>NW_028274807.1:82076733-82380580 GCF_037043125.1 Eumetopias jubatus | reverse complement strand
TGAATCAGGAAAGAAGAAGTCAAACTCTCACTCTTTGCAGATGATATGATACTTTATGTGGAAAACCCAAAAGACTCCACCCCAAAACTGCTAGAACTCATACAGGAATTCAGTCAAGTAGCAGGCTATAAAATCAATGCACAGAAATCAGTGGCATTCCTATACACCAACAACAAGACAGAAGAAAGAGAAATTAAGGAGTCGATCCCATTTACAATTGCACCCAAAACCATAAGATACCTAGGAATAAATCTAATCAAAGAGGCAAAGGATCTGTACTCAGAAAACTATAAAATATTCATGAAAGAAATTGAGGAAGACACAAAGAAATGGAAAAACGTTCCATGCTCATGGATTGGCAGAAAAAATATTGTGAAGATGTCAATGCTACCTAGAGCAATCTGCATATTCAATGCAATCCCCATCAAAATACCATCCACTTTTTTCAAAGAAATGGAACAAATAATCCTGAAATTTGTATGGAACCAGAAAAGACCCCGAATAGCCAGAGGAATGTTGAAAAAGAAAAGCAAAGCTAGCGGCATCACAATTCCGGACTTCCAGCTCTATTACAAAGCTGTCATCATCAAGACAGTATGGTACTGGCCTAGAAACAGACACATAGATCAATGGAACAGAATAGAGAGTCCAGAAATGGACCCTCAACTTTATGGTCAACTCATCTTTGACAAAGCAGGAAAGAATGTCCAGTGGAAAGAAGACAGTCTCTTCAATAAATGGTGTTGGGAAAATTGGACAGCCACATGCAGAAGAATGAAACTGGACCATTTCCCTATACCACACACAAAAATAGACTGAAAATGGTTGAAAGACCTAAATGTGAGAGAGGAGTCCATCAAAATCCTAAAGGAGAACACAGGCAGCAAACTCTTCGACCTCTGCCGCAGCAACTTCTTCCTAGAAACATCACCAAAGGCAAGGGAGGCAAGGGCAAAAATGAACTATTGGGACCTCATCAAGATAAAAAGCTTTTGCACAGCAAAAGAAAGAGTCAACAAAACCAAAAGACAACCGACAGAATGGGAGAAAATATTTGCAAATGACATATCAGATAAAGGGCTAGTATCTAAAATCTATAAAGAACTTCTTAAACTCAACACCCAAAGAACAAATGATCCAATCAAGAAATGGGCAGAAGACATGAACAGACATTTTTCCAAAGAAGACATCCAAATGGCCAACAGACACATGAGAAAGTGCTCAACATCGCTCGGCATCAGGGAAATCCAAATCAAAACCTCAATGAGATACCACCTCACACCCGTCAGAATGGCTAAAATTAACAAGTCAGGAAATGACAGATGTTGGCAGGGATGTGGAGAAAGGGGAACCCTCCTACACTGTTGGTGGGAATGCAAGCTGGTGCAGCCACTCTGGAAAACAGTATGGAGGTTCTTCAAAAAGTTGAAAATAGAGCTACCATATGATCCAGCAATTGCACTACTGGGTATTTACCCCAAAGATACAAATGTAGGGATCCGAAGGGGTACGTGCACCCCGATGTTTATAGCAGCAATGTCCACAATAGCCAAAGTGTGGAAAGAGCCAAGATGTCCATCGACAGATGAATGGATAAAGAAGAAGTGGTATATATATACAATGGAATATCATGCAGCCAGCAAAAGGAATGAGATCTTGCCATTTGCAACGATGTGGCTGGAACTGGAGGGTGTTATGCTTAGTGAAATAAGTCAATCAGAGAAAGACATGTATCATATGACCTCACTGATATGAGGAATTCTTAATCTCAGGAAACAAACTGAGGGTTGCTAGAGTGGTGGGGGGTGGGAGGGATGGGGTAGCTGGGTGATAGACATTGGAGAGGGTATGTGCTATGGTGAGCGCTGTGAATTGTGCAAGACTGTTGAATCACAGATATGTACCTCTGAAACAAATAATACATTATATGTTAAAAAAAAAAAGGAAGATAGCAGGAGGGGAAGAATGAAGGGGGGGAATTCGGAGCGGGAGACGAACCATGAGAGATGATGGACTCTGAAAAACAAACTGAGGGTTCTAGAAGGGAGGGGGTGGGAGGATGGGTTAGCCTGGTGATGGGTATTAAAGAGGGTATATTTACCTGCATGGAGCACTGGGTGTTATATGCAAATAATGAATCATGGAACACTACAACAAAAACTAATGATGTAATGTATGGTGATTAACATAACATAAAAAAAAAAAAAAGAAATAAAATACCTGGCCTTATCCCACAAAACTTGCAATAAAAGTACTTCCTTTATTGAAAGACGTAAATTTGTCCCAGAAAATAAAAATATTTCATTCAACCTTTAGTATTCAACTTTGGAACTGGTTCCTGACCAGCCAGGATTTAAAAGGATCCTACACATATCTCTATTTTTTTTTTAAAGATTTTATTTATTCATTTGACAGAGACAGACACAGCAAGAGAGGGAACACAAGCTGGAGGAGTGGGAGAGGGAGAAGCAGGCTTCCTGCTGAGCAGGGAGCCTGATGCGGGGCTCGATCCCATGACCCTGGGATCATGACCTGAACCGAAGGCAGACGCTTAACCAACTGAGCCACGCAGGCGCCCCTACATATCTCTATTTTATGTGTTAGATTGAGAAGAGGGGAACCTTTTTTTTTCGCAAATGGAAGGAAGTAAATGACATCTCAGTGATCCATAAAGCAAACTTTCTTAAAACAAAAAAATATAAAATTCCTGTGACTGAATTAAATTGAGAACTGAACGTACACAACAGGAGTAAAATGTAAATATCAGGAGGGAATTTTTTTCTAGTTATTTTAATTATGCATTCACCCACTCAGGTTCAATGTCTTTCCTTTTCAAAACCAGGCCAATATTGGATGTTAAGTAGAGAAACTAACAGTTAAGTTCTGGGTTCATTCACACACTCAGCATGTGATTTTTAGCATCTTGTGATAAGATTCTACAAAGCTGAGTCAAAGAATCTTAGAATCATTAGATGTGAGTTAGGAGTAGCTGAACTGTTAGTAGACTCTAAACAAAATCAGACGAAGAATGCATTGAGAGAATGAATGGCACTCTGGATAGGGAGTGAAGAAATCCAAGAAGTGGTCCAAGCTGATGCACAATGTGGTCTTGTGTGAGTTAACTCTTCTTTCCGTGGATCTACTCATGAATCAGAAAGGGAAAATTTCACTGCCTGCTCTCCCATAATTCAATAGGATTATACAAAACTGTCAGGGTAAAGTAGCTAATGTACTAGATGTAAAGCAAGTTAAAATAGTGAAAAAAAAAAACAATAGAGTTTATGTCAAAGGTGCAATTCTGAGGACATATGGGAGAAAAAAGTTCTTTGCATTGATGTAAAGAATATCTACAATTCTATAAGCTGGTTCACCTTATTTGCATGCAAGCTGGCTTGGAATGAAATTAGAGTAGATTGCTATTTACTCACATTTTACTAATTATTTTCTCATAACTTCCTCCTCCTCTGATAATCACACTCAGAATAATAACTGGGAGTTTCCTGCTCTGTGAATGGTTTCTGGGACATTCATTTGATTCAGGGAAGTGTATATCTAATAGGGGTCACTGACATGTGTTCAGGCATAAAAAGAGCAGAAAGATGTCCCAAAATGATTAAATAAATGGCTCCCTTGAGTTTCCTTAAATGAAGAAGGAAAAAATTATTACCAAGAAGATGATCCCCTCCCACACATACCTTGTGGTTCATGAATACCCTCCTGAATCATTCATCAGTAGTAAGCAGAGAACACTCTTGAGTCCCAGGGGACAGTAACAGCATCACTACCTGGATCACTGTGGACCCAGTGGGGCTGCTTCTGAGATGCTGGCCAGGGAAATACCAGGAAGGAGGGAAATAAAAAGATCATGGGGTTTTTTTTTTGCCCCTAATTAATTTGCATGGCTTGACTTATGACCAGGAAAGAAAAGAAAGGTCATTTCTCTTGGCCAGACCTCAATGAACAAACAGTATGTTAAAGCCAGGTAAAAATGAAAAGGAAAAAGAGAGAAGGAAAAGTATCTGTCTGAAGTGTAATCCTCAAAATTCTTCATCCTTCTAATGGTAGACAGAATAGCCTTCCAAAGAGGTCCGCATCCTAACCCCTGGAATTTGAGAATATTTCAGGTTACATGACAAATGGGAATTAAGGTTGCAGATGGAATTAGGATTGTTCATCAGCCGACTTCAAGATGGCCAATACTGTGGATGAATGGGTGGGTCCAATGTAATCACAGAGTCCTCAAAAGTGGAAGAGAAGCAGAAGAGAAGGTCAGGATGATGTGAGTCAAGAAGAACTTTGACAATGGAAGGAGAAACCATGAGCGAGGGGATGTGTGGGGCCTTGGTAAGCTGGACAAGGCAAGGAAACATTCTCTCCCAGAGCCTCCCAATGAAAGCAGACACCTTGATTTTAGCCTAGTGAGACTGTGTTGTACTTCTGACCTATGGAACTATAATATAATACATTTGTGCTGCTCTAAGCCACTAAGGGTGTAGTAATTTGTTATGACAAGGATGAAAAACTAATCCATCTGAGTCAAGATCTAGAGCACCCCCAGTGAAACCCAGCTGAATAGCAATGATGTCTCAGTCCCAAGGAGCTCATCTGGTTCCAGAGGGTGGCCTGCTTTTCTAGAATCCCTGGGACTGACCCACTCAGAGTTTACCCTCATGCCCGTGTTGAGAGGGCTCAACTCCCCAGCACTGCCTCTTCTGGTATTTTTCTTCAACCATTTGGATTACAGAATATACGATATATGCTTGTTGGTCCTCTTCTGAGATCAGTGACGTAAAAATGGAGTTAGGCTTTGACTCAGGACCCACTTTCAAAGGACTTTGCATAGAGAAAATCTGAGGCAGGAAGGAAAATCTTTTAATCTTTTAATAGTGCCATGAGTCAGAGAATAAATTACTCCTTCAGCACCTTCCTCTGCCCATCTATGTTCTGGCCTCTGAGTTCCTGGTCATTCCAGAGTGTGGGTCAGTCTCAACATTCAGGACCCCAAGCAGTCAAACCCAAGACTCCTGAAAATGCTGAGAGGCTGCCTGGATTCCCACAGCACAGATTTGCTGCACAATTTAGGCTACTTTCCTCAGAGTCAGATTCCTTCACCACAGGTCCCCTCTCTACCTTTACCACAGCATCTCCTACCTTTGTAATATTGTGCCTGACTTTTGCTGAACTATTTCCATACTTGCTATGGCCCATACCGGACATCCAGTGACTGCTGCCAGGTCCACGGCCAACTCACAGGACTTGATCAAATCCTCCAACATGGCCAAAGCTTGCTGTAGTTCAGCTGAGAATGCGGAGTCCTTGGTCCTCTTTGGCCCATTCTGTGTAAACCAAATGCCTTGTTGGAAATCAAAAGGTAAACCATCTAACCAAGTGAACTAGGAAAACAGGACAGAAATAACGAGCCATGGATCCGGCCAGCACAAAGATGGAGAAGGTGGATACATGGATCTCTTGCCCTGCTCCCAAAGAATGGTGGCTAAAGATACTTCCTGGTTTACATATATGATATACACACTAGCAAAATCATCGACCACACCTTCTGTACATTGCACTCATTAAGAATGGAGTTCATAAAATCATGGACATTATGCTGCATAAGAAACATACTGACCTTTAAAGCATGGAAAACCCAGACCCTTTAAATAGGCTGCTCTTCCTTTTTACACCCCTAGCCCAGGAGCCTATTGAAAAGTAAAATCTGAGTATCATATTCCTGAATGTAATGTGAAAGTCCTATTCCTATGGGTAAAATTATACTTAAAACCATCGCAGGGAGGATATTTGTAATCTCCTATAGAAGCAGAGAATGAGCTTCCATGTGGAGGTTTACTCATGATTTACATGTAAATGCCATAACTGTTGCATTTGCCACCTTGAATCCCCACACCCCGCCCAAGCTCTGCCCTTCCTCCCTCTTCTCCTTCCCCAGTCTTTCTCACATTCTACCACCATTAAAGACACCAAAGAGATAAGCCAACAAGGTCTGCACCTCCCAAACAGGAAGACTCAGCATTGAGTACAAACACTATAACTGCTAATTCAAGAGACCAATGTTCCAGTTATTACTACTGAGACACTTAGGACATAATAGGGATGATTGTTTCAGTGTGTAAGTCTTTTGCTTACAGTTCCAGTATTTTATTCCCCTGCTACCTACGTGGCATATTTATCTGTTCTATGGTAAATACCAACAAAAAAATTTTGGTTTCTTCCTTTTTTTTTTCTTTTTAACACATCGATTTCTATAACAAAAAACAGACAGCTCTTTGCTGCCCCTCCCCTCCCTGTATAGTCCGATCTCTTTTTGTCCTCTACGTGTGATGTAAGCAAAGGTTTGTGTATTCTCCTAATCTTTGCCTAAGCACTGAGGATTAGCTTCTTTGGATCAGAGATATGAGTGACAGGGCCAATGAATGCCATTGGATTCTTACCCTCTCACTCATATAAACATGCTCCAGGTGCTGGGAGAAGACAACAGACTCTCACCTGAATTTTTTGTAATATCATCAATAAAGGATTACATTCTTACACCAGGGGTCTTCCTTTTTATTCAACACTTAAAACTCAACTTCCTTTTAGAGACTCAACTGTTCCAATTCCCTCTCCTTCCCACTAACGCTCCTCCCACAAACATAGCAGGTAGCTACTTTAACATTGTGTAATGCAGGGCTCAGAAACACCCTTACAAACATTATTAAACTAACTCAGCCTAGCCCCCCTTGCTCCAGGCTATATTACCTGTGTCTTGAGCTTCTCTTAATTTCAAGGAGTCCCTACCATATATACTGAGCAGAGAAGGACTGCTTCTCATGTTATTCTTGTTAAAACTAGAATATTCTATAGAAAATTTAAAAGAAACCCCACTCCTAAGTCACAGATCTCTTCCCAGTACAGTATGGTCACCATTTCTTCCGAGGGAACCTTGGCTGTCTTAGAATTCACACCCACAAACACACTTAGAGGTGAACAGGGCATAATGTATGCAAATTAGATATACTAAGAAGCACAAACAAGTAAATATAAATCATACATAATCCTACCCTGCAGGAAAACCACAGCAGAGATTTTATCATATTTACTTCCAGTCTTTTATGTAAGCATTTTACACATTCACTTAATTTTGTATTCCTGTTAAAACATTTTTATGTGTAGGAAAAAATATATATTACTAGTTATCCTGTTACAAAACCTCACTTTGAAATTGCCTTTAATTTTTTTGTTTTTTCTGTGACTACAAATTATAAGATACATGCTATTTTAGAAAATTTAAATAATAAAGATCATAAACAAGAAAAACAAAATTGCTATAAATCTGCCCACCCATAGACAAACACCATTAACAGTTAGTTATATAAAACAATATTTAATATACAGTACCTTAGCCAAACCTCCTTCTTGGTCACCGGAGTCTATCCCCAAATCCTCAGGAGACTCAAAATCCAGCAGACCCTGCATTAACCCAGAAGTCTTATTGGAAATCAAAAAGTAGAATGCCAACAAAATCTACTGTGCTACCTCCAGCCAATGCTGAATTAACAGAGGACGTACTTTCCACAAACAGAATTATATTGGACACACTGTTTTGTAGCCTGTTTTTTCTCACTCAACAATGTATCATGAACATTTTTCCATTACATTATGTTTTAAAACAAGTTTTTTAGTTGTAGCAGTGTCACATCCTGTAGATAAATCATAATTCATTAATCCCCCTTACTTTTAAACATTTAGGTTCAATAATTTTTTACAATAATAATGATCTTTGTGCTTTTTTCCCCAAGGATAAGTTCCTAGAAGTGAAATGGTCAATGTTAAAAGTTCTTTTTTTTTTTTTTTTTTAGGATTTTATTTATTTGGTGGGGGGAGAAGCAGAAAGAGAGGGACAAGTAGACTCTGTGCTGAGCATGGAGCCCAATGTGGGGCTTGATCTCAAGACCCTGAGATCATGACCTGAGCTGAAATCGAGAGTTGGATGCTTAACCAATTGAGCCACACAGGCACCCCAATGTTAAAAATTCTGATGCGTACTTCCAAGTTCTTTACAGAAGGACTATGTTCCCACCAGTCATATATGAAAGTTTATTTCACCAGCCCCCACCCTACATGGAGTATTAACATTTAACCAAAAAGTTTTGCCAATTCAATCAACAGAGAAATCCTACCTCCTTGTTTTAATTTGAATTTCTCAAATAACTGGTGAGGTGGAACTTTCAAAACAAAAATGTTTGCTATTAACATTTATTCTTTTGTAAACTGCCTATGTCCTCCATTTATTTTTTAATTATTTTCTTTTTTATTTCAACGTTGAGGTATAATTGGCATATAAAATTGTTAGGTATTCAAAATGTATATGGTGATGATTTGATATATGTATATATTGTAAAAGGATTTCTTCCATCTAGTTAATTAACACATCATTACTTCACATATTTATCTTTTTTTTTTTTTGGCAAGAACATTTAAGTCCCACTCTTAGAAAATTTCAATTATATAATACACTGTTATCGATAGTCACCATGTTTTACATCAGATCCTCACACCTTATTCATCTTGTAAACTGAAAGTTTATATCCTTTTACCAACCTCTCCCTATTCTTTTTTCTAATAGTAGTCTTTCATTTTTTTAAAAGAAGAAAAATGAATATCACTCCTATGACATGAGTCGCATTACACAGGAAATGAGCATAACCACCTATTCTAGAACATCCTTCTTATAATAAGCAAAATTTATTATTAACAAATAATGCACCATTTTCCAAATCACATCTTAAAATCCAGGTAAGAAAAATTCTCTACATTAAATTTGATAGTTTTGGGGTGCCTTCAGCTCAGGTCATGTTAAGTGTCTGCCGTCAGCTCAGGTCATGACCCCAGAGTCCTGGGATGGAGCCCCGCATCAGGCTCCCTGCTCAGCAGGGAGACTGCTTCTCCCTCTGCCCCTCCCCCTGCTTGGCTCTCTCTCTGTCTAATAAATAAATAGAATCTTAAAAAAAAAATAAATAAATCTGATAGTTTCCATACATCACTTAGCCTCTTTGACATAAATCATGACCTCAATAAAAGTGAATTCCTGTTGTCCCTAAATGCATCTATTTCTAATATATGTTAATAAATAATATATTGTTTAATCAGCTTGCCATGAGTCATTACACATTATGTACATTATGTATTCAAAAAATTCTGTCACAAGTGTTAATTTTCATATCTCAGAAAAGATTTGAGCATTTCATAGGTATTTCTTTTTTGTTTTTGTTTTTTTAAATTACTAACTTCTATGAGGTCATTATTAAGATCTGTCCTGTATCTTGCTAATATTATATTTCACACAGTTTTTCATGTGTCTGTTTTTAATGGCATTATCTATCATTCCCTTCCCTTTCTTTTGTACTCGGAAAAAGCCTTCTCACACCAGAATTCCACGATCCTTTCTAAGCCAGGGGGCCATCAGTCAGACACCAGTGCTCCCAAAGAAGATGATGGTAGGCCCTGCAGAATGAGCTCTGTCCCTCAGGGTGGAGAACACTACGAAGTTCTTCCTTTCTTCACAGGCGTGCCAGTGGTTTGGACTTGTTTTTCCAGCACGCAGCAAGCTTAGCTATGGGGAAAACTGGTTTGCCCTGAATAGGCTCTCATTGTTTCACATCCCTGAGGAATATTTTATAGTGATTCTGTCTCATTTCCTGAGTGACATGAAACTAACAAAATTCTCTAATTACTTTTAACATGTGTTACCTCGTTTATGCTCCCAAAAAGCATACCAGGAAAAGACTAGTACTACCTTCACTTCACAGCTGAGGAACCTGAGGCAGAGAGAGGTTAAGTAATTTGCCTGTGTTCATGCAGTCTGGAAGCGGCAGAGCTGGATCCACACCCCAGATGGCTAACTCCTCAGTCTGGGTTTCTAATCACTGCGCCCTGTAGCCCTCTGTGTATGGTACAGAACTTCGCTCTTGAGGCAACATCGCTTCTGTGGGAAAACTCGGGCATTTCAGTGCCCGACGGACCCAGACGGAGGTGGTGAAGACCCCCCACTCGTCCTGCTCCTTCCTCACTGGGTAGGACTCGTACAGCTCGGATGACAGTAAAGATGGGTTGGTCAGAGGAGTGTGAGGCTCTACGTGAGCACTGTATGGAGACACACTCACAGATGCCATGGTGGAGGGAAGCATTGGGGCTCATTCCCATTCCCACACTGCTGTGGCATCTCTATGGATAAAACAACGGCTGCTATGCATTCCAGGAAGCTTCCTGGGGGTCAGCCCCGAGCGAGTTGTCTACAGGCATTACCTACTGGCTCCGCACAGCAATCCTGTGGAGGAGGTTCTAGTATCCCCACCCGACACATGAGAAAACCAAGGCCTAAAACGTCCAGGAGTGCCATATGTGGTGACGGCAGGGCCGGTCCAGCTGAGGTTGGGACTGCTGAGGCAAAGCTGAAAGGGGCAGCTTTTTCTGAGGGCAGAATGTTAGGCAATGAGCTTAACCTCCCCGAGCCTCAGTTTCTTCACACTCCAGAGTCCTTCTGGTGTGTCTGATTGTGGGGATTAAATAAGAAGTACATATGGGAAGGTCCCCATTAAACAGCAGGTGCTTGTGTTTTTTGTTTTTCATTTTTGTTGTTGTTGTTGTTGTTTTGAGAGATAGTAGCCACTGGGCAAGAGCTACTTATAAAGGTTAACTCAAAACACAAGTTGGAGAAGGGGCCCAAAACTTTCCCTCAGCTCACAGGCAGGGAGGCAGCCTGACAGAGCCTTCTCTCCTGTTTGGGGTGTCTGGGAGTGCTCTCCTGCAGGTGTGCTGTTGGCAGACAGAGAACGAACCACCTAGGGGTTCAGCAGAGCAAAATGCCCTCTATTACGTTGCTCTTGAGAAAGATCCTTAATCGAAGGATGGAGGTACATACTGTAAAAGGAGAAAAGACTCCAGTTTTGCCTTCTCCCTTCCATTGTTTTAATGCACAGAAAATTGTGACTCAGGGAACATCAAACCTCTTTTCTGAAGCTCCTTGCCTCATCTGTAAAATGGAGCAGATGATATCTTGCCTGTAGATACCTTATATGAGAGGACAGCCTCTGGCTGCCTCCCCGCTCTCTCAGTTGCCAGCAATGTGGTGGCATTCCCCTTTCTCCCTTTGCTCTCCAGGACCTCTCCTTCCCCAAACAAGCCTCCTGAGAGATTCATGTCTTAGGCCGCATGTTGGACCAGCCAGGCTTCCAGGTCCCTTTCGATTCTCTGATTCTTTGGTCCTCCTCACCGAGGTATGCTGCTTTGGACTTGGAGGACAGAAAAAGCCTAAAGGAGAGACATATCTTCTTCCCCTTTGGAAGACGAAGTCACAGCTCTGCATGTCTAAGGAAAAGAGCATCCTAGCACACACATGTTTTCCCAGCACAGGAAAGCACTGTCTCATCGACTTTACCTTCAACAGCATCTGGTATTTTATAAGTCTCTGGCTGGGTCCTCTGAGATACTTAAAAAGAGGGAGATTGTGATCCAGTTGGCGCTGGCATACCTTTAAAAGCCAAACAGAAACAAATGTAAAACAAAACCAACAACACATGGAGAGAACAAAGAGGCAGCATTTGAATACAAGAAATGAAACAGGCTCTTGGAGGGGGCTCTGGGGGGAAGAGATGCTGCTGTGTTGACCTGGTTAGTAATGTTATTGAGTCCTTGGGTGCCTTAGGAACAATGTGTCAAATGAGAGAAAGGGGAAAGAGGATGGCTGGGCTAATAATTCTAGATGCAGCTAGGGAAGCAGGACCATTTATTTCTTTTAGAAAGCAAGTCCACTGGAAGACAGTGGGGTACCTCAAATCCTGAAAAAGAGGCAGCCTGTCTTTGAGTTGTGTCTATTCAGGTCATTTTGAGTCTAGAAGTTACATGATGACTTACTAATATCATTCCAAGGAGCCCCAGAATGTGACCTTTTGGATTTAATTCCTTTTAAAAATTCCCCATCCTAGACGAGGACTCTGGTTTGCTCACCAGGCTAGAGCTGCTCCTCACAGGCCTGTCCCATAGAGACCCAGGGCCACATCAAAACTTCCAACATGTCATCTCAAAATAGGAGAGACTTTTAATAAACATAAATTCAAATGCCAAATTCCCCTGCCTCGTTCATACTTCTGATTTCTTTAAAGACTTGGCACACATAAACATTGTCCAGGAAAAACCATTTGTGCGAGACTTTGTGATCTCAACGTTACCCCAAAGAAGGTGCAGTCTTGACATTCTTGCCAGATTGCCCTAGCTCGGGGCAGATTCTTATGGTATTTAAAATATATTTGAAGATCTTCTTTCTGAGTGGGAAAAGAATTGGAACAAATTAATCAGGTTGTATTTTTCAGTAAGTGGACAGGATGATACTGTTTATTCATTCAAATATTCAATAAGCCTGAGTCTTTTCATGGTGTGAGGAACTGGGGATGCACGATAACCTCATGTTGGGGTGACTGTGTGATGGGAAGGTAAATAGAAGGTTCTAAACAACCGTAAGTCCTAAACACAGATACGAACAGGGTGCTGTGGAAACAACTACAGGATTCTGATAAATCGGTAAATTCATGAACAGGAGCGGGTTTTAATCTCCATCCTTCCTCCTCTGCTCTTTATCCAGGACATCACTGTCTCCCCAGAGTAGCTCTGCGGTGAAGTACAAAATTGACAGAAAAGGTGCTGGTAGCTGATGGCTCCTCCTCTCTCTCTCTCCCTATCTTCCTATTTTGATCATCATGATGCTAACTGCAGAAAATAAACCAAGAGACACCCAAAAGATAGAAACACCCCAAAAGGAAAATGTGGCAGCCTGAAGAAAACAAGTGCTAAGTCCTTTGGGCAACCCCCAAATCAGCAGGCTCTGCCTCAGACATCCCTTTCCACCTACAGCACCAGACTCTAAGACAGGAAACATTATATGACTAACTCAGAGCTAGAGATCAAGACGGATTCCAAGTGCTGTGTGACCTATTTCTCATTGCATCAAAGACCATGAGAGGTAGGCACATACCCACCAGTACCCTGGAGAGGTTGCTCCCAGCCTATGGAGTCAGCTTGCCAGCTTCATCCACTCCGTCACGCGCACCTGGACCACAGCATCTATGCTGGTCACAGAGCCTGTGCTGTCTGGGGAGGGGGGAAGCCTATGGGGCTGCATCCTGGTGGATTTCCATGTCCCTGTCTTTCTCAGGCCAACTCTTGATGGCCTTCATGTGGACATAGGTCACTGTTTTCCTCACAGCTTCAACTATGTCTATTTCTTTCCATTTCTGCTTGTAGAAGGAAGGAAGATGGCTCTTAAGAAATGTTCTTCAGACAGGTTAAGGAACTAGAATAATAACTCAGAGCAGCCCACACACAGGGAACACTCCTGCCATACCACAGGCCAGACTTATAAAATATTACAAATTGATGAAGGCATCTCACCCACATTGGGTCTGTCAGAGCACAAAATCATTGGCCTTTAGCTCCTAAAAGAATTCAAGGTTTCAGGGCTTTCAACACTAACCATCAGAAGATTATATAAAATTTGGAGGAGATCCTCCCACCCAGTGAAACATCCTCAAAAGTCAGCCACCTTTCCCCAAACTTTCCCAGCAACAGAGGCACATGGTTCTCTTGGGGGATGCTGAGCTGAAAAGTGTACTCCTCAAACCCTCACTCCCTGGTACTATGTCTACACTTTGAGCAAGGCAGAACACCATAGGCCTTCAAGCACCAAAACACGACTGTTGACCTACAATTGCTCTTCAATCCAAAATTCCTTAAAGAAAGGATACACACTGACCAGCAGCATATAAAAGTGCCCAACTATCCTCACCTGCCTATAGAACAAATCAGGAGGCTAAAAAAATAACTGCTACCAAAAACTCCTATTCACATATGATCATTTACGCATTAGGATGGTGGGCTCTGATGGTGGATGGTCCAGGTTCAGTTCTTGGCTTTGTCAGTTCCAAACCAAATGGCCCAAGTTCAGTTACTCAACCTCCCTATACTTCAGTTTTCTCATCTATTAAGTGGGTTCACAACAGCAGTCAACTAGGACTACTATGAGATTAAATGAGACAATGTATAGAAACTTCTCAACAAATGCCCAATACGTATGGAGCACCCAATATATGGTAGCCAGTGACAAGACATTTTTTACTTTGTAAAACCCTTCTGTATACACTATTTTATTAGATTTCCACAACAACTTTACATATTGGTATTATTAAGCCTATTGTATGGAGGAGGGAAGTGAGACTCCGGGGGTTTAAGTGACTTAACATGAGGTCACGCAGATAGCAAGTGGCTCAACTTCGCAAGAAGTTACATTTCCTGAGTCCCACCCCAGGGCTCTTCCCATTTTGCCTTGTCACATCTCAGAGCTAATGGAACTCAAAGTAGACTATTGACAAATATCATTCTATGTAGAGCCTGGTCTCTGGGGCAGAATCTTCCTGGATTCTGCAGACTAGAGAGTCTGATTAAAATATTTGGCCAGAGCAATATTTCAAAACTCATTTTCATGATTAATGGAATTCTGCAAATATTACTGAGAAAAGGTCAGTTGTTGTAGTAGATAACGGGTGAGGGGCCCACCTCATTGGCTAACAAATACACAGCAACAGCCAGTTCCCTCAAGGAGCCTCAAAGATTACCTAATCATGGTTTTTAATTACTCCATCTGTCCCAGACTAATAACTTTATGATGGAGAAGAATTTATTACCTGTACTATGTCTCCAACATCATAAATCACATAGGATCATATGCAGTGTTTATATGCAGGTGTGGATTAATGATTTCTCAGGTTTCTCCCAACATGGGGGACTATAGAAGGCTTTGCAAAACTTTAGGTGAGGAATTCTTCTAGGAAAAGATGTTTTGTCAGCAATTCCTTAACCATTGCCTTACACTTGGACAATTGTTTTTTATCATATCCATTTCTTCCCCACAGGAATTCGGTCCTTTTCTCATCCAACAATTTAAATAAGTCTTTGCAATAATGACATAAGCAATTATAAAATATTTCTAAGCTCTGAAACTAGACTTCACATTGGTGGTTTGATGAGTGCAAAATTACAAAGTAGTACAAAACACGAATAATGCTATAAAGTAATTCAAAAAGGAAATTAATTAGATTAAATACAACATAGTTTTCAGTGTACCTTGAATTTTGGCACTTGACAAAAAACCTATGATGAGGTTGTGGTGGAAAAGCCCATACAGGCTGTGGAAAAGGCTTTCTAAGCTGGCAAGAGTTCTGAGGGTTGAAGGCTCTGTTTCTCTGTTACGTCAAATGCCTTGAAACCTGGGCATTTGTGTTTGCTTGCTCTCAGTTTATCACACGTACTGCTCTTAGACTTATCAGCCTTAATTTGGGTTGTTTAAAATGTTTAAGTTGTTTCGTCTGTTGTCTCAGGCTCACAAAAAGAAAAAGAAGGAAGAGAATGAAAAGAAGAGCTAGTTGAGAGAGAGGAGAAATGCAAAAGACTTAGAAAGTCCAGGGCATGAGGATCCTCTGCATAGTCCTCCCAAGGGAAGAAAGTGCTTGGGGAGCGGTGCTAGGTAATACATGTCTCTGTACCGGCTCAATAGGCCCAAACAACTATTCACTGCCCAAAGCAGGGGTGCAGAGAGGGCAAGAGGGAAGACGTCTGTGCACGGAGAAGGGGAAGTAGTCAGAGATGGTGGTGTAGGGCAGGAAATCATAAATGGGGTACTAAGCATAAGAGGGACCATAGACACTGAACTCTACCTCTGGAACTAATAATACACTCTATGTTAATTAATTGAATTTAAATAAAATTTTAAAAAATAAGCTTTAGAATATGCTCCAAAGTTATTTTTTCATTAAGAATAAAAAATAAAGAGGTGCCTCGTGGCTCAGTCAGATAAGCGTCTGCCTTCGGCTTAAGGTCATGATCCCAGGATGCTGGGATTGAGCCTGTACCGTGTCTGGGTTCCCTCTCCCTCTGCCTGCCGCTTCCCCTGCTTGCATGCTCTCTCTCTCTCTGTCAAATAAATAAATAAAATCTTAAAAGAAAAGAATAAAAAATAAATAAATTCCAAACTGAAAAGTAAAAAAAAAAAAAGAGGGACCACAGATTTAACATATTCTAACCATCCTCTATGCTGTAAAAAAATAAAATGGAAGGAAAGACATTTTCTGAGACTTAGTTTAGCATCAGTACTTCTTCTCTTGAGAGTGTTAATACAACTTTAGTGAGGAATTTAAGCCTGCTGTGTGATTTTTGTTCGAAAACAGTTAGCTTGGGTGCCTGGGTGGCTCAGTTGTTAGGCCGCTGCCTTCGGCTCAAAAGAAAACAAACAAACAAACAAACAAACAAACAAAAAAACCCGTTAGCTTAGTCATTCAGAGGAGGATCATCTGTTTTGGGGGTCCAGTCCTCCATGTCACTGGGCTTTGCAGGAGGCCAAGCTTGTAAGTTGCTCCCATCTGTCATATGAGCCTAGTCAAACTGGACTCATCTCACGCTGAGTGACATATTACAAAAGGACTCCTGCTTTGCACTCAAAAGGCATGTGTAATTTTTGAGACCATTGGTGTTCCCATTTGCCCTTGCTCCTCACACAGAAAATTAAGGGCTAACTTTAATCCCATGGCTATTCTGAGTTTCTGGGAGCACAGACTTACTCTCTTGAGAAAGCAGCGTGCCAGAAGTTCAGGGTTTTCGGTACACTTTTCTAATTCTTTTAGAAAAGTCCTAGGGAAGGAAAAGTATAATCACATTTTGATTTTTTACATGTATGAAGTTAAAATACATAAGTTTTTTTCTTAAGTAAAATCACATAAGATTTTAAGAGGTGCTCAGAAAAATGCTGTTTTCCAGGCTTTATTGCTCTTGACTCATCTTCAACATACCAATTTGGAAGAAAAAAACATTCTGTGACATTACTAGGATTCCTTGAAGCCAACCACAGCTTGTCCTGATAATTCTAGGCACTAGCTGTAGACCGACAAGATGCGCTGATGCTCCCTGCTACATGAGAATCACATGAACATGAACTACTGTTGCTGTGTCTACTGCTAATATCACTGAGGGTTTGAGGCAAGCCAGGCATAAGCTAAGTACTTCATAAACAATATCTCATTTAATCCTCCACCAAACCTAGTAAGGTAGGGTCTCATAAATGTGAAACCCAAGGCATGGAAGAGGCTGAATAACTTCTCCAGGGAAGGTAGCAGAAATGGGATTTCCATTTCAGTTGTGTGTCTGACCAATGGACAAGAGACGGGGTTGGGAAACAATTGTGGGTCAATTCACCAAGGAGTCTCTTCTTTCCCATCAATTAGATGTGTGATTTGGGGTTGTTATACTGAGTAAAGAGAGGAAACGAGCTGCAGGTTCATCTGTGAAATGAAAGGCTTGGAAGATGATCTCCAAAGTCCCTTCCTCCTCTAATTCTCTAGAACTCAACACCCAAGCAGCCCTGGGCTAAAAGGACAACTTGTCCAACCAGTTAGCATTTTCCAACACCCTAGCTCCCAGCACTACTTGATGATAGTAGGTATGTGGACATGTGTCTTGGTGATCTTTGTATTCCCAACGCTGAACACAGTGCCTGACACAGAAGAGGTCCTCAATAAAGGCAGATACATGAATAGATAAATAAGCAAAGGAACACACAAAAAATATAACATTAATGCCTGACACTTGGTACATGCTCCATTGATGCCTTTCCCCTTCTCCCTCAGAGATCTATGGCACTTCTCCCCTCCTTCTCATCCCATCCCATCCCAACCAAGTCCATTGACTCTGGACTACTTGCCTAAGCCTGGCAATGTCTACACATGTTCATCTCCAAATCCCATCAGTCTGATTTCCATTTTTCTCTTACTTTCCATTTTTCCTGATAGTTCGAATTATTATATACCTGTTGTGAAATTCATAAAGTTCTCTAATATTCCCAAAGAGAAACTCCTTGTTATTCTGAAGAACATCTGGAATCAGATGCTTCAGCCAAATAAAATCCATTGGAGTGATATATCCCTGCAAAGGTGGAAACAAGATAGGTTTTACAGATAAGAACATTTAAGAGATGATCTGAATTAGCTTCTCTAGGGACCAAAACTTTAATAACTGGGAAACATGGCACACTTATTTCCTGAAAGCCATTTCATCAAATGCTTTCTTTTGATATGTATTATTCCCTTCATGTGTCCATCTTCAGAAGAAGGTGGTTAAATTTAAATGGCAGTGATAATAAAATGGCATTTTATAGAAAGAACAAATATATTTTTTAAATGTTTATGTTATACAAGTGTGAAAGCAAAAAACTTATCTATCATTTTACAACCAAATGCAATTACTACTGTTTTATTATATTTCCTTCATGACTTTTTAAAAGCTTATTTAATACTGTTTTTAGTTTAATCTTATAAGCATTTTTCAACATTGCTACATATTATTCAAAATATTTTGTAACAGTTGAATAATATTTCATTCAGCATGAATATCAGACTGTATTAACATCCCCTTTTTTATTGGAGATTTTATTTTCTTTTGATATTTTATTATAAAAATTCTATTATAACTTTGTACAGATCATTTATTTCTCAGATTATTCTCTTAGGAAAATAGGAAAAATTCAAATTTTCACTCTCAAGCAAAAAATCCTACTTGAAACAATTCTCCCTTATTAAATTATCAAAAATATTCAAATTATCATGTCCATTGTTGGCAACCTACTGGGCCCTGCTAAAATCAGTATGAATTGATACAATCCTTTGGAAGTTATTTAGTTACACGGATCACTAGTCATAAGAATGTTCTTATTCCTATTGGAAAGATACTTGTGATATTATAAGACCTGAACTCTTGGTGGAAATTCTAGAGACATACGGCAACTATTTTAAGTCTCTTTGTGCAACAGAACTCTAATTTGAATACATGCTTAATGTCCACTACCCCAGTCTACTTACATCAATTATGCTCTTAATCTCTTTTATATAAATCTCTTCCGTCTCAAGCAGGTCATGTATGATGCGCCTGAATCACGGCAGCAGGTGGGAATATGAAAGAGAAAGAGATGGAGGGAGGGAAGAGAGGGTTTTTAGAATTCTTTTAGAATAATGCTCATCACTACGGTTCCCTTGAGTGGCTTACCTACTTAGGTTGTGGTCAGTTCATTCTGTTCTACTGAATACCCAAGGCCAACAACTCACAAAAGCACATCTGATCACACTGGCATAAGAAGAAACAGTAAGGTCAGAGGACTCAAAATCTATCTGTACAGCCAATGAATGACCTGTCCTCTGGTGGGTCACAGTGTAGGGGTCAAAAAGGCAGAGATTGTGGAGTCAGAAATGCCAGGTTTTGATCCTTGGTCAGGAAGGCCTGCCCGACCCCTACATTGTATGTGTGGTTTCTGAGATTTTCTCTGCAGCTTTCTGCTGTTTCATTGCTCATATCAAGATGTTTGACCCGCATGGGTGGGACTTTGTTATGCATGAGGTTAGATGGATTCCAGTCCTGCTCCCTTTCTCTGGCATCTAATGTTTCAGTAGGATTGGTGTCCTCAGACAACAGACATGACTTCTGTCTGCTTTCCTTGAGGAAGGCAGGTGGGGGTTGTGGTGGGCAGAATGCTATGATGACCCCCCAGATTCCTGACCCCTTGCATACATACACCTCCTCCCAGTTAATTAACTGAACACTAATTTAGGTGCTACTGTGGAAGGTCTTTGCCATTCTGTTTTGTTCCAAATCAGTTGACCCTAAGATAGGTAGATTATCTGGTTGGGCTTTCCTAGTCTCATGAACTCATCAGATCTGGGTCTGGAAGTCAGAAAGACTGGAAGCATGAGAAAGCTTTAACACAAGGGAAGCTGTCCTTGGCTGACTCTGGAGATGGGAGAGGCTCTGTGATAAGGAACATAGGCTGTCTCTAGATTCTGAGAGTGGCCCCCAGTTAATAACCAGCAAGGAAACTGGGACTTTAGTTCTACAGTTGCAAGGAACTGAATTCTGCCACAACCAGATCAACTTAGAAGAGAATACTGAGCACAGCTGACCAACTTTATTTTAGCTCTGTGGGACCTGAGTAAAAAGCCAGTCATGCTGTGCCTGGACTTCTATCACAGGAAACTGGGAGCTGTTAAGTTAATGGTCATATTTTTTATAGCAATAGAAAAGTAATAGAAAGCATGAGGCCAGTCCCCACATCTATCTCCAGATAGACTGTTTTCTTTCTCTTCTCAGACACTTTTTCTTTTGGGCTTTCTTTTAGGCCTCTAAGTGAGTTAGTGTTTGTACAGGTGATCATGTGTGGAATACATACATTTATGGTTTCCTGAGAACTGTTGGTAGGTTATCTATTAAAAGGTAACCTATCCCAGTAATTTCTCTGACAATGGCCATAGCAACATTTTTCTAAATATGTCTCCTGAGGCAAGGGAAATAAAATAAAAAATAAATTATTGGGACTACATCAAAATAAAAAGCTTCTGCATAGCAAACAATCAACAGAACTAAAAGACAACCTATGGAATGGGAGAAGATATTTGTAAATGACATATCTGATAAAGAGTTAGTATCCAAAATACATAAAGAACTTATACAACTCAACACCAAAAAAAAAAATCCCAAATAATCCAATTAAAAATGAGCAGGGGACATGAACAGACATTTCTCCAAAGAAGACATACAGATGACCAACAGACACATAAAAAGATGCTCAACATCACTCATCATCAGGGAACTACAAATCAAAACTACAATGAGATATCACCTCACACCTGTCAGAATGGCTAAAATCAAAAAGACAAGAAACAACAAGTGTTGGTAAGGATGTGAAGAAAAAAGAACCCTTGTACAACTGTTTGTGGAAATGCAAACTGGTGCAGCCAGAGTGAGAAACAGTATGGAGTTTCCCCAAAAAAGTAAAAGTAGAATTCTAGTAATTCCACTACTAGGTTTTTACCCAAAGAATACAAAAACACTAATTCAAGAAAATATATGCATGCCTGTGTTTACTGCGGTATTATTTACAATCGCCAAGTTATGGAAGAAGTCCAAGTATTCATCAATAGATGAATGGATAAAGAAGAGGTGGTATAGGTCTACAGTGAGATATTGCTCAGTCATAAAATGAAATCTTGCCATTTGCAACAACACGGATGGATCTAGAGAGTATAAAGCTAAGGGAAATAAGTCAGTCACAGAAAGACAAATACCGTGTGATTTCACTCATAGGTGGAATTTAAGAAACAAAATAAATGAACAACAACAACCACAAAAAGAGACAAACCAAAAACAGACTCTTAACTATAGAGAACAAACTGATGGCTACCAGAGGGGAGGTGGATGGGAGGATGGGCGAAATAGATGAAGGGGATTAAGAGTGCACTTATCATGATGAGCACTGAGTAATGTACAGAATTGCTGAATCACTATATTGTACATCTGAAACCAATATAACATTGTATGTTAACTACACTGGAATTAAAATAAAAATAATTAAATAAAAATTATAAAGCTGAGCTAAAAAAATTAGAAAAATACATAAATAAATGGTAGTCTAACCTAGTAAAGGGTTTCTTTTTCTCTCATTAAATGGATATGTCAAGGGAAAATAATCAAAGGACAAAATACAGGAAATTCACACATATATAAAAATGACTATTTTTCTTATGAAAAAAATACCCAATGCACGCTAATCCAATAAAGGCATAATAAAAAGAAGCAACAATTTTCAACTACTATAATGGCAGAAATTTCAAATCTCAAAAGAAGACTGATAGATAAGAATGTGGAAACAGTGTCAGATAATATTGAAAGAAGTGTAACTATGTGCAAGATAACTTGGAAATATCTCTTCAAAATTTAAAAAATTTGAAACCCCTTGGTTCAGTAATTTCATTTCTAAGAATGTTCATTATCGTAATTATTTGCACTTCCACAACAACCAGATATAAATTGGAAATTACTTATATTCTCATCAATAAATTATGGTACACACACATATATAATGAAATACCATGCAGTTTTAAAAAGAGAATGAAGCTGAGTCATGCTAGTATGACACAGTCTTGGTATTTTAAGTAAATTAAAAAAAAACAACAACACCAAGATGGGGCACCTGGGTGGCTCAGTTGGTTAAGCGTCTGCCTTCAGCTCAGGTCATGATCCTGGGGTCCTGGGATGGAGCCCCACATCAGGCTCCCTGCTCAGTGGGGAGTCTTCTTCTCCTTCTCCCTCTGCTCCTCCCCCCAGTTTGTTCTCTCTCTTCCCCCCTTCTTTCTCTCCAAAATAAATAAATAAACCTTAAAAAAAAAACCAAGATGAAGAACAGTTTACATAGTATGACTATGTAAAAATGAGTATGTGTACATATATCCGTAAAATTGTGTATGCTTTGAAAATTCATGCAAAGAAACTTAAGACACTGTTAACAGTGATTGCTTTTGGAGAGTTGTACTGAAGGCTAGAAAACAGGGAAGGAGAATTTTTACATTTTACTCTATGCTCTTCTACAATCTGTGATTTAAAAAACTTACCAGTTTTATAATTTAAAAAATGGTTCATATGACATTTTGAAATGAATGTTACTGGAGGTTATGGCATATAAACCCCATATGAGAGATATAAATAAAACCTACAACTTACATATTTTATAGCTCAACAATTATCTTTTCTTAAAAATAACAATTTTTGCATCTATTTTTTTCTTTTTTAAAAATTAGTTTCAGAGGTAGAATTTAGTGATTCATCAGTTGCATATAACACCCAATGCTCATTACATCAAGTGCCCTCCTTAAAGCCCATCACCCAATTATCCCTTCCCCCTCCCACCTCCCCTTAACAACTCTGTTTGTTTCCTAGAGTTCAGTGACTCTTATGGTTTGCCTTCCTCTCTGTTTTTATCTTATTTTATTTTTCCTTCTCTTCCCCATGTTCATCTGTTTTCTTAAATTCTACATATGAGTGAAATAATCTGATAATTGTCTTTCTCTGACTGATTTATTTCACTTAGCACAATACCCTCTACTTCCATCCATGTCATTGTAAATGGCAAGATTTCATTCTTATTGATGGCTGAGTAATATTCCATTATATATATATATCTCACATCTTCTTTATCCATTCGTTTCTTGATGGACATCTGGGCTCTTTCCATAGTTTGGCTATTGTGGACATTGCTGCTATAAGCATTGGGTGCATGTGCCCCTTCGAATCACTATGTTTGTATCTTTTGGATAAATATCTAGTAGAGCAATTGCTGGGTCATAAGGTAGCTCGATTTTTAACTTTTTTGAGGAAACTCCATACTGTTTTCCAGAGTGGCTGCACCAGCTTGCATTCCCACCAGCAGTGTAAGAGGGTTCCTCTTTCTCCATATCCTCACCAACATCTGTTGTTTCCAGAGTTGTTAATTTTAGCCATTCTGACCAGTGTGAGGTGGTATCTCATTGTGGTTTTGATTTGTATTTCCCTGATGCCCGGTGATGTTGAGCATTTCTTCATGTGTCTGCTGGCCATTTGTATGTCTTCTTCACATCTATTTATAAACACCTATTATTAGATAAGACTGGTAAAGGATGGTCACTGACAGAAGATACAATTCAAGAAGTATACAGGCTATCAAAAAGCTACTTTAAGATCACATTGAGCTACAAAGTCACTAAGAGGTTCTGCTTTTTATAATCATCCCAAAATGACAATTGCTATGTCAGAAGGAAATAGGGGCTTCAATACCAATATATTTCTATGAGCCATGGTATCAAGTAGGACCATAGCCGCAGTTAAGTATTCATAGAAAACCAGAGTACAGCCAGCCTTTTAAGCCCTTATGAAGTGCTAGGCTTAAGCAACTTGGCAAATCTGTTTAAGGACATATTGACAATTACCTGAAGTCAGAAGACAGAAATAACTAGGTGGTGGGTAGAAATCAATTTTATTACTCAACAGTTATGTAAGAACTTAGAGACTCTTAGGAGTTTTTAGGAGTCTGACACAAGAAAATATTCACAACTCAGAAGGAAAAAAAATCCCTTGTCAGGTCATGTCCCAGTTCATAGTTTGGAAACAGTCTAGAGATCTCATCCAACCACTTCATTTTACTTGTTCAAGTGCAATGGGTACAACTCCAATGATAGGAATTCCCCTGTACACCATCCACCTAGGTTTCAGTTCAGATTCTTTTTTTTTTTAAATCACCTTCACACCACTGTTAAGCGATTCTTTTTTTTTTCCATCCTCTCCTTAGTTTTTTTTTTTTTAAATAACATTATTAAATGGGAGAAAATGTATGCTTCTTTCTGATGATTGCCTGCTTTATTATTCCAAAGCACATAACTTTGTTTGTAGAAAAGGCTATCAAGGATTTAACATCTCAAGCCATCAAGTATATATAATGTAGATGAAGAACAGAAAACATGGAAAATACTCAAGTAATGTAAAAACCTTTGAACACCTAGAGCAATTTATGTCTTGATGGATATCTATCCAGAGGTAGAGTACTGTACTTACAGCACCAAATGGAGTTGACCATGCCAGATCAGCCTGCAGTGATGAACTCTACACTAGTGTACATCCTGTCACTTTGTTTTACATTGAAAAGTGGATCTCTGGGCGCCTGGGTGGCTCAGTTGTTAAGCATCTGCCTTCGGCTCAGGTCATGATCCCAGGGTCCTGGGATCAAGCCCCACATCGGGCTCCCTGCTCAGGGGGAAGCCTACTTCTCCCCCTCCCGTTCCCCCTGCTTGTGTTCCCTCTCTCGCTGTCTCTCTCTGTCAAATAAATAAATAAAATCTTTAAAAAAAAAAGAAAAGAAAAGTGGATCTCCCCGCCACCTCCCAACCCTGAGGTCATTAAGGATGAAACAGAGGGGTAATGTGTTTTAAGGAACTGTTTCTTCTCTGAAGCCGTATTTCATGGTAGCATAAAAGCAGAGCTTTGGATATCTGGTTGTATTCTCTATGACATCTCTTTTTTTTTTTTTCAGATGCCACCATAACCAAGGGGCAAGAATGAAAACTCTTTTAAAAACCGAATGCATGGAAAGAATGTCCAATGGAAAAAAGACAGTCTCTTCAACAAATGGTGATGGGAAAATTGGACAGCCACATGCAGAAGAATGAAACTGGACCATTTCCTTACACCACACACAAAAATAGACTCCAAATGGTTGAAAGACCTAAATGTGAGACAGGAATCCATCAAAATACTAGAGGAGAACATAGACAGCAACCTCTTTGACCTCAGGCACAGCAATTTCTTCCTAGAAACATCGCCAAAGGCAAGGGAAGCAAGGGCAAAAATGAACTATTGGGACTTCATCAAGATAAAAACTTTTGCACAGTAAAGGAAATAGTCAACAAAACCAAAAGACAACTGACAGAATAGAAGATGTTTGCAAATGACACATCAGATAAAGGGCTTGTATCCAAAATCTATAAAGAACTTATCAAACTCAACACCCAAAGAACAAATAATCAAATCAAGAAATGGGCAGAAGACATGAACAGACATTTTTCCAAAGAAGACAACCAAATGGTCAACAGACACATGGAAAAGTGCTCAACATCACTCGGCATCAGGGAAATCCAAATCAAAACCTCAATGAGATACCACCTCACACCAGTCAGAATGGCTAAAATTAACAAGTCAGGAAACAACAGATGTTGGAGAGGATATGGAGAAAGGGGAACCCTCCTACACTATTGATGGGAATGCAAGCTGGTGCAGCCACTCTGGAAAACAGTATGCAGGTTCCTCAAAAAGTTGAAAATAGAGCTACCCTACGACCCAGCAATTGCACTACTGGGTATTTAGCCCAAAGATATAAATGTAGTGATCTGAAGGGGTACGTGTACCCCAATGTTATAGCAGCAATGTCCACAATAGCCAAACTGTGGAAAGAGCCAAGATGTCCATCGACAGATGAATGGATAAAGAAGAAGTGGTATATATATACAATGGAATATTATGCAGCCATCAAAAAAATGAAATCTTGCCATTTGCAATGACATGGGTGGAACTAGAGGGTATTATGCTAAGCGAAATAAGTCAGAGAAAGACAAGTATCATATGATCTCACTGATACAAGGAATTTGAGAAACAAGACAGAGGATCATAGGGGAAGGGAGGGAAAAATGAAACAAGATAAACCAGAGAGGGAGACAAACCTTAAGAGACTCTTAATCTCAGGAAACAAACTGAGGGTTGCTGGAGTGGTGGGGGGTGGGGAAGGATGGGGTGGCTGGATGATGGACATTGGGGAGGGTACGTGCTATGGTGAGCGCTGTAAATTGTGTAAGAATGATGAATCACAGATCTGTACCTCTGAAACAAATAATACATTATGTGTTAAAAAAAAAAAAGACAGTAGGAAGGGAAAAATGAAGAGGGGGTAACTGGAGGGGGAGATGAACCATGAGAGACTATGGACTCTGAGAAACAAACTGCGGGTTCTAGAGGGGAGGGGGGAGGGGGGATGGGTTAGCCTGGTGATGGGTATTAAAGAGGGCATGTATTGAATGGAGCACTGAGTGTTATACGCAAACAATGAATCATGGAACACTACATCAAAAACTAATGATGTAATGTATGGTGACTAACATAATAAAATTAAATTTAAAAAAAACTGAATGCAGGACGCCTGGGTGGCTTAGTTGGTTAAACCTCTGCCTTCAGCTTAGGTCATGATCCCAGGGTCTTAGGATCAAGCCCCACATCAGGCTGCCTGCTCAGCGGGAGGCCTGCTTCTCCCTCTGTCGCTTCCCTCCCCTCACCCCCCCCCACGCGCGCATTCTCTCTCTCTCCCTCTCTCTCGTGCGCGCTCTGCTCTCTCTCTCTCAAATAAATCAATAAAATCTTTTTAAAAAATAAAAAATAAAACCTGAATGCAACCCTATTTTGTAAGCAAGATCATTAACATACATACATGTTAAGATTTTTAAAGATTTCTTCTTTGTCCATGCATCCTAATCCCTTCCTGCTCCCCTCCCCGTTTCCTAGCTCTCTAATAGAAGAGTATCCTTTTGGAAACCAGCCTGTCTGAAGTGTATTTTTATTTTTGCTCGTTAATTGTCAACACAATTTGCCATGAAGAGTTTTTAATTACTCCTGGTATGATAGATCACAACACACACATCAGAACGTATTATAGATTTTCACTTCTTAACAGTTAGTTTTCATCTAAAACCCTTTTTGCCAAGTTGAAAGGACTGTTCTTTTCCTTCTCGAACACTATAGCACATCTGACATAATGGATACTCACCTTCTTAAGCCTTTGTCTCCCTTTGGTTTCTCTTTATTATTCAACCCTCATTCACCACCCACCTCTCTGCTTCTTCCCTATTCCCTCCTTGCTCCATCGTCCTCCCCCTGTCCAATGTTGCTGCTCCCACAACTCTGAGTTCAGGTTTTCAGCTTCCTTCTTTCCTCTCCTCTCATGCTATTGACCCTCCCACATCATTATGTCCCTCCCAGACCTTTGGGTATACTCGAGCCCATGTTGCCAATAGTTGACACACTCGTCAACTGGGTGCCTCCCAGACGCCGCAACCACCTCAGGTGGAAACAGAACTCCTTAGACAAAAGTAGCATGTGTATCTGTGGAACTGCCATTTCCTGGAACCCTAAAGCAGAGTTGTCATTTCAAACTCTTCTCTACTATTACTGCTTATATAACCTGTCTGTAGCCAAGCCTCATCATTTCATTTCTTAACACGCCTCTTGGAGTCACTGTTTATTCTCCATCAACGGCTCGGCCAGGAGAAAGCAAACTCTCCCCTCCTCTCATCTTGAATACTTTGGTGCACTCCTGGCAGCTCCCCTGGCCTCCGAGGGCTCCCTCCCACCAATCTATTTTGCAAACCACTAGTCTATGCCCTTCCTAAAGCTCCATTTCCATCATACCATCATTCTCCCTCTTTAGAAACTTAAAATAGCTTCCAGTTGCCCACAATTGCCAACATTCCCTTCCAGGATTTCAAGACTCTCCGTTCATGTGATAAGAACCTACCTGGGGAGGGGCGCCTGGGTGGCTCAGTCATTAAATGTCTGCCTTCGGCTCAGGTCATGATCCCAGGGTCCTGGGATCGAGCCCCGCATCGGGCTCCCTGCTCTGCGGGAGACCTGCTTCTTCCCCTCCTGCTCCCCCTGCTTGTGTTCCCCCTCTCTGTCAAATAAATAAATAAAATCTTTAAAAAAAAAAAAAAAAGAATCTATCTGGGGAGTTTGTCCTAAAGGTAAATCCAGACCGACAGATCCAGGATGGGGAGTAACAGGTGGGAATTACAGGTGGAATCTCTAATTTGCACAAGCACCCCAGACAACTTAATGCAGATGTTCTGCTGTTCAAACTAGTAACACTGATCTGACCCGTTTCTTTTAGCCACCTCCTTCACTCCCCCCGCCTTTACTTTCTTAGACCAGTGTTATTATTTTATACTCCCTTTCAAATTCTAATCATTCTTGAAAACTCAGTTCCAAGTCGCCCTTTTCCATGAAAACTGTTTCTAACAGCTTTGAATGAAATTGGTACCATAGTCTTTTCCTTACTTCCCAGGCAAAAAACATTGGATCCATTTACCAAACATTTACTGTTTTCAGGCACCATTTTAGCCACCTGGGCTCAAGAAATGCACCATAATCCTAGGCCTTAGTTTGTAGTCCAGTGGCAGAGACAAGAAAAATCAATGACTCCAATACAGTGTGATAAGGTACCAGGTAGTCAGAGAAGTTAGGTGCAGAGGAGGGGCTGAAATTAAGCCAAGGGTAGCAGGACACACTGCCAATTTTGAGTTGAGTGAATTTTAAGCTGAGTTTAAAAAAGAAAGGAAGCAAGGGAAAACATTTGAAAGAAGTATGTCCCAGGCTGAGGGGAACAGTGTAGAGGAGAAAGTAGAAGCGAGACATGTATGCTTTACCAGTACTCATAAATTATTTGGTGGGCCTGGGCCAACAGTCCAGTAGGTTCATAAAATGCCAGAAGCAAATACAACCTTAAAGACCATTCAATTCATCCTTATTTTGCAGATGAAAAAATAAGAGGTCCAGAGCCTCAAAGTGACTTGCCAAAAACGCTTGCCTTGAGCAAAGCCAATGTTCTTCACACTGTTAACAATTCCCCTCTCTGCCTATGTTTGGAATACATCCAAAGTCCTATTTCCTGATCACTAAATAAAACACAAATTAAAAAGAAACTAGTATGATATTGTAAAAATACTGGGTTTCAGGGCTTTAGGTTTTCAACCTAATTTCTATTTCTATCTCCAATATACAGGGTGACCTTGAGCAAGTCACTTTCTTTCTCAGGGTGCTCATTTCTTTGTGTGTCAAAAGGCCAAATTCAATGAGACTGAATATCCGTGCTGGCTCTCAATGATCATTTCCTAAATATATTACCATTTCTAATAAAATGTATGATGTGGTCTTTGGTGTAATCACAGCTTGCTCTTCGTTTCTCACAAGACTTTCTATTCCTTCACATCCTCAATGAACTAAATCGCTAATGTGTAACTGAAGAGTGCACTGCAACAGCAAGGAGAGGGAAATTCAGCGTGCGCTGGAGATGTTCCAGAGAAGGTGAGATCTGAACTGTCCTCTGGAAGGGGTGAGGGCTTGGCCAGGAAGACAGTGGGGTGTTCCAAGAAGAAGGAAACATGAGCAGGGTCTGGGAGTTCTGGCCACACACGGAGCTGGCAGGAACCACGCTGCTGGGGCAGGGGCTGGATGGGGAGCCAGGGAGGCAGGGGGGACCCCGGATGGAGGAGATGCTCATCCTACCAGGCTACAGTGTGGACTTGATGCAGGAGCCCAGAGGAAGGGGCAGGAGATGCATTTGGCCAGCAGGGCAGGCAACTGTCCAGGAGCTCGTTTCATTAAACACAGAATAGGCCCTGAGGGCTCTGACTTAAGAAAAGATGTTCTTGATTCTACATCCTTCTTCTGGTTCGATTAGGTGTTCTCTAATTACACAACCAATTCTCAGAACTGTAAGTGGTAGCAACGTGAACACTACAGACTTGCACAATGATCACGTTGAAACCAATGATATTTTAAGCATTAAGAAAAGGTCTGATATTCGAATAGAAACCCTTCCCTGGCTCCTGGAAGGCCCACAGCTGAGACTTTTGCTCTGTTGCTGATGTGCTATCTGTTCCCTCTCTTCTTCTTTTGTATCTCAGGTTCTATATTTTGTCTATGTCAATGGGATCTGACCTCATTCATTACTCTGATGTTTTTAGAGTAAACTACCTCAAATTCTTTTTGGAAGACAATGCGGCATAAATAAATTATTATTAAAGTTTATCTGGATGGATGCTTTTTCTTCAATATCACGTAATAAATAGTGAAAAAGTAATTTCATGCATACCGCACTTTTTAAAAGAGGGATTGATATAAACCCAATCTCATGAATCCGAACTCAAGTTAACCATCCTGCATTTCTATAGCATTTTAGAGATGATAGTTTTTTTAATCATAAAATATATATAACATCAAATTTACCATTTAAGCAAGTTTCAAGTGTATGATTCAGTAGCATTAAGTACATTCACAATGTTGTGCAGCCATCACCAGACCTTTTCAGTCATCTCAAACTGAAACTCTGGATCCATTAAACACCAGCTCTCCATTCCTCTCCCACTCCCCCCCAGTCCATGGTCACCTCTATTCCACTTTCTGTCTCTAAGAGTTGGCCTATTCTAAGTGCCTCGTTTACATGGGATCATACGACATCTGTCCTGGCTTTTTTCACTTAGCACAGTGTTTCAAAGTTCATCCATGTTGTAGCGTGTGACAGAATTTCATTCCTGTTTAAGGCTGAATATCTTCAGTTGTTTGCATATACTATATTTTGCATTTCCTGTCATCTGTTGATGCATGCTTAGGTTGCTTTCACCTTTGGCTCTTGTGAATAATGCTGCCATGAACATTGGTATGCAAACCTCTGTTTGAGTCTCTGCTTTCAATTCTTTGAGGTATATACCCAGAAGTAGAAATGCTGGGTCATACAATAATTCTATTTTCAACTTTTTGAAGCGTGGTGACACTGTTTTCCAGAGTGACTATACCACTTGACATTCCCACCAGCAATGCACCAGGTTCTAATTTCTCCACATCCTTGTCAACACTTGATCATTTTTCCATTTTTTAAAATGATAGCCCACCTTAGTAGGTGTGAAGTAGAGTTGTTTTCTTAATGTGTGTATTACCTTCCTGGATCCATTCAACACCTGACAAAGAGCTCCTCCAGGGCATATGTCCTGTTTTATTTATCTTTGTCCACCCGCCTTATAAGTAGGTAAATTCTTAATAAATGTTTATTGAATGGATGAATGGTAGAGTTAAGGAACAGACACCAATTCTGTGAGCAAGAGTAGGTACTAATTGTTATTCTTATTTCACAGAAGAGGAAATTGGGACTCAGAGCATTAAGTGACTTGATTGAGGTCAAACTGCTGGTGAGGAGCTGCTACCAAGGTCAAGTCCAAGCCCTCTAGCTCTAAAACCAGTGACAGGGGAACTGATGTGCCAAGGGTGAAGGTCAGTCCACTGTAATAGGACCCCAATATTCTGACTCCGTAGCCTGGCTCCATAAACAACAGGCAGTGAGGACGTAAGTAAGCAGGTTAGAGAAAAAGGGCTGGCTCAGGCCATCATCTGTTTATGTGTAGGATTCAAGGGATCTGCCTCAAATCTCAGAGCCATGGTGCATAGGCACATTGGCAACCCAACATAAGACATCCTGTGGGAGACTTCTGATACACCAAGGAGATTCCTGGAATATGGCTGATAGGAAAACCATTATTACTTCAATTCATGGGAAAGGGCAGTACTGATACTAACTCCAACAGAAATATCCAAGTAACTCAATAATTTTCAGCAAAGAAAAAAAAATTGAAACTGCGAATAGGCTTCCACTTCATGCAAACAGAGAAATCTATTGCAAAAAAAGATTCCCAAAGGTAAAATATACATGTATAAAATAAATTTAAAAAATCAAAAAAACATTGAGAACAGACACACTGCTTTCCCAACCTATGTACCTCTTTTGCAGACCCATTCTTATCTGTATCTACTCAGCAGATATCCCATTATTCTATCAACCCCTTTCCTCCTGAGACAGTTTATTTATCTGATATGATATAAACATATCTCTCAGAGATATTGCTCTCTCTTCCCAGTATTCCTTAGCCCTATACCTGCAGGGTCAAATAGGTGTTGATATTGGGCTTTTGACCTTATCCTGTCAGACCAACCAAGACTGATTCATAAATGTTTGTTGTTTCAGATCATATGATTTATCAAGGACTTTAGAACTGGCCTTTTGGAAATGCTGTTTTAAGAAAAATCTCAGTATAACAAAACTATTTCTAACTCTTAATTAATGGTCCATTTATTTGAAGTAATAATAAAAATCCCAGGCAGGCTTATAACTGTCCTTTAGAATTGGTTTGAGTGGGATTTGGAACCACAAATACTCTACAATGAACACTTAGTAATTATTAACTATTAAGAAAAGGGACACAGAGAATGATATTCTATCAGCACAACCAAACTTAATTTTAAGTACATTTCTAACACGAACGACTGCGTCTGGGCCAGGCACGGAGCCCCCGTACCATAGCCAATAACTATTTTCTGAACATTTCCCTGCTCTACAATTGTCTTCTCCTCTGTACCACCCCATCCCAGGACCCAAGTCCTTTTGCTCAGTTTAGATAGCTCTGGCAAGGCTGGTGCCGGCTGTCTTTTAAATTCCAAGCAACAACCAGACAACGCTCCAGATTGTCCCTACACCAATGCCCCTCATTCACTCCATTTGGCTATGGCGACCTGTCGACCTGGGTAGGAGGTGAAGTGAGAGGCAGCCCCTGGGAACTTGCGCAGATCCCTGTAGGGCCCAGGGGCGGGGGGTGGGGGGGTGAAGCCTATGTCGGAACTGCGGCGGGGGGGGGGGGGGGAAGGGGGAGGGGAGAAGAAATGCTGAGCGATCCGTCAGGGAGGGGTACCGAGGCGCTGTCACTGGGGCTGTCTGAGCACGAGCAGCATGGAGGGGAAACCAGTGCCAGCCTCCCTCCCACCCCTTCCCCCAGTGAGGCTCCCACTATCAGCTCTGCTGGGCCAAGGAGGGTCCCAGCAAACAGGGCCTGCCTCTAAGATTGTCCCCTCCCCTGTGGGACCCCCAGTGAGGGTAAGATGAGCACATCAGAGAATCCCTCGTGTGTTGATGTGGAAGGAGATGACCACTAAGGGGGAGTGGGTGGCTCCCCAGGGCAGAGGAGAGGAGAAAGGAACAAGACGGGTTCTGAGAATGGCCTGCGGGTGAGGGCCTGCGTGTGCGTCAGTCTCCTTCTGCTTCCAGTTCTGGGCAGACTGACAATGGTTTCACCCAACCGCCGAGGGCCGGGAGTTGAGGGAGGGTGCCAAAGGCTGCCAAACCACAGAGGCGAGAGCCGCAGGAAAGGGGCTAGTGTGCCTCCAGTGTCCACTTTGGGGCCTTGATGGCTTCGAGGGAGAAGTACACAGGGGCCTTTGTACTGTGGGCGAAGCTTCTTGGAATGAAGGTTGGAGCATTTGGTGAACGTGGGAAGCGTTCAGCAAAAATTCAACTTGACCGGCAGTTAATACGCACTTACTCTGTGCAAGGCATTGTGGGAGGTTCTTCAAGGGAACTGGAGGTGTGCAGGATGGGGTCTCCACCGTCAAGAGGTCTCAGGACTCTCAAGAGTAGGGAAAACACATCCACAGACCATTTCTACAGTGACAAAAGCCCACTGACTGTTCCCTGACATGTCACTTGTTGGGCTGGGCCCGCTGGTGAGGAGGAGGATTCTGGCCTTTGGGGCCTTCGAGTGCCATCCATTCACCGGCTCATCTGGATATTCCATTTGGATATTCCATTTCACACGTGCTCAGCTTAACACTGATGTGACACATTTGAGTGGAGACACTCTAGTTTGGAGCCCAGAATCTAGACTAGAAATAGAAATCAGGCACTAAAGGCAATGGATGGGATCACCAAGGAGCAAGGATAGAGAGAAAAGAAACCCAGAAGGATCTGTGTGGGGTGGGAGGGGGCTGGCGGGTAGTGAGGGAGGAAGAGGCAGCCAAGGAGTGCTGCATTATTTTAACGCGTGATGCCGTATTAACAGAAAATACGTTCGAAGATGTGAAAAGAAACAAGCAAGCCCTTTTAGAGCGATGATGGATGCAGCATGAAGCCCTCCTCTGCCGGCTCGCCATGTGAGAGGGGCTTTTGCAGCCTGGGGTGGGCACGAGGATGACGGCCGTCCACACAGCCCATGCAGCTGGCCCGACCCGTGCGTGCTTAGGACTCCACACACGTGATTGCTTTTATATTCAGTCCTCACTCGACCCATCCAGGCAGGGATTACTGCGAGGTGCACAGAAGTCAGGTCACTTGCCCAGATCCCAGGGTGGGCAGGGAGTGAGGTCAGGATACCACCACATCTCTCTAGCAGCCCAAGCCTTGCAGGAACCTGGCTGGTTTTGGAACCTGCGGCCTGGGGGTGTCTGAATTCACAGAATAGTATCTGTATGAGGTCTGTGAGGAAATTTCTTATCTAACAGAGGCCAGAAGGTACAAAATTTAAGCTTAAATGAGTCAAGCCTGGCACTATGTTCGCATGCTTCAGCTATGTTAGGCATTAAGCCAGTCAGTTATCAAATCCATTTCAGTCAACATTCATCTCTTCTTCAGGTCTCTTGCTTCTACCACCTTCCAGGTTCTCTTGACTGTAGATGTCAGACTTCTCTGCCCATAACTCATGATAACGCCCTGACGCCCTACCCTCTGGCCCTCTTTCCTCCATCTGCTTCCCCTCTGCTCTATCTCTGCCCTACCTTGACCCTTCTCAATCTAACATGCAATTGCAATTCTTTCATTTTTCACGTTTGCCGTTTTGATGGTACAGTACTTTTTCCAGTACTTTCCATAGTTGTCTCGTGTTCTGTGAAGCACATTTCTGAGAGAGAGATTTAAAGTCGGTTATAAATCTAATTGTAGTGGTCTTTGTTCACAAGCAGCTACTGTGGACACCGAGGACATGGCCACGACATGGTCCTTCTCCGTGCTTTTCAAATCAGCATCGCCACTATCACCTGATTTTATTTCCAACTAGTTTCAGAATGTTCACACATTCACTCCCAATAAAAGAAACATGAGTACTTTGTTCTATACCATCAAGTCTATCATCCTCTTCCGCTCACTGTGGGGTGGGATAGGGAACCCCCAGCCTGCTGCAGGAAATGCTCCCAGATGGGCAAAGGGCTTCCCAGGCTGCTGCCCCCTTCCCTGTGTGGTGTGTGTATGGGGGGAGGGGTCGGGACCAGGGCAGGCATTCTGGTTCACCCTGCTGGGCCCCGTCTCCCACCCACATCCTCTCCCCTCCCATGACCACAAGCCCTACATCTTCTTACCAACCTCCTGACTCACTTTTGAAATTGTTTGTCTGCAGTGTCTATGTGTAAACTGAATGACGTTAATATGTGATTTTTATATGTGTTTTTCAATGTTTGGGTCAGTTTGTATTTCTTGCAGGTACAGTCCTATGTGTTCATGCAGGTGGAACACAGGTACTGACACCTGTGTATGTGGACCTGGTTCCAAATGACATAAAAGGAATATAATGATAAATGAACATTTGCACATAAATAGAACATGATATATATGACAGCTAGGGGTGGGGATTGTAAGTGGAACCATCCATGGTCAGGGTTTTATTTCCCATAGATAAAGAAGGGAGGTGATCTGCACCATACAAACAGTGAATCAGCTTATGTATGGGTCACTGTCAGTGACTCCCTTACAAATCACATTATATTAATATTTCTGTATGTGGTCTGACATGCATATGGCACTATGATCTCTTGGCAATGCTGACCATGCTCTCTATAAGTAATATATGAAAAGAATTGCATGGTTGAAAACAGGGTGAAGGGCTTAAAGAAAGCATTTACAAAAAAACTTCCTAAAAATCTAGTTTGAAATAACAAATACATGTGTTTACAGTTTCAAACTCTGATTCAGTAATCCACTTTTAACCTATTACCTGTCTTATTGCCTTTACAATGAAAACCCCAAAGCTTTTATTTTACTGTAGTATTTGGGTTAATGTTTTGTTTTCTGTCATGTTCTGAAATATGTACAATTACAAAATCATTCAAAATATTACCTGTTAAATGATAATGTTTGTTCTATTTGGAAAAGGCTAGAACATTTGGGGGACAAGAAACCAAACCCATAAAGGATTTATTTATAATCTCTTTCCTTATTTGAAATTTATATTCTCCTGATTTTGTCCAGTTACGTGCATGAAGTATTTTGAAAGAGGGGAAACAACTCAAAGGGGCCATTCCTGCGGATTCTGGCTCACAGTCGACCATCTGAGTAAATGATCTCAATTAACTGAAGAGACGGTAGGGTGGGTACTTCCTGGAGTCCTGAAGCACCAACAAGAACTGACTGGGCGGGACCCATCAGCTTCAGCAACGTGCCGAGTTGGCGACGGAGGTGCGAGCCATGCTCGGCTTTGGCAGCGAACACCACAAGGTGCAGAAAACTTGCACTGGCCGCGCCGCAGGGCGGACTCCCGGCTGCCGCACCCCCACCCTCCGCCGGGAGCCCCTGATTGGGTCCTCCCCAGTCGTCAGGCTCCAGCCCGCCCCCGCCCGGGAAAGGTAGCCGAGTTCAGCACTGGCTGCCCAGTCCTGGCCCAATATTTAAAGCAGGCAAGTTTTGTTCTTGAGACCACCGACTTTCGCTCCGATGCCAGGAAGAGAGCAGACCTCCGACTTAGGAGTTTAAGGAGCTGGGCTTGGACTTGGTGAGTTTTGCTTTAAGCTCTCTTTGAATTTGAACTGGGCTTGAAGGTAAAATCACTGGGGGGGGGGGGTGACCCTTCTCTCATTGTAATTTTAAAAAGAACAGCTGTAGCAAGCTTAGTTTGATGTAAATTGGAGTTTTCTTCTGTTGTGACTTAGGCCCCAGAAGCTCAAGGCATTAAGTGGCGTGACAAGAGATCTTTTAAAAGGACTAGCCTGCCCTTAGAACTCTTGGCTCTAGAAAGGAAAATCAGATGATCAGAGAACTGCAACTCAGTCAAAACTTACCCACGTTATATGCATAACTGTTGCGTGTTCTGAACGAACGGATCATTAGTCTAATAAATTCTAATTCCTAAGGAAAAGTGTATTGAGACCAGTTGTTTCATATGGAATTCATATGTGCGATCAATCAATCGTACGATTAAAAAAATGCTCTGCAGCCCATCGCACCCTAACTGGGGCCGAGGGCCCTCGTGGGTGGAAATGTTGCCTTCCCTCCCGGATCACTAAATGCGGGACGTTCTGGCACGCTTGGAGGGGATAAATCTAAGCCTCGCGGATGGTTGGTTCTTTGTGCGGGGGACGGGAGACCGGCTCCCGCGGTCCGCAGAGAGGGCTCCGGGCCGCCCAGCCTCTGCCCCGCCCCTGTCCGGGACGGCGGCCCCACTGCGCAGCGCTTCCTCACCGAAGCAGCTCTCGGGCTACGGGAAAGGAGACTCGGACTCTCCTTTGCTTTCTTTGGACGAGGAGAGGTCTCTGAAGGGCCGAAAGGGGAAGAAAGGGGAAAGAGAGCCGCGAGGAGGTGAAGGCACGCCCGTTCGCTTGGGTGGCTCCAGGACTTAAGGTTGGAATGCGCGCCGGGGCCAGGGCGCACGGCTGGAGCAGACAACCCGGGCCTCGGCCCTCTGCTCTGGCCCCGACCGCGAGCGGCCCATCCTCGGGAGGCCCTAACCGCCACGGGGCAGGGTTGCCCGCCGCCCGCCGTCCGCCGCCCGCCAGCGCGGCGGGGAAGGGGAGGGCGCGTTCCCTCTCCGGAGCGTCTTTGTTCGCTCTGGCTGGCGGGCGCGGGCGCCCGGCAGCCGACACCCCGAGCCGAATGCCGCCCGGGTGCGGCAGGTAGGCTGGGGGCCCCGGAGCTCCAGTTGGGGTTAAGTTTCCTGGGGCCCAGAGGGTTCCTCCTCCTCCGGGGAGCTCCGGCGAGGCAGTCGCAGCGCGGGGATACCGAGGCGGGCCGGAGCGCGGGAGCCCGCGGGCGAACGCCGCGCCCTGCGGTCCCCGGATTTCGGATGGTGCTCCCCAACCGTGCTACCATCCCTGGGCTGCAGGGGGGAATTCGGGTAGAAAGCCTGCATCGGGCTGGAAATTAGGAAGCCGCTAGACGGGGGAAACTTTCGGCGAGTTACTAACTGGGGAAATGGAGACAAGGAAGTGGGCAGGCAGGGGAAACTGGGAAAGGAGACCCTTGTTACCGGTAGGTCTCGGCCACTCTTTTTTGACTGCCGAATTTTATTTTGTAACCTGAAGTGACAGCCGGTTGCTTACTCAGATACAATATAGGTCAAAGTAGTAACTTTTCATCCGATTCTGACTACACAGCCTATATTTTTTCTTATCCAGTGTTGGTTTTCATAGGTTATGGGTCATGTTAAAGGGACACCGATATTGTAACAGCACAGTGGCTGCTGGTGGCTTGTAGCTCATATTTAGGCTAATTCTCTGATGAAAGTACATCCGTTAGAATTGGATTTGTTCCTCTGTGCCTTTATTTTGGGAACTTTGCCTGGTCCCTATGGGGGAAGGGAGAGGGATGTGAGAAACTGAAATTGACCCAGAAAAGGATGCTCAAAGGTAGTTGGGTTCAGGGGTAGCACTGAAAAGATCCCCTCTTGAACTTTCTGAAAGGGAGATTAGTGATGAGCAGCTGAGGTTTCAACTTTCTCAAAAGAAACTTAATGGTAGATTTTACATCTTGTCACAGGGGAGGGGGGACTGCTTTATTTGGTCATCTCTTTTTTAATTATTTTAAGACAAGATAAATTCGATACCTGAAATGTTTACATTATATACTTCATACGACCCTTCTCTCTCCTCCTTCTTTCCCTCCCTCCTCCTGCTCCTACAGGCACCCTCCATTTATTGAGCGCTGGGAGGCTAAAGCTGAGGCTGACTCCTTCTAACTCACCTCAGTTCCCCTGGGGCTCACCCTGACACCTTCTGATGGGGATGAGCGTAATGACAGGGAAAGTTCAAGCTAAAGCTCAGAGAAGCTGTTTCTGGGGAAGTGAGACATGAGGGGTGATGAGGAGGCATAAATGATACTACACATAAATGCCCTGCCCAAACAAAAAAAGCCCCCAAAACCTCAGAAGGTAGAAAGTAATTTTCAAAATAAACTTCAGGCTCTAGCAAGTAAACACATCACATTATATTTCATTAAAATGGAGATCAAATTCCTCTTTTATAAAAGATTGATTCAAATAAGGAGATTGTAGGAAAGTGAAATAACTTTCTAAATCTTAAATATAGAACAGCTTGAATAATAACTCTTGGGTTTTGAAATGGGTCATCTTTTAAAATGGGTCACTTTGGCTGGAATCACTGCACTTGGTGACTTTCAAATTGTAGGAGGAGTTCTTTCTGAGGACCAACTGCTCCATAATCTACATAACAGAACTTGAGGGTGTTGTAGAAAGAAACTGGGAGAAATTCAGAAGAAGTGGTCTCTTCTCAAAGTAACAATGTAGCCTATCTTTTTGGAATTTTGTACATGCTCAGTTGAATTGCTCTACGCTTTGCATTTTATAGCACATTATACCTTTTTTGGAATATTTCCATAGCCATTATTTTATTCCATTGTTAGAATAATCTTGTTAGGAGCTGCATATATTGTGTCTGTGTTCCAGATATTAAGGCACAGCAAATTATTATAAGAGCTCTTCCATTTGCCAGCAAAGATTTAGCCAGAACAATGCAAATCCAGGATATTTTTCTTATAGTATGCGTATATATAGGAGATATAAGAATCTTTGTACTGAAAGGTAAGAAACTTAACTTGATCAGGTGAGGTAGAAACTTAGAATAAACAAAAGTGCTTTTTTGCATTTCAGTGCTGGAAATTCTTGAGACTGGCTTTCATCTGTAACTTATTTTTTAAGATTTATTTATATTCTATAGTGAAGCCTTTGATCCTAGAAACCAGTTTTCTACAGAAAAGAATGTTCTACCATGTCTGCAGGCAATAAGCCCCTAAAAGTCCAAGTTCAAAATACTATTACACAGCTTAAGATCCACCTAAGATTTCATATTTTATCTCTTTATTCCTTTTCCTACAATTTTTTTCTGCAACTTTTTGATAGTGCTCTAGGCAGAGCAAGTTAAAAAGCTGACTCAGCTCAGGTTTCCTTCTCCATAATTTACAGGGCCTTATAATTTTTTTGGCTGTGTCATCTTTGTAGAAATGTTTTTTTTTTTTAAGTGCTTGTAGGAACCATATTGTTCTTTCCTGTCAAAGATAATAGAAAGGCATGTTCAGCCAATTAGTAATGATACTTCTTCCGTTCTCAGTCTCACCAGTATTTGGGATGTTAAATGCCTCTTAGCAATCAGATCAGTATTTTTATTTATTTTTTTAAATTTTTATCTAATTCATATTTTTGAGAAGAATATTAATATATAGCTTATCATTTTGAAAGGTAATTAACCCCTGAAGAATATTAGCTACTAACTAAACCATCGTGCAGATACATGAACAATTTCTAGAGAAAGGAAATTAGCATAGATTGAACACCTGATATGGACCACACTTTGTCAAATAATGGTCTCAAATGATCCTCAGAAAAGACTGTAGCACATGGTTTAGAGAGAAGTCAAGCTCATGTGACCAGTAAATGGAAGCAACAGGATGTAAGTGTATTTTTGTTCATGTTCTAAAACTCCTTGGTTTTTCTACCCATGTGCCTCGATCAGGTCCAGATTCCAATTGCACCAGAATACTTGCTTACTCCGTTAGGGGGTTCTACACTGGAAACATCTCTGATGCCTTCCCTGCATCCTGCCTGTGGCCTACTACACAGTATGTGGTAAATTCATATTTGTTGAATTAATTAAATGTAGGCATTACCTACTTTCAGGGCTGCTCAACATAATGCCTGGAACAGGTAGGTGTTTAATAAATGCTAGTTAACTTATTATAATAAATGTTGATTCAGACAGAAATGTTATATATACCTCTAACATTTTACACCATTATTTTTTATACTCTGTAAACCCTTAATCAAATGTTATTTCCAAATACAATATTTAGAACGGGACATATGAACTGCCATTGGACAAGAAGCTTGTATGTCTAGCTCACATGATAGGTATATACCAGGTTATAGTGTCACCCTATTGTTTTTTTAAGATTTTATTTATTTTTATTTAGAGAGAGAGAGCGCACGTGTGCAGCAAGTGCAGCAAAAGGGGGTGGGGGAGGAGCAGAGGGAGAGGGAGAATCTCAAGCAGACTCCGCGCTGAGCGTGGAGCCCACTGCAGGGCTTGATCTCATGACCCTGAGATCATGACCTGAGCGGAAATCAAGAGTCAGATGCTTAACTGACAGAGCCACCCAGGCGCCCCTGTCACCCTATTTTTAAACCACTATTTTCATATCATAATTTTACCTCAGCTGTACCTTTCATTTCATCCAATACTTATTCATCAAATAGTTGCTTGAAACATCCTCTATGAATCCTATAGTTTTTACTCTCCTCTCCTTCCCTCCTTCTCACCTCTTTTTGACCCCCTTTACCCTTAAATCCCCCAGTCTTCTTTGTGGAGGAAAGACTTTCTGTACCCAAAGGACACAAACTCACGAGGTCACTTTTGCCTATTCTCTTATGCTATTGGGACCAAGAAAATGAAGGAGGGAAAATTGAGACGGAAGGTTAAAGAAAGGGTGAGTTACAGAGCGAGAACAAGCTCTAACAAAATGCAGGTGATAATAAAATGCAAATGACTCCAGACTTCAGGGAAGCAGATTCTCTGCCTTCTTGGGTGCTTCTCTTGGCCCTGCCCTACTCACTTCCCTGCCCTCCCATCCTGATGGGAGCTCCAGGAAAAGTGGCTGGCCAGCGCCAGGGTGAAGGCAGGTGAGGAGCTCAGGGACAGGACCTGGAACCCATCAGCTGCTCCTGAGCTTCTGCGTGTTCTGGAATTTTGGAGGTTACATGGTCAGCCCCATGTCAGGGTGCCTCAGTTTCTCCTGCAACACAGGGAGAGCTTTCTCCCTCATAGGTTGCTGCGAGGCTTAAAGAGTTTCTATAGAGGGCGCCTGGGTGGCTCAGATGGTTAAGTGCCTTCGGCTCAGGTCATGATCCCGGGGTCCTGGGATCGAGTCCCACATCGGGCTCCCTGCTCCTTGGGAGCCTGCTTCTCCCTCTGCTCTCTCTCTCTCTCTCTCTCTCTCCCCCTCCCTCTCTCCCTCTCTCTCTCCCTCTGTCTCTCATGAATAAATAAATAAAATCTTTAAAAAAAAAAGTTTCTATAGACCTAAAGCAGTCAGAATAAAGCCCAGAGCACTGTAAATACTCCCATGTTAGCAACTGTTGCTAGAGTGGACAAAAGGAGAAGTTTGTTTCTTAACTCAGCAAGAATAAAACTGACAAGAATTGTATTTAAAAGAGCAAGATGCCCTGTCAACACAAACAACTATGCCTCAGGAATGAATACAGAAGGCCAAGCTTAGAAAAGCAAATGTTTGACAGCTCTGAGACCTACTTTGTATTTTTGCTTTTTTGTTTGTTTCAAATTCTGTTACTGGGAATTTTCAGTAACTTGTAATATAACTTCTCTGAAATATAATAATACTCTATAGTCCCTCGCCACCAGTTTCTTTAGTGCTTGTCTTTACTTAGGGCCTGTCTTTACTTGTTTGTTCATTTGGTAATTCCTTGTCTTTTTTTTTTTTTCCTATAACCAGCAAACAGAAATCTACACCCATGTTTAACTTATAAAGAAACATACAATTTAATTTATATAGGTGGGGAACTTGTTACTAAATTCACAGTAGGTTTTATAACTAATTTTTCCCTCTGCCCCACATCATGCTTGCTAAAAGCTGGAATTTAAAGTCTTTGGCTAACACTGAATCAAGAACTAACTCTATAAATGTATTGTTTGTGGATGGATAACAACTCTAAATGGCTTCTAATCTCTGCCAATGGCTTAAGCTAAATTTTCATAGCTAGAGTCACAACCACAAAAACACCTAAAGACAGCTAATGGGTAGAATTTTTCCTTTTTTACAGGCCTTATATTGGAAACACTCAAATATGAATTAAAGAATAAAATACCAATTGAGGGAGTATTTAATTTTTCACACTTAAAATGTGAGTTGTAAATTCAAATTTTGGGTTGTTTCCTTCCTTTCTGAGCAAACAGAATACGTAATTCCTACTAAACAGTACCCAGTTGTATTACTCATCACCAATGACTGTAACAAATTTAACTAAGAAAAATGTAGGAGATCAAATTATAGCCTTTCCTGTAAATTTAGGGCTAAACCTGATTTCCTTTAACATGGCAACTTGGCTCTTGAGGATTGGTCCTAGCTCTCTTTAAGGGGAATAGATGATTAGAAGCCAGGAAAACAATAGTTGGAATGTAGAACAAAATGCCACCTAAAGATGGACAGAAAATATCATATTTCTTTCCTTTGAGTTATGCCTGGACAGGAACCCAAAGCTCTCATATGGGACTATAAGTAATACAACTTTAAATATAAAAGGTTGAAGTACTCGGGCTTTTTTTTTTTTTAACTAACTGAAGGAGCATCCTTAGTTTATAGTTATACTTTTATGACTTTTAAGTTTTGTGCCCTAAATGAGTGCCCCCCCCCCCCCCCCCCGCTTGCCTCTCCTGACAGTCAGTGTGCTTTACTGAGGGGATGGAGAGGGTTGGCCAGCCTGGGGATCCGGGAAGAGGAGGCCCACCTGGGGATGAGAAGGGACAATGCGTGTGATGTCCTCTCCTTCTTCTGTGAGGCAGGAGGTGAGGCCATCAGCTAAGAGTGAGAGGCACAGGCCTTGGAAGAGGGGAAGATGGAGCATGGCTGTTGAGGGGACAGGAGAGAGAGAAGGTCCAGGACAAGTGAAGGATGCTCACACAGCATCGAGCCCTCTGCCCACAGCTAGATAGCGCCATTTGTAGGGATGCCGTCTGCCCGGCAGGTGTTGTAGAAGTAGAGAAGGCAGGAGGGACCCGAGGTCTAGGGCTGTTGGGGTAGAAGAGCAGGAACCAAGGAGAGACGGGCAAAGGTGCCAGATGATTCTGCATCTGAGACAGGGAGGTGGGGAAGAAGGAAGGTCAGGAGACTGCTGGGTGGGGTGGGAGCCTTAGGGAGCAGGTAAGGGTGGGCAGAGGATTCGGGGTGAATATTTAGAGGCTGTGGTTGAAGAGCCAACCGCCTGGAGAGTGAGCGGACTGGAATTTGACATTTCAGAGGAAATGCAATTGTAGGTGAAACCACTTAAATGACTTTCTTGCTGATAAGTTGTCTTGAGTGTGTGGCAGGTTATGGGAACAAAATGGTATACAGGTCATAACATAAGGGCTCCTTAGACTTCTGAGTGTTGCAGATCCACTAAGTAAGATTTGGAAACATAGTTTCTCTAAGATTAGATGTTGGTGATATATTACAACAATGGCCAGAAACAATGGTCAAGAAACATACAGTTGGAAACAAAAACAGATACATTTTGAATTCAAACCCAAGGGCTTTCTCTAGTTCACATTGCTCCTCCTGGAAGAGGCCTCCCCTGCTCCACCCACCCCCACGTCTCCCCTCCTGGCTCCCAGCACAGCACCCACTGTTTGCCCCACCGCTCTCCTCCCGCTCAGAGCGACACCACAGGCCTCGTCTGTCCGGCACGCTATCACCCTCTAGCCGTTCCTTACCCCATCTCAACTTTCTATGAACTAGCCCTTTATTTTTTTTTAAGATTTTATTCATTTATTTGACAGACAGAGAGCACAAGCAAGGGGAGCAGCAGAGGGAGAGGGAGAAGCAGGCTCCCCGCTGAGCAGGGAGCCCGATGCGGGGCTCGAACCCAGGACCCTGAGATCATGACCTGAGCCAAAGGCAGACGCTCAAGGACTGAGCCACCCAGGCGCCCCTGAACTAGCCCTTTGAAATAGTTCCTTTTTAGAAGAAATAACCATCTGAAGGTTTAGGGAATTTGTACAGGACTCATTTGTCAAAAGATATTACTTAGTCCTTGAATTCAAACCCGTGCAAATAAATTGAGATGCCACGTAAATATATGCATGCATGCACGCACACGCGCATAAAATGCACGTATATGCGCATACAACATGCACATACACATGCGCGCATAAAGTAAAATACACGCATGCATACATAAATGCATAATGTAAAATACACACGCGCGCACAAAGTAAAACAATGCATGCACACACACGTGTGAAGTAAAACACGCACGCATACATGCGCGCATAAAGTAAAATAAGATGCTTCCTTTGCCTTTGCCTCCTCCCTCTCCTCCTTCCCCGCGTTTACTTCCTCGGGGCCCCTCTGCTCCACTGTGGTCCTGGAGGCTCACTGTCCTCACAGCGACCACCTTTCTTAGGCTCAGAGCGCTCCCGCCTCTGCAGTCCTGCTGCCTCCTCCGGCCTCACCTGCCCCCCTGGACTGCTCCACCTGCGGTCTCTCCCGCACCTCCCTCCCGCCCCACACCAGCCCAAACCCAGACACGCTGCCTCCTCGCTCCAAACTCAGGAAACCAGTTTCCCCTCTGCTGTGTCGCTAATGCTGGAGACTAGATTACCCCCTCCTCCTTTGCTCCCATCCCAGGCCACTCAGCACGTAGCGCTGGGTTTGTTTTTCTCGAAAGGGTCTTCCTTACCCCTGACCTCCCTCCTCACTTCCACCACCCTAGACTAGGCCCTCCTCACCTCACTCTGCTTCAGCGTGAGGCCCCGAGGGAGCTGGGGGGCCCTATCTCCAGGCTTCCCGCATCCATCCTGCGTGCCACCACCAGATTAGTCCCTTTCCCGTAAGGCTTAGTCCATATTGACAAGGCAGTTATCATTAAAAACAAAAACCAAAACTTGGGTGACCTCTTGCTGCCCTCGGCACACACTGACTCCTCTGCCCCATTTTCAAGGTTCCCCATAAGCAGGCCCCATCTCCCTGCGTTCAAATACATGCTTGTATCTCAAATATTTACCGTTATTTTTTTTTCCTTTCTTGCCTGAAACAGATTGCTTCTTTTCCTGTAACCACCTAAATCCTGTTTTCCTCAGGCCCTCCTGTCCTGCTGTCACTGATCTCTATTACCAGGGACTCGCCTTTTTTGCCTGGAGTTGGTATTGTCTAAATTAGTTCTGTGACACTGTCTGCACTTTGCTGTGATCTGCTGATTGTTGTCCATGGGAACTGAGTTTTCAAGTGGGCATCATGAGTCTTGTCTCAGCTAGACTGCAGATGCTTTTAGAGAGGAGACTAAAATACTACTACATGACACTCACCACGCCCAACTGGCACAATGATTCCATAGCAGACCCTCACATACTTGAAGGATTTGTTGAAACATTGAACACTGAGGTTGTTTGACTTGAACTTGAAGTACAGGCCTCGCTCTCTTGATTAAAACATCAACATTTTTATCAGGTTTTGTATAATATTTTAAGATCACTAAAGTAGACCCAACAAAGAAATGGGTTACCAGCAAGAGCAAAGTAGAAAAAAAATCAGGGGTCACGTAGGGTAACTTGTAATCCCTAGTTTTTTTCTGGAAGAGTTTAAAGAGTTCTCTTGTGAAATATTCTTGAGTAACTGGGGGGCACAGCTCCTAGACTGAAAAGCATTTGAGTGAGGTAGGATCAGCCACTGTCTTTTCTGATGTTCCTGTTCTACTACTATTCTTTATTCTTCTGGCTATTTCTATTAGGAAAGAGAATACTAAGAGTATCTGCTCCTTCTTTTCAATCCAAATAGAAGCAAACCCAAGTTATATTCCAAATATTTGCACACAGGTCTTGCTCAACAGAGGATGGGGTGACATCCCAATAAATCCACTGTAAGCTGAAAATATTGGAGGTCAAAAAGCATTTATACACCTAACCTACCAAACATCATAGCCTAGGCTAGCCTACCTTGAACGTGATCAAAACATTTATATTAGCCTACAGTGGGGCAAAAGCATCTAACGCCAAGTATATTAGACACTAAACTGGTGAATAGCTCATGTAGTTGAATACTGTACTGAAAGCAAGAAAGAGAATGGTTGTTAAGTGTAGCGGCTGCTTACCCTCATGATTGCCGAGCTGACTGGGGACTGCAGCTCACCGCCACTGCCCAGCATCACCAGAGAGTATCATATGGCTTATCACTAGCCTGGGAAAGGGTCCAAATTCCAAATCTGAACTATGGTTTCTACTGAGGGCATATTGCTTTCACACCATCATAAAATAAAAAAACCGTAAGTCAGGGACTGTCTGTATTTGTCTCTGAGCAGTTCGTTGTCCTGTTCTCTCCTATGGTCTTTCCTGTTTCCTATTTCCAGCAGACTCTGAAGTCATCTGTGATTTTTACATCCCCTCAGTAACAATACATTGACATTCACCCCCGATCTGCCGATGAAGTCACCAAATCAGAGTGCAGGGAGGGTGGCCCGAGGTTACACAACGACCGTGGCCCCAGGCAGGGGCAGCCCTGGGGCTTGCAGCCTGTGGCCTGGTCCCTGAGCTGCGCAGTGTGCACATAAAGGAAGTTGCAAGCACAGCATTCTGGTGGGGATGGTTCCTGAGCTCACGGGCATTATCTGGCTCCTTTGTTTCCTGCCAGGCCCAGCATTTTCTTTCTCCAGGTCGGGCAGGCCTGTGGGTTTCTCTGCAGTCAGTCCCCTCCCCTGCCCTTTGGAGGCGGAAGATGGAAGATATGCTTTAGATGAGCTTGAAGGCTCTGTGTGAACCAGAAGAGTGGGTGTCGATGGCATGTGCGTGGTACCCATCAGCAAAGCCAGGGCTGGTGGGTAACACTGTTTGGTTGTAATTCATGAATTTAGACCATGGAGGTGCATTTTGCTTTTGGTTGGCCAATGCCGCCTAGTGACTATGTTCAATTTGGAGGAGTTGGGGTGTTCTTTTGTTATAAAAGAGAAACTAGGTACTGCGGAAGAGTAGTTCAACTTTCCCCATCTTCCCCTCATCAGATCAGTCCTATCAGTGGGCTTTGGTTATGATTGGTATAAATGATAGCTAAATATTTCAAGCTACTGAGGTTGGAGAAATCTTGTTTTAGATTTTCACATGCTGTTCTGAACCTAAATAAGTAGTGTGGGTTGATGGCTTGGCAACAGGTTCTTTGTCATTTATCAGAAACTGTTTTGACTCTTGGAGGTCAATGGGGAACAGGTGAAGAGATACAGGGAAATAAGGTAAATCCATATGCATCAGGGGTGGGGAGCAGGGGGATAAATGCATGTTCTGGGGTGGCTGCTAACATGCACGTGAGCAGCAGAACACACCAACCAGAGGAGTAATAGGCCCCATTCATTGGAGAGATACTAGGGCCTCTGTGAGTCAAGTGTTTATGTGGGTGTTAGAGGAGTCAGGCCTGTGGGCTGATTGTCTAGCAAGATGCTCAGACTTGTAAACAACTGGGGATAGGTGCAAAGCAAGCTGACATCTCAACGTTATGAGTGCAACTGCTCAGAAATGAGAAGCTAGCTTTGCCTGTGGTTCCAAAGGTTACTCTCCTCTTTGTCTCTTTCCCAGGGTCTGTTGGAATAGAAAAACTGCAGATTAGTTTTAACTGATAATTTTCTTAGAATTCTTTAACAGTTATGGGATTGTAAAATCTGCCCTTAAGAATTCTCTGCTGCTGGGGCGCCTGGGTGGCTCAGTCAGTTAAGCGTCTGCCTTCGGCTCAGGTCACGATCCCAGGGTCCTGGGATCGAGTTCCATATTGGGCTCCCTGCTGGGCAGGAAGCCTGCTTCTCCCTCTCCCACTCCCCCTGCTTGTGTTCCCTCTCTTGCTGTGTCTGTGAAATAAATAAATAAAATCTTTAAAAAAAAAAAAAAGAATTCTCTGCTGCTAAACAATGAATCATGGAACACTACATCAAAAACTAATGATGTAATATATGGTGATTAACATAACATAATAAAATGAAATTTTAAAAAAAAGAATTCTCTGCTGCTTTGCATTAAGCCTCCAGTTGTAGAGGCAGAAGGGGATATTTGCCCTCACGGGGGACCCTTATCTAAGCGACCACTGTTCAGACTGAGGGGAAGAGCCCTCCCCACCCCCCAATGAAAGTGATTCTGCAAAGTTTAGGCAGATGCTACCATCAGAAACTAACGTTTTCCGCTGTCTTTTCCATTCTACTCTAGAGGATTCGGTCCACCATGACCAGCCAAACCAAGAGGGGAAATTACTGATACTAATCTATCCCTTAGAGTAGTGTTACTTGCTTTTTTGATGGTAAAGCACACACAAAAAATACATTTTACATTACAACCTGGAGGCACATATACATAAAACTGAAAGCTTCACAGAATGATACTTAAACTACTTTCAGTGCAGTATGCCATTCTCTATTTTGTTCTTTCTTTCCCTGTTTCTTTTTAAAATACTGGTTATGACTTTCTGAGAGGCACTAGCAAGTTTTAAAAATCTGTGCCCTGGGAATGAGATAGATTATCTCTGGGCAAAGTCTCCATGAGGGTTGGCTCTGATCTCCCATACTCCTTGGACTTTTGCATGCCTGGTCTTTGCTGTTATCAGCCCAACATGGAGTAACTTTGGCAGATAGGTAATACAGCTGTATGTAAAGGGCCAGAAGTTGGGAAGGAAGTGCCACAGCCAAGGTTAGGCCCGTAGAGCAGGGTGCTCTCAGTGTATGCAGTTGGTTTCATAGCAGGGCCGAAGGGTGGGGGACTTGAGGTTGAGCTCTTTGGGCACAAAAGCAGGGCCTTTTCTCTGGGGCTTGTGATGTGGGCCCAGCTACCCAGCAAGCCTGGACTGAGTGGAGCTTGCATGGTCTTTTCCCTGTCAATCTGTTGAAAGCTCAGGAGACTATGTTAACCCTGAGGGGAGACACTACTTCCCCAGGCAAAAGGATGTATCTTACTTCAGATAAGCACTGGGGTCAGAGTCCTTGAAGACAGAAGTGCTGTCTCCTAGTTGTGGAAGAAAGGGGAAGACATGTGACCGACTGGGCCTCAGGAGGGAAGAACCCCAGTTCTTCCCAAGTGACTAGCTGTTAGAGTGAAAGGTGGCTCCACCCCCACCATGGTTCTTTGCACCAACATTCAGAGAATGCCTACCAGGTGTCAGGCACTGACCTGCATGCTGGGGGTGGCGTGTCTACGACATCGGGCCTTACATCACAGAGTTCACAGTGTAATTGGGGGAGGCAGATAAATTAAAAGTCAGTCCAGGAGAATGAGTGCAAGAATGTGCTGTGGTAATGCAGATAAGAATAATCTTTGGTGGTAGTGCAGGAAGGTGGCCTCAGTTCTGACTTCCCAGAAAAGGATTCCTGTAGAATTTAGTGAAGATTAGTGTACTTCTTATTAGCAAGGGGAGCAGGGCTTGCCAGGCCACACACAAGACGGCCGCCGGTACAAAGGCTGCCGTGTGTGAAATAGCTAGCATGGCCGAGTTTCCAGCCAATACTTTGGTGCCGACAACTAGTAGAGAGCATCTGAAGGGGGTGAGGGAGCTCAGTCTGCCTCCCGGTTAGATCTGAGTTTTAGAAAGGTCACTCTGTAGGGTAGAGGATGGGTTGGTCTGGAATCATTTTGGCGGCTGCACTGGTCTGGGTGAGAAGTGATGATAACAGGAAGAGGTGAAGAGAGATTTAGAAGAAGCAAGTCACAGGATTAAGTAACTGGATATGGAATGGAGGAAAAGGAGGACTTTCAGATTTCTGGCAGAGATGCATGAAGTGCAGTCAGACACAAAGATAGAGAAAATGGCAACAGCAGGTTTTAGGGGAGAAGACGGTAGAAGGGGTTAGAAATGGCATTTGAGTGTCCCTGTGTGCAAGGTAATCTAGCGACCTCGTTCTATCTGTATATCTATGTATATTCCCATTTAACTTGCACAAAGACTTTGAGTTAATTGGGGTTATGCCGGCTTTCCCGATTTCTGGGTTAGATGCATGCCACAGAGCAGTGGAAGAACCGGCACTGGTGTTCACATTGCCAGACTACAAAGACAGTGCTCTTTGGCTATAACCCTGTGGCTTCCTGGCTTGCACATCCTAAATTGGAGGTGCCTGTTGAGTTTCCAGATGAAAAAGACCAGGAAAAAAAATGACTATGTAGATGTGGGTCTCACAAAGCCATTTTGGTTAGAGAGAGTTTGGGCTATGCTTTTGAAAATGTATCTCAGGAGGCACCTGGGTGGCTCAGTCATTAAGCGTCTGCCTTCGGCTCAGGTCATGATCTCAGGGTCCTGGGATTGAGCCCCACATCGGGCTCCATGCTCAGTGGGAAGCCTGCTTCTCCCTCTCCCGCTCCCCCCTGCTTGTGTTCCCTCTCTCACTGTCTCTCTCTCTGTCAAATAAATAAATAAAATCTTTAAAAAAAAAAAAAAGGAAAAGAAAATGTATCTCAACTCCTTGATTTACAAACCTTGATTTTTTAAAACAAAATCTTACTCCTATTCCTGTCTTGTCTGGGGCAAGCTTTAATGAATTTTAACTGTTATGAACTTTCTTTTCATCATTCATCTATTTTGCCTTGAACTATATACAGGCATAACCTTGGAGACACTGTAGGTTTGGTTCTAGACCCATCGCAATAAGGCAGATATCATGATAAAGTGAGTCAAATGAGTTTTTTGATCTCCCGGTGCATATACAAGCTGTGTTCACACTATACTGTAATCTATGAAGTGTGCAGTGGCATTAGGTCTTAAAAAATGTACATACCTTAATGAAAAAATACTTTATTGCTAAAAAATGCTAACCATCATCCAAGCTTTTACCGCCAAGTCACAGTCACCTGATCACAGATCACCATTACAAAAATAATAATGAAAACGTTTGAAATATTATGAGAATTCCCAAAACGGGACACAGAGACATGAGGAGAGCAAATGCTGTTGGAAAAATGGCAACCCCTTGCTTGACGCAAACCTTCAACTTATGAAAAAGGCAGTGTTTGCAAAGTGCCATAAAACAAGGCATCCCTGCAGCTACTTTCATCCTGGCTGCACTGCAGATCAACCTATACCTGGACACACGCATGTGAGGTTGTGGACTTAAAGTGTGTAGGCTGATAGCCATTTGGGAGGCTTTTTATCTTTTAAGGTTGAGACGAGGAAAGGGCCCTCTATTCCGAAGGGGAGGACAGTAGAGAGTGAGTGGTTCTTTCCCTTTCCCTATTCTCCTCCCACCCCCACCAAAAAACAAATATCTGTACGCCTCTGCTAAACACTAGCTGCCTCATCACCTCTGTCCACATCGGGCAAGTTACATTTCATTTTTAGGGAATGAAAAGTAGTTTCTTTCTTTTTGGTCACTCTCACCCATTCACTTGTCATCTCTTCCCTTCCTGACTCTAACAGGTGGCACTTTACTCTCAGAGAAGGAAGCACATGGAATAGCTACACAAGGGCAGTCACCTAACGCAGCAAAGGATGCCGGTGTGGAAACACTCTGACGTGCCCATGTCCTCCTCCTACTGTGCATTCCACTCTTCTGCAATCTCAGAAAAAATGGCACGGAAAGAAAATATTTTGTGAAACAAGGAGCTCCTACTTTTTTAATGATGAACATGTATTAAGATGGACATCTGTTCTACACAATACCAAGTTCTATGGTCTCGAAGGAGCAAGCGCCCATTTAAAACCGACCTTAAGTAAAAACAGAGCTGCATGGATGTCAGAATGTTTGTGAGTGGCAGAAGGGTCAAAAAATGGCAGTTCGTGCAGTTATTTGCCACTTGTTTTATACTAAGCCTCATGTTTTTTTGGGGACCCATCGATAATCACATTGTGAGCCATATGAAGTCCTACTCTTACAGATACCTCATAAATAGCTATGACTTTGTGAACGATAGCCTGTCTCTTAAGCATAGTGCGGATGGGGCTCCTCGCTACCAGTACTTGATTAACCATGAGGAGAAGTGTCAGGCACAAGACGTCCTCCTGTTACTGTTTGTAAAAACTGCTCCCGAAAACTACGATCGACGTTCTGCAATTAGAAAAACGTGGGGCAATGAGAAGTATGTTCAGTCGCAACTTAATGCCAACATCAAAACTCTGTTTGCTTTAGGAACACCTTCTAACCCACTGACGAGAGAAGAACTGCAAAGAAAACTGGTCTGGGAAGATCAAATGTACAGTGATCTAATCCAGCAAGACTTTGCTGATTCTTTCTATAATCTTACTCTTAAATTACTTCTGCAGTTCAGTTGGGCAAACAGCTTTTGTCCTCATGCCAAATTCCTTATGACTGCTGATGATGACATATTTATTCATATGCCAAATCTTATTGAGTACCTTCAAAGTTTAGAAAAAATTGGTGTTCAGGACTTCTGGATTGGTCGGGTTCATCGTGGTGCTCCTCCTGTGAGAGACAAACGCAGCAAATACTATGTCCCCTATGAAATGTACCAGTGGCCGGCTTACCCTGATTATACTGCTGGGGCTGCCTACGTGATCTCCAGTGACGTAGCCGCCAAAGTCCATGAGGCGTCACAGACACTTAACTCTAGTCTTTACATAGATGATGTGTTCATGGGCCTCTGTGCCAATAAAATGGGGATAGTGCCACAACACCATGTGTTTTTCTCCGGGGAAGGTAAAACTCCTTATCATCCCTGCATCTACGATAAAATGATGACATCTCATGGTCACGTACAAGACCTTCAGGACCTCTGGAGGGACGCCACAGACCCTAAAGTCAAAACGATTTCAAAAGGGTTTTTTGGTCAAATATACTGCAGGATAATTAAGATAGTTCTCCTTTGCAAGTTGACCTATATTGACACGTATCCTTGTAGGGCTGCCTTTGTCTAACAGTACTTGAATGTTGTATGTTTTCACTGTCACTGAGCCAAACATGGATGAGAAAACTCTAGATATTTGTCGATACCTTAAGTAAAATGAGTATGAAAAAACAAAGAAATATTTTGAAAACCCAGTCTATCAGAATGTTTCTTTGATTCTAGAAGCTATTCATTGTAACTCATCTACTTCATTGCCTAAATTCATTTCAAGGAATTTATATTTAGAAAAGGTTTACGAAGACAAAACTAAAGGGAAATTCAAGTTCTCACTCGATGCCACGTGTATATCTGAGGCATAGAGAAGTTAATTAGGTGCCTTGGTGTTAGAGTAACTGCTTTTGGAAAATACCAAGTGAATGTATAGTACAACATTTCAAAGAAATGAATATATTGTCGGACCAGGTTTACAAATTAGTTTTTATTAGAGAGCACTTGACTGGGGGAGGTGGGGGCAGGGGAGGATTGGCATAGGAGAAAGTACTTGAACCTGATAAAAGAAGGTTCCTGTTCTTCAGAGGAGACTTAGAAAAATGTAACACGATTTCTTTATAAACAGCCAAATCACTTATTGTCACATCCATGTAGCTAATTTACCTAAATAGTGTTAGAGTCATTTAAAACATATTTATATCTTTTTACAAAGTGTAATGTGAAATTTGAGCTGTGATTTGCTCTGCCCTAACTGGTACTTCATGTGAATTTTTTGATTATTAGATATGACACAAATCATGGGCAGTTTGTTACTCACAGGGTCTTTCCCTAGGGAGAAATCATTGTTAGTTCAAATCAGCCAATTTTAATGAATTTTTCAGCTGATTTTTAAATATTCAATATTGGTCTGTTTTTAAGGTAGTTATTTGAATGTAGTTTGCACAGAGGAATAGAATAATGGAGAGGACTTCAAAAAGAAAGAAAGAACATTAAAAGCCTCTTTTCTCCTTTTCTGTAATTTATAAAATAAAATTCTTAGTGTGTAAATTATTGTAACAATGACTAAAATTAGCCTACCCCTCCCCAACAAGGTCTCATAAACCATAGTACTTTGTCAGATTTTAAAATTGAGAGCATTTGACATCAAATCAGAGCTAGCCTATCTTTAAAAAAAATCAGTTCTTTCATCAAAATGACTATCGGAGGTGTCATCAACTTTGAAATACTTCACATTTGAAAGCAGAATGAAGTGATAGAAATGTCACCAGAATGAGGTTTAAAATATTTGTGACGCTTCCTATTCAAAGAGATGTGGCTGAGCTCTAAAAGAGTAAGTTGCATTTATCTTATAGGGAAGGATAGAAATGTCATGATGCAACAACCTCCCCTCACTACAGAAAGAACTAGGTGATGTCTATTGTCGCAGGGATTACATGATGTCCAAAATGGTGACTTCAGCAAAAGCAGTTGAACTGATTATAAAACCTCTCTCTCTGCAGAGGTGCCTGTTAGGGAAAACTAAGATGTCTCATGTCATTAGATGAGGTCTGAAACATGCAGAAGGAAACAAAACTAAAAGAATTCTTGGTAAGCACAACTGGAGGATGATATATTGTAATTTTTTGCAGATAGCTTTTTAATGTTTACAGAAATTTTTTGTTAATTTCTTTTCTATTTTGAAAATTGAGGCTTGTTTACATTGATTGCTCAGATAATTTAGAATTTTTAACTAATGTCAAAACTACAGTGTCAACCATTCTGGGTTTGTAGTTACTTTCAGAGTAGGTGCAGCATTTATAGGTCATGACAGTTTAAATTTTCTGACCAATTTTAAAACCTGTAGATAACAAAACTACATTTTGACAAAGCTGGTTTATAATTAATTTTTACTAGTTGATTCTTTAATAACCATTTGCCCTTTGGCCATACATACCCTGCCTATCTATACTTGTAACTGTTAAAATTTTCCATTGGTTGAAAACGTAAGTGTCTCTCTGGCCATTGAAATGATCTTGTTTACAGCAATACTTTTGTGAAACACTTATTTGCAAAAGAGCTCTCCTCAACTGTGTTCATCTTTTTATTTTTGCTTCAAATAGAATGGAACAGATTTAAATGTAAAGGAAATATGAAGGCACTTCCTTTTTTAATAAGAAGGAAATTGCTAGATGCTTCCTTCATTAGATTTAAAGTACTGAGAAGAATATTTGTAAATAAAAGGATTCCAGCCTTTTAAAAAAAGAAGGAAAAAACTTTTTGGTGCTCTAATGCAGGGCTGTCTCAAAAATCGTCAACAAAGGGAAAATAAACTATCAGCCTGTATGGTCACTTGAGTAGACGATTGTTGTACACAGTGTTATTGCTAAAAACTTTACCTCTTGGTTGGTTTGCATCTTTTTTTCCACATTATTAATTTTATACCAGTATGTTAAATATTTATATTATTTGAATTTTGCTCTTATATGGCAAAATAATTAGTGAGTTTTTAAAAATAAATCTGTGATTTCCAATAAACAACTTGAAAATTGTCAGCAGATGTGTATTTTCACAAGTTTTTTAAACTCCTGTGTATGAACACCATTTGTTTATATAATCAACTTGTTCTGTTTAATGTCAGGGAGGTCTGAAGTACACAATCTTAATCCTTAATCAGACTTGCTGCTGTACCCAGGAGAGAGGATTATTGTGTCCTCTGCCCTGGAGCCACCTAAAATGCTTCTTTTGGTTGTTAAAGGACGTATGCTGGAATGTCTAAGTTGGGGGAATTCTCTTTTCTAATTGATTGTTCAGGAAAGAGATGAACACCTGTAGCCATGGGGCCACCAGACACCATTGGAAAGGGTCATATTTTCCTTTTATTTGATATCATTAGGTGTCGGAAAGTAGATTCACATTTAGCTCTAGTCTTTGAAAGTCAGGAATGTTCTTAGGACTGGTTCTGAGTGCTGCTTCAGTATATTTGTACATAGTATGTTCTCTGCTTTTCACCCGATTCCTGCTCAGTTCTTAGCCCAAGACATGGTGTGATTTGATCTATTTATGTTTTTAAAACTTGGAAGCATGTGATTTTTTTGGTTGTAGATATTCTTTTGCTCCAGACCTCAAAGGCTCCTTACTGTCTTGAGCATCGAATCTAATCTCTTCGACCTGGTTCCCAAGGCCTTATAGAATCTTCCCTTCCTTCTTGAGTTCCCAAAGCGTTATTTTTCCCACCACCACTATCATCAGTCACACATCTCATTCATGACCACACCTTGTGTAAGTTAACCAATGGAACATCATTTCTCCTGGACCTACTGAAGCCTTGAAAATCCAACTTAACTGTGCTCTTCCATTAAGCATCTCTTTCCTGCCCTCCTCCCAAAATACATACTTAATCACATATATTATTGTGCTACCAACTAATTGTTTCATGAGTTTTTTCCTAGCTAAAATAGAAGTTCTAAAGGTAAGGACTGTGCACAATGCTATCACATAGTGTTTAAAATCATTTTACCCTCTCTGGGGCACGTGGATGGCTCAGTTGGTTAAGTATCTGACTCTTGATTTCGGCTCAGGTCATGATCTCCTCAGGGTCATGAGTTCCGAGCCCCAAGTCAGGCTCTGTACTGCAGGTGGAGCCTGCTTAGGATTCTCCCTCTCCCACTGTCCCTCGCTCCCCTTCCCTGCTCATACTCTCTCTCTTTAAAAAAAAAAGATATGCTGTCACTTAAGGACAACAACAGAACACATTGCCAAGTGGTGCTTTTCTGAGACAACCCAACTAAAGATACTTTCAGATATGCTGACATGGGCCATTTACTCTAACTGAGAGATAATATTTCAGTCAGTAAGAGCCCACATGTTTCTTTGAGTACACCTTAAAGTGAAAGAGTATAAAGTCATCTAGTAAACTAATATGGGTTTTAATCAAGCAGTAAGTTCCTCAGACATTGGTTCATTTATTCTACAGGCATATTTTGGAGGCCTGCTAAGAGCTAAGTATTATCAGAGTCCCTGGGCACAAGAGTGGCTTGTAAGTCAGTAAGTTAAATGGTGTGGATACAAATAATGTGATGATTGCTGGAATAGAGCTAATGATGGAGATTCTGAGTATAAAGAAGTTTTTTTTTTTTTTTATTGAATTTCCCCTCTGCTCTTGGTGTTTACCTCCCTAATTTAGGCTTTCTGAACGGCAGAGTAGTTACATTCATGCAAATACCTTCCTGTGGTCTGAAAATAGCATTAAATTTGTATAAATTGTGTCTTTGGGGAACCTCTTCCCTTTAAATGCTTTCAAACCAATAATTCAATCTATCAACATTACTTTTCATTTACTATTTTGTTTTTTCTTGATAATTCATTTTTTAAAATACTGAGTATCCTTGGAACTTGGTTTTATAAGTCATGTGCAGTTCTTGTTGCTTTTATGAGATCCGTGAGTTTGTTCTCAGGTACATAAATGAAGGTTAGTATACACAGTAAATATGTGATTTTATCTGGGGAAAAATGAGTGATGAGGTTTAAAACAGAGGATACCCTCCCCTCTCCCCACCACCCCAAGGGGTTAAAATGACTCCGGCCAGGGATCTGCAATCTTACCTGGTGGGGGAAAGATTTTCAGGACTGTTGGGCTGCTCTGGCTCAGGGTTCTCCCCATCGTGACTGCCTTCCAGTATTTCTTCATTCTGAAGTGAAAGAAATTTTGGTAAGACAGCCTATATTATTTGGGGGCTGTAAATTTTTCTTTCCCCCAATTTATTTGTTTTGTTTGTTTTTGTTTTCAGTGCTCTCATTGAGCACCATGCCCAGCCCCTCATCTTTCTCTTTCTTTCTTGGGTTTTTCCCAACCCCTCTGCAAATCCGTTACAGTCTGCCCTTCGGGCTTTCTTTAGAAACATCAAAAACTCTTTCTCAAAAGCAGGTATCATTTTTCCTTAATAATGAACGGCTATTAACATTGTACTCCCCCTCCTCCCTGGTTGACTCACAGTAAAGATTTGGAGTTTGAGCTAAGGGGAAACAGTGAAGAGATCATTTGACTCAGTATCTCCTTTTTTCCCCTCTGGGGGTAAGAAATGAAGATCTGGAGAAGTTGCGACCTACCAAGGCCAGAAAGTGAGCTAAAGACAGAGATGAGATAAACCCAGAGTCCACTTTCACAGGCTGGTGATCACAGGTCCATTCTAGCGCACCGCATCCTGGAGCAGCTGGTTCCTTAGGCTGTACGGATTGGCCACTGGTACAGGCTTGAAGCCAGCTGGTGGTCGGAAGCCCTGCTCACTACCTGCCAGCTCTGAGACCTTGGGCAAGTTCACTGAACCGCTCTGCTTCAATTTCCTCCCCTAGCACGTGGACCCCATGGCACTATCTACCACATAGGGCTGGGGCTCTTTTTCAGAATATTAGGCATTTAATTCCCAAAAAGGAGCAAAACTATTCATTTTACTTCCCAGAAAATACAGTTTCAGGGCGTCTGGGTGGCTCAGTCGGTTAAGCGTCTGCCTTCAGCTCAGGTCATGATCTGAGGGTCCTGGGATCGAGCCCTGCGTCCGGCTCCCTGCTCAGCTGGGAGTCTGCTTCTCCCTCTCCATCTGCCCCTCCACCCACTTGTGCTTGCTCTCTCTCTCTTTCTCGGTCTCAAATAAATAAATAAAATCTTTTAAAAAAATAAAAGAAAATACAGTTTTAACAAGGAAGTGAATTTATATAACACTGATAGCAACCAGAGAATCTTAAAGGTATTGACTAATAATGATCAAGCAGATAATTAGCCAGCATTTGAATTCTTCCTGCCTGCCAGGTTCTGTTTAAATGAGTTTATACTGTCACAAAAGGGAGTATAGATTTTGAAAGGGCCCTCTTGCAAAAGTATTGTTTAAGGAAATGTAATGAGTAGACATAAAGATTCTCTGTAAATTAGAGCTAGTAGGTGAAGCATGAGCTTTCCCCAGACAACAGATGAGAAGTCAGAAGTCTTGTAAAACAGCTGAGAGTGATAGGCTCTCAGCTGGTTGTTGACATTGCAAGAAGAGAGGCCTCTCACTAGATTAACAGAAAGCACTCAAGGTAAGGTAGTTTTTCTTATTCACAATGCCAACCACAGAAACAGCAATTCAAAAATGTTCGAGTGAAAGAAAATCGTGGATCTTTGATCTTTCTCATTGATGTCATCCCAAATCTAGAATATCCAGAAAGCAGGCTAACAAATAAAGGCCTATTTGGGATACCAATTTTGCATTCAGCTCTAAAATACATGGGCAATCTTAAATTCCAAGTTCATATTTGTTTCTTTCAAAATAGGATATCATTTCACTAGGAATCTAAATTGTTAGTGCCCACTATTACATATAGCTGACCAGATACTAGTAGATATTTCTCATTTCAGTCAATATACAGAAGTAAATATCAGTCCCTGGATTCAAACCAATCTAGTTATTTTCACCACACTACCAAGGCTCTTTCTTCACATTTTCTCTATAATGTTGAACTAATTACTACGGCAGTTAATGTACATCACATCCCTTTCTAGTTCCTCCCATGACTTTACTATGCCTGAAACACCTGCTGGACTTTGAGCTCTAGCCTTATTTGTCTTTGGATCTCTAACACATAATAAGGGACCTTTGTAAGGAGTAACCACTATTTCTTTCTTTTTTTTTTTTTTTTTTAAGATTCTTTCTCTATTTATTTGACAGAGAGAGACACAGCGAGAGAGGGAACACAAGCAGGGGGAGTGGGAGGGGGAGAAGCAGGCTTCCCGTTGAGCAGGGAGCCCAATGCAGGGCTCAATCCCAGAACCCTGGGATCATGACCTGAGGCGAAGGCAGACGCTTAATGACTGAGCCACCCAGGAGCCCGGAGTAACCACTATAACCACTATTTCTAACCAAACTTCCTCTCACTGTAAAACTTGCTACTGCTTATAAAATGAATTGTGCTCTTTCCAACTATTCTGTTGGTCTATAGTAAGTGTGGTGTATTGTAGAGTCTTTTATTTCACGACAATCTAAGGGCAGAAAAATAACAATGACTCAAGGTGTATAGGTATGGACTGTCGTCTTTTACACTGAATGATGATGCCCTAATTTATAGACTTTGTCACGCATGAGACATGGGCTTGCTGAAATGCCTGGGCATGGACTTGGTTGTGTCAACCCACATTCCTAGGACCACATGTCAGACAGTTGGTGTCAGGGTAGAGAAAGAATCCTCTGTCCATCAAGTTTGATGGAATACAACACTGCTGCCATTGAGAATGTGATGGGAAGGATCCACAGCAGATCTGGGTACTGCTTTACTAATCTGCAGGGAGGTAGTTAACTATACTGTATACCAATGTTTTGCTAAGGTTTAGAAAGATTAGTTGTGTGCTAGTGCAGTAGCTTTCAAAGTCTGACCATGCCCCACAAGAAAAACATCAAAACATACATACACACACATTGTGATTTATAATAAATATATATTGATCTTGTCCTATTTCTGGTACAGATCTCCTAAAGCTTGTAATTTCCTAAGTGATAAGAGCCATGAAGTTTTCTTTTGTTATTCATAACAAACTCCTTTCAACCCCACCAGAGTTTATGTTATAAAGTAACTTTTGGAAAGCACCCAAGAATGGGGGCTGATTGCCAGGGGAACCAAGCACGTAATTAGAGGGCTGGAACTTTCAGTTCTCTTGACCACCACCACTTCCAGGGAGGGGAGGGGGGCTGGAGCTTGAATTCAATTACTAATGGCCAATGGTTTAACCTGTCATGCCTATGTAATGAAGCCTCCAAAAACACCCAAAAAGGAGCATCTGGGTTGGTGAACACATGGAGATGGGGGCTGGGTGGCTTGCTCAGACAGAATGGAAGCTCCATGTCCCTATACCTTGCCTTTGCATCTCTTCCATCTGGCTGTTCCTGAATTACATCCTTTTAAGATAAACTGGTAATTTAGTAAGTAAATTGTTTCTCTGAGTTCTGTGAGCCACTCTAGCAAATTAATCAAACCCAAGGAGGGTATCATGGGAAACTAATGTATAGCAGGTTGGTCAAAAGCACCAGTGACAACCTGGACTTTTCAAATGTCGTCTGAAGGGGGTCGGAGAGCAATCTTATAGGACTGAGCTCTTAACCTGTGGGACATGATGCTATCCCTAGGTGGACGGTGCCAGAATTTAGTTAATTGCTTGGTTGTGTTGTAAACACACACACACGCGCACGCACGCACGCACATGCACACGCACACACACCCCAGATATATGTATAGCTGATGTGATATACTCTATTTTTAAATTAGTCTATCCTTGTTGCATCCTGTTCTTTTTATTTTTCAATGTTTGTGAACCCACCAAATTGAGGTCACTGTCACCACTGTGACCTGCACTTTGAAAACCTCTTAGAGAGTGAAAAGAACACAGATGCTTCATGTGAGAGGTACAACTTGGTGAGAATCCCTGGCTTACTTCTTATTTAAAAGTGGCCTTGGGCAAGACTCCTTTGCACCTGATGTCTCTCTCTGTAAAAGAGGACTGGTTGTATCTATATTAGAGGGTTGTTGTGGTGATTTGAGAAAAGGAATTAAAGTACTTAGTACAAAGACTTGATAAATAGTATCTGTGGTTGGCTCTTTAATATCTACTTTGTGGGGATTAATATAAGTAATGTATGTACAGCACCCAGGCACACTGACCTGCAGTAATTGCTGGGCAGTTTCTACCTGCTCATGTGTAATAGAGACCCCGTATTTCTCACTAGCTGGGAGATGTTGGCCAAGTCGCTCCCTGGGTGTCCATTTTCTTCTGCATAAAATGAGGGAGATGTGTGAATTGGTGATGAAACATCCCTCTGCTTGTAATATCAAGTACCAACATAGGTGTTATTGCTTCTGATTTTGAGATGAAAGCTAAATTGTAGCCAGATTACTTTGGGAAAAAAATTTAAATTAAACTTCCTCAAAGCTCTAGAAGGAAAACCACATATTTAAATAAATGCTTGCTTTTTTCAAATATTGGGTCTTCTATTCCTTTTATTTTAAATAATGAACCAAGAAAATTGACCACAGACCAACCAACCAATTGCTGCTATATTTTTTTTAGAGATTCCTTAGGAGCCTCACTGAATTATAAAATGATGCTTTTTAATTTTTTTAAAGATTTTATTTATCTATTTTAGAGCGAGAGAGAGAAAGAGCGTGAATGTGTTGGGGGAGGAGTAGAGGGGGCAGGAGAGGGACAAGGAGACTCTGCCCTGAGCACGGAGCCTGACGTCGGGTTTGATCCCACGACCTTGAGATCATGACCTGAGCCGAAACCAAGAGTCAGATACTTAACCGACTGAGCCACCCAGGTGCCCCTAAAATGATGCTTTTTTTTAAAGCAGAGCCACAAGTTCCTGTGGAATCATATCCTGTTTCCTTCAGTCAACCCTGACTTAGAGTTGTCCCTAGGGTATCTTAAAGAGTGGATTTTCTCAGCCAGCTGGTGATTTAAAAGGGAATTGACCCATAAACCACCCTAGTGGAGGGCCGATCAGGTGGAAGAGCCCCTCCCCATTTATGTTCATTTTATTCTGAAGAAAAAGGGTGGCCATGAAGGCAGGCAGCTGCCCACTACTCTAGGCCCAGCATCTATCCCCATACCCCCACTTCTACCCCAGCCTCTCCCCAGTGTCAAAGTGACACCAACCCACATACAGGTTCTCTAGGAGCACCTTGAATGATGACTTCCTAGGTCTTCTCAACAAACATGTAATCTAATTGTTTTGTTTCCCTCATATTTTGAAGAAAGTTGTGTTTCAAAATTGAGAAAACAGGCTAAGTGCCTAGCTTGAAGGAATTCTGTTTTAAAAAAAATTCTTTTTTGGGCGCCTGGGTGGCTCAGTTGGTTAAGCGACTGCCTTCGGCTCAGGTCATGATCCTGGAGTCCCGGGATCGAGTCCCACATCAGGCTTCCTGCTCGGCAGGGAGTCTGCTTCTCCCTCTGACCCTCTTCCCTCTCGTGCTTTCTATCTCTCGTTCTCTCTCTCTCTCAAATAAATAAATAAAATCTAAAAAAAAAAAAATTCTTTTTTAAGATTTTATTTATTTATTTGACAGACAGAGACAGCGAGAGAGGGAACACAAGCAGGGGGAGTGGGAGAGGGAGAAGCAGGCTTCCTGCAGAGCAGGGAGCCCGATGCAGGGCTCAATCCCAGGACCCTGGGATCATGACCTGAGCCGAAGGCAGATGCTTAACGACTGAGCCATGTTTAAAAATTTTATTTCAGGGGCACCAGGATGGCTTAGTCAGTTGAGCAACTAACTCTTGGTTTCAGCTCAGGTCATGATCTCAGTGTCATGAGTTCAAGCCCCAAGTTGGGCTCCAGGCTCAGTGAGGAGTCGGCTTGAGATTCTCTCTCCCTCTCCCTCTGCCCCTGCCTCTGCTCCTGTGTGTGCGCGTGCACTCTCTCTCTCTCTCTCGGGAGAATATCTTTTTAAAAGTATCAACCAACTTTTTTTAAAAGTACCAATTTTTTAAAGTATCAATAGCTAGGGGCACCTGGGTGGCTCAGTCGGTCTAGTGTCCAACTCTTGGCTTGGGCTCAGGTCATGATCTCATGGTTCGTGGGATCGAGCCCTGGTTGGGCTCTGCATTCAGCAGGGAGTCTGCTTGAGATTTGCTCCTTCTGCCCCTCCCCCCCCACTAAAATAAATAAATGAATAAACCTTAAAAAAATAAAGTATCAATAACTGATTTTCAATTGACTATTAATTTTTTTTCTTCCCCAAAGGAGAGATAACCACATTTGAATTGAATCAAATTAGCTTTTCCCTGCAGTTAAATTATTTCACTTTATGATTTTAGGGATGCTTGGAAAGCAATTTCAGTTCCAATTCTTTTAAAGCGATGGTATCTGGTAATTCAAGGTGAAAGTATTATTTATTATATTATCACATTTCTTTAAAAGGGAAGCTACTAGACCTCATTGTGAGAAAAAGTAAGGTAGATAAAGGGCTGAACCACCTTCTTCATTTACATATAAAGAGTGATCATTGCAAGAAGTCTTCATGGTTAAGCATTTTACAAAACTGTAAATTAATTGTGAAAACCAGAGAAAATAAATGAAGAGGTAGGACAAGTCAGAATTATTGAAAAATTACACAGTGGTGGGGTGTAGGGAGGACAGTGGGGAAAAAACAGAAAATGAAAACTCTCCAAAGGCCATTCCACCTCCAGCCTCAGTCCAGTCCAGGGTGGTCTTAGAGACCCAGTCCCAGAGTGAAAAGCAAAAAGCATCAGCCTCGGAAAAGGATGCTCTGCCTTTTCCTCTCCATTGCTGGAACTTCTGGAGAAAGGGGGGAAACCCTTTTTTTTTTTCTTCTTTTTTTTCTTTTTTTGAGATTCAGGAGTTTCTGATGTGGAGAAGAGGAAGAACTTCTGAAAAACAGGAACCACTTAGAGAATCTACCCTGGATTGCTAGCTGGCTAGTCTGTCCTGTTTGCTCCATCTCACCAGCTCTTCCCAGCACATCTTTTCTTACTCTTCATTGCCACTGCCTGAAGAAGTCAAGGCAGTCTTTTTTTTTTTTCTTTAATGGCAAGTATTTCCAGAAGGGTTAAGGATCTGTCAGTCACTCATCATCCATGCATTCCTATGAACTAGCTCACATTCAGATAGTCTCCTACCTCTAGACCAGATCAGCTACATTGCGTGTGGGCTTCCAAGAGGGAGGGGAGAGGAGAGGAAGGTTTTCGCACATGTTATAGACTAAAGCCATTTGGAGGAGAAGCGCAGGCTTGAGAAGACAGGCATGGGTAGTCCTGAGGCTTTGTAGGAATGGGAAATGAAGAGAGAAAGATAGGGGAATGGGTCCCAAATGCAAACTTTTCCTATTTCAAAAATTTTCCAGGGTCTCTTTTATCTAAGATCTTGAATTTCCCAGCCATTATTGTTAGTAACTAGTTCAATGATCTCACTGGTTAAATTGGTTTTTAAAAACTGGACTAATACTCTAAATAATGTTTATAATATTTTGTTTATGGGAAAAGTATCTTCTTAAAAAACTACAATATTGTTTTAACAATGATTTACAAGTCTGTAGCTCTGTTTAAAATATCAGAAATTGAGAAACATGTTGCAAGATGCCTTTCTCCCATTCCCAAACCAAGAAATGTGAAGGAAGTAAGTATGCCAAGGACACTGAAAAGAAGTTGCCTATATATCCGGAATTTTATCAAGCTGTTTGATTTCATGTGATTTTAACCTCAATGCATAAATGTCAATGTAACCTTATTTTTATATGTCTATAAATCTTAACTTGTAAATAAAATCACAAGTTTGAAAAGTACTTTTTTAGACCAATCTGTGGTCCCTAACCTATTTCACAAATAATTTCCATATAACCTCAAGGTCAATTGGCTGACTCTCATTAGTGCGTGTGTTTGCGGGAGGGACTACAACTCATAGAGAAGGTGTGGGTTGCTATTACAGATCTATAAAACCCTATAAATGTTGGACTCAGCCTTCATAAGTCCTCACTTTCTACTGTTTCTCCTGAGTGCTCTATATTGGCCAACAAATTCATCCAGTGAGAGATCCACGATGGAAATCTTATGGTATCTTCAATATCTTCTTTCCCTCTCTATTAAATCTCTCCCCTTTCTTCTCACCTTGATCTACTCCTCATTCATCACACTTTCTGAGACAGTCTAGTGTGTTCTAGGCACTGGGGAGGACATCTGGATTAATTGGTATAAGCTCTGCCCATCTCCCTCTTTCTGTCATTAGAATGTTCTTAACACTGGAGTCACACCTAGACTGTGACACCTGCTGGCAGCTGATCCACCTGCCTGCCTTCTAGTCTACTCTTCATTGCCGTACCAGAGTCATCTTTCTAATACATAGGTGCCCTTCCTGGCAACAACTTCTAACCAAAGCCTTTAGCAACCTGTTCCGGTCTACCTCTCTGGCTCTCTCAAACCATTCTCGGAATGGCCTATGCCCCTTCAGACTTTTGAGACTTTACATCCTTCCCCATCTTGACTGCCCTTCTCTGTCTTATCCACCTTTAAAAGTTGTATTTATTTTTCAAAGTTAAGTCCAAATGCCATCTCTTTTATAAAATATCCCCAATATCGTTGTTAGGAACTGTTCCCTCTTCTGCCTTCTAACATGTTATATTCCTTTTACTGGAGGTATGTCATTCTTCTCTACATTATAGTATCTGAAATATGTAGTTTTGCTCATGAAACTTGTAAGTTTCCTGAGTTCAGGGCCCATGTTAGAATCGTTTCCATATGACCCATAGCAATTGCTTTAATATATATTAAATGGAGCTGAGTAAGACACCCAGGTTGGACCAATGAAATATTTTAGTCATCTCAGTTTTTTATTGGTCAAAGAGCAAAGTCAACAGTGGTCTTAACTGTTATTCTCTCCTTTTTCATATAGCTCCTTCAGTGAAAGTACATTCTGATAGATTAATATAATCACACCCTTACTTCACTAAGTTCTGGACTCTATATTAGCCTAAGAGTTCTATATCCACCTTAATGAGCTCTCCTTTATCCCAGGTCTTTATGAACTATGACTATAACTTCTGGGCCAGTGTGACCAAAAATGCAGTCCTTATACCACCTGCATTCTAGTTACCAAATCAAAAATTTTAAATTTAAAAGTTAAAAATTCAGATTCTTGGACCATATTCTGGCCCTCCTGAATCACAATCTGAGGGTAGAGATTGAGAATCTGCATTATTAATAAGCTTCTCAGGACTGCAATACATAGGAAACCTTGATAATCTTGGTTCTAGAAATTCTTCAGAAAGCTTAGATGGTGGCTGCCTCAAAGATTTGGTGGATTTTCTGAATGACCAGACTTCAAGCATCATAGAGGGTGAACACTGAAATGTGCTTATAGTTTATATATTTCTCCTGTTGAGAATCAGAGGTAAATGAAAGCTTTGGGGATTCAAAGGCGTGAGAAAACAAGGAACTGAGTTTGGGCCTGATCAGCTATCATTTGGCAAAACAGTACACATTCAAGATTAGGAGAAGCTATTTGATTTAAGACCTGAATCTGACCATCCTTCAGCTACTTTTCATCTTTTACACAGAACATTCTATCTATAAACATGGGATTAAATGGGAAACTAAAATTACTAAGAACCTGCTATATATGAGGCATCATGCTAGGTACTCCCCATATATTCTCATTTTTTAAATATTTTTATTTTGATTCGTTAACATTATCATTGTTATTGAAGTCATATAGTTCTCATTTAATCAACCACCTGTGAGGTTGCTTTATCCCCATTTTGCAGAAGAGGAAATTTAGAGTATGAGAGATTAAGTCAACTGATAGGCAGATTAAGTAACTAATAGGTTATAGGTAAATAGATTAAGTTAGATAGATAAGTAAACTGTTAGATTAAATAAACTACGAGTTTCAAATCCCCATTCCACCATTTACTAGTTGTGTGACCCTTAGGGAAACTTACTTAACTTCTCAGAGTCTCAACTGCATCATGGATAAAACAAGGGAAACATCAGCTTCCTCATCTTCTTCCCCAAGGTACTGATGAAATCGGGTACATAGAGCACACAGCACAATGTCTGGGTCTCATCAGTGTTAGCAACCTTTCCCTCACCTCCCCATTCTGTAACTTACTGTCTTGGCTTTTTTTTTTTCCTTTAATTTTTATGAAGAAGGCTGTTTGCTTGCAAGCCTAAAAAGTCCTCTGCTATGCTAAAGCCACATTAACAGGTGCCCAAGAATACTTTGTTGGTGCTCACAGCCAGTAGCTCGGCCTGTATCATGAGGGTTCACATTCATGAAAAAAGAATTTTCATCAGCCTCTGGCCTCTTTCCAGTTCTGAAGAGGCTGTGATGCGAGCAGCCTGAGAAAGCAGCTCCTGTGAGTCATGCTTTCAGCTTCCAGCTGGTGATGTAAAGGACCCGAACCAGCCACATCACCACTGCCAGCAACCACAGCGAATCTCCTTCACGGCTGGGCTTTCCCAGACCACGTCAGTGAGTCTAGCGCATGGCCGCACGGCTGGCCAGACGGCCCGAGAGCTCAGCCAGCTTACGCTCCTTCCAACCAGTAAAGCAAGGATTACTCCACCTGAGAAGACAGGACGTCTTTTTTGGAAATGAGTTCCCTGATGACAATAAATTCATAGCATGATTTTGTTGTAGTGAGTATCAGTGAATGTAGTAGCAATCATGAGTGTTTTGGTTTATTTCCTTTTTTTTTTTTTTTTTTTTGGTCTGTGAGCATTTACCCAAGGAAGGTAAAGGTAAGGTGGGGCATTTATCACAATGTTATTATGACTTGTGCTGTGATTTCATTTCATCTTTGTGGTCTAGGCCTCCGGTCAAGGATGTCAGAATTGTCACTAGAGTTACATGTTATGCATTCTGGTCATCTGTCCTGGACAATGGCCACAAAACACAAGCAGCAATGATTGTTCTTGATGTCAGTCAACCTCCCTGCCCCCTTCTAATAAACCATGAATCACACAGACATGAATCTAAACCTTTTTTTCTAACCTACCCTTTTTTTTTTTACTAGTTTTCTTACATATTTTGGAATGACGATTTCCCTAGTTATACTACCTACCTTGTCAAACGCTAATGGCATTTATTGGTCCTGAATTGATTTTTAAGTCTAGGATTTGGGGATTTAGTTCAAAAACCCTCTTCCTTCCTACTCATGGTCATTCACAACTACATGGATTCTGCTCACACTTCTCATAGCCTTGGTGTTTAGAAGTAGAGTCTGGCCAGCCTCGGTTTGCCAAAATGCTTCCTCCACTGCCTTGACTGTTAACATACATGTTGTTGCAGGAAAAGCCCTTCATTAAATACACAAACGAAGTCACAATAAGGAAAAACAAAAACTAAAGCCCAGGACAATTGTAACATGGGCTTATGCTGGCTTACCAGTACCTATGCTGTTGGTGACTGCCTAAATACGAGGGAGCCAGCATCCTAGCAGGATGGGCCTGGAGTCTGAATTAAATAAGCAGCAAGGCCAAAAAAAGAAGAAACCAAGAGTCTAGTGGTCAGAGCTTCTTGGATTCTACTCAACATCTGCCAACCCTATAGGCCTCTGATTCTTCCCCTGCCCTAGTTTCTGCATTGTCTGTATTTACCAAAAATAAAATCGAAGTAAATAATAAGTGTAGCTTATGAGAAGCTTTCATCTTAAATATCCCAAGGTCTTCCCTGAGAAAATGTGCTTTGTGCTTACTGACTGTATTTCCTTTTTTTTCCCCAACAATAAAACAGCAGCACTCATTTTTATTATTCACACTTATTGAAATAATTCACTCGAATTTGGATTCTCTCCTATGAGAACGTGCATGTACACACAACTCCTATGGCCTCTTTATAAAGTGTGCAGGCCATAAATATGTTGTCTAAAGATGGGCAAAGAAAATCACAGAGCTGTGAGGTAAGTGCAAATCACTTTGATTTGTGGGTTAATAGCAACAGCACATAAGTTCAGGGGCTGGATCTGGGCTTTGGTGCACTTGGCACGGCTCTCACCTTTAGAGATGAGATTCTCTGAAGCCCAGGGTACAGAGATGGGTAGGGTGATGCTCAGTTTTGAAGGTGATCATGGTTAAGCCCTTTTTATGTCACCCAATAATTCCACAGACTTCATGGATGTCAAGTCTGGCGAAGTTTCATTACATTTGCCCATTTCAAAAAATTGCTCTTTACTCTTTTAAATGGCTGATCATGACTGTGTGAAACTGCAGACTGTTACTTAACTCTGGAAGACATGGTAAAGCAATTTCTCCCACCCCAGGGGATTCTGAAACAGGGATAGCAATGTCCTGGTCTGCCTAAACTACGAAAGGATAACCAAACAGAAGAATGCAGCTTTCTCTAAGAAGTCTGCTGGGAACTCCACTTGCTGCCACATTGTTTCCGCCTCGAGGAAGAAAAGTCTGAGACCCGCTTTCTGCCTCACTCCAACATGTTCGGTGGAATACTGGTGGGGTCCTCTATTCAGACCCATTAGGCACAGATGGTGGATCCAAACTGTTGCTCAAGTGCAAGTGACCCAGGGTCTACCGGCCTCTGCTTTCAGAACCATTCCATCAGCCAGATACTCACTTTTTAGTGAGGCAGGGGGAAATGGACCCCTTCTAGGATTGCTTTTGCGGCAACGTATTTTTTATTTGGGTATTTAAATATAATATTACTTTACAATTATACGGTGCTTGGCACTTTTCAAATTTCAAATTTTGCTGCTCAAAATTAGTTTCAGATGATAGCTGTTGTTATGCCCGTTTTTATAGATGAGAAACGGAGGCTTAGAGTGGTTTCTGTGGCTTCCATGCAGGTCTGCCTGATTCCAAAGCTTATGCTTTTTTTTTTTTTTAACTTGTATTTTGAAGTAATTATGGATTCACATAAATTTGCAAAGAAACATACAGGGAGGTCTCATGTACCCTTCCCCCAACTTCCTCTAATATTAATACCTTACTAAAATAAACCATAGTATTAAAAGCAAGAAAACTATGTTCACACAATCTACACAGTTTATTCAGAGTTCACCAGTGGTACATGCACGTGAGCATGTGTAGCTCTATGCAATTCAGCCATAGTTTTTGTACATAAACCACACACTGTTCTACCAATTTTAAATATGAAGTCAGAGTATAGGGATGCACAAAATGACTCTTCCCTCAATAACATAATATCTACCAACAATTACATCCATGACCAAACAGTTTTTTTAGTTGCAATTAAGAAGAAAGAAAAGGAACAAATCCTACAAAACTCAGCTCTTGAGAGCACTAGTCTGTGCAACATGTCTTTATGGCCACATCATGTGGAGCTGTGATAGGTATGGGATAGGGGAACTTCATTTATTGGTAATTATGGCAACAATATTCTCTCATATCAGAAATCTCTAACTGTAAAAGAGAAAGGTGATCTTACTTTGACTTCAAATTTAGTCTCGTCATCTTCCTTTTCCAATGTCCCTGTATAAGTTTCCTCAGATGTCCTCTGAAGAGGAGCTAGAGAGACAAAGAAAATATGCCATTAATTTGGCAACTCAGCTTATAAATAACCCAGAGCGTGTAGCCTGGCTTGGACGAGCACCTGCCTGGGTTGGGCCAACTGAATAACAAAGCTTAACTGAGCTGCTGTGGTGATTTCCGAGTGGGAGATGAAACTGGAGGTGAAGGAGAGATGCAGAAAAGAAACAGCCCTTGACCCCAGGCATTTAACATTTGATCCAAAGAGACAAAAGTCACACACAATACCGCATGGAACATCAAACTACAACAAATCAGTAAACATAATGTGGTAAAAATGAGAGGATTTCCATCATTTCCATTTTTAAGGCTCAGCGAAAATGTCCCTTTCTTTAAGAAGTCTTCCTTGACAGTCACACTTCATGGATTCTTTTATGCACTGCTGCTTTAGCATTCATCTTTGTACTATATAACACCACAATTGATGTTGCTCTTGGATTAGAAGACCAGATTCAATTCTAGTTACTACATTTATTGAATATATTTTTTATTACACAGGTAGTTAATTTGTGCTTATCACAGACAATTTAAAAAATACTAAAATCTTACCACTTAAACACAACCATTTCCTTACAGTCTTCTTGAAAGTGTTCTCTCCCTGTCTCTCTATGCACACACACACACACACACACACACACACACACACACACGCAACCCCCCCACACTCACATAATCATACTATGATTATATAAGAGGATATCTATGTCTGCCCCAGCCAGAAATTGTTGCTACTCTAACAGTTGGATTCCAGAACTGATGGAACCACATTAGTGGATGAGACAACTATGTAAAGAATGAATTAGCTGAGTCAGGATGGAACTAGGCTGTCTTGCTCTTGCTCTCCTCTCTCTGTCTCTCTGTCATTCTGTCTCCCTCCCCTCCTTTCCAAAGAGGTCTTGCGACACCTGGGAGATATCCTTTCTTCAGGCCTCCAAGGTCATTTGGCAACAAGAATGGGACTTGAGGAGGAGAAGCCCTGGTTAGGCCTTGAGGCTTTCTAACCCAGCATTACCAGAGGGCTGCATTGGGGATGATGGCTGAAAGGCTAATAAGTAAATGGTACTTTGAGTTCTTGTCACAGTCAACACCCTTGTATATGCAATTCCCTTGGAAACGTCACAGGATACCTGTGAACAACCTAAGAATTTGAGCATTTCTAGGTCCCATGGCCAAAATGCCATCCACCTAATGCCCCCAACATATCACTCTGATTCTTATCTGTGGTGAACAGTGGCCTCCAGAGATTCCTCCCAACCCTCAGTTTCTGTGAGTCAACTGGAATCCACTTGGGCTTTCTATGGACTTTTTCACAGGTATTGTTGAAATCTGTAGTGAAGTGCACTGTTTGCTGCCCCTATTATATGACCACTGCAGCTACTTCATAACAATGAACAATCCTTTGGGCTCCTCATTCTCTGCCAGATCCCTGTAAGCTGAGTGATTCTACGCATAATAACTAGATGCTAGGAGTGCATACATTATAACTGGCAACACCCATGACTGAGAAGCACCACCCTTCCCACTGTAAGTACAGCAATGAAGTTCAAGGCTGGGGCAAGGAGCCACACTGCTAGCATTCAAGTCTTGCTCTTCCATGTACAAGACACATATCTATCAGAGTAATCTCTGTGCCTTAACTTCTTCATCTGTAAAGTGTGGATATATGAGAAAGCCTACAGTAGAGGGTTGTTATGAGGCTTAATGAGTATAATATATGCAAAGTGTTTAGATCATGGTAAACAGTACATTTTAGCTATTATTATAGCCACAAAAGAATTTTTTCACATTCCTTATAAACTTCAGAGAGGTTAAATGTTGTATACCCAAGGCACTCAGCTAACAAGAGCCAGAGCCAAGATTCCAGCTCCCTCACGTTCCTTACACTATGAAATATAATGGTTTATCTTGGAACAGACTCAGTTACTAAGGAATCAGATAAAATGTGTTTGAAAATCCTGTTAGTGACTTGCCTGAATCCATACTCAGCAGTTACTATCCAAAACAAAAGTGCAGAATTGTTCTGCACAATGAGCAAGATGTCTGGCCAAAGTCAATGATACCTGTTCAGACATGACAAAGATCTATTTATGCTGAAGGGTCATTGTCCATTATGAGATCTTGTGAAAAAAGAATAAAAAGAGAGAGAGAAACAAGCTATCATTCCTGCTTTATTTACTTGTAACAAACATATATCCCTTAAAACAAAGACATAGGAAAAATCACAGAAGTGAACATAATTTAGTTTTGGGAAAGAGCCCTAAATGAGATTAAGGAGAACCAAGTCCTATTTCTAGCCATTCAAAAAGATGTCTCTATGTGTGTGAGTATCTGTTTGTGTGAGCAGGATGTATGCATAAGTGTATTGAGTGTGCATGGTTGTGTGTGTTGAGTGTGTGTGTATGTGTGTGCGCACACAGAAAATTCAAGAAAAAAATGCACTAAACTCTTATCAAGGCTTGCTTCTAAAAAGTGCAATATGTGATGGGCTACAGGGAACTGTAAACCAAACGAAATGGAGAATTACCAAGACCCCATAATTTTCAGATAAATAAAAACCAAAAGAATCTCTTGTCAACAGATCTGCACAAGAAATGCATAGGAAGTTCTTTAGCCTGAAGAGAATGACACAAACTGATGATTCAGATCTACAATAAGGAATAAAAAGAACACTGGAAATGACTAAGAGAGTAGTTGTAAAAGACTATATATAAAATATAAAAGACTATACATAAGCATATATCTGAGAAAAACAATGCAAAGAGGTATGATAAGAATTAAATAGAACACTAAAAAAAATTGCTAACCCAGAAGAAGACAGAAAAGGAGGAACAGAAGGAAAAAATGAGAAAATAAACAACAAATAACAAAATTATAGCTCTAAATCCAACTATATCAATAATTACATTGTATATAAATGGACTAAATACTCCAATCAGAAGGCAGAGGTTAACAGAATGTATTAAAAAGTAAATACCCAATTGGGGCGCTTGGGTGGCTCAGTCAGTTAAGCATCTGCTTTCCACTTGGGTCATGATCCCAGGATCCTGGGATTGAGCCCTGAGCCCTGCCTGGGGCTCCCTGCTCAGCAGGGAGCCTGCTTCTCCCTCTCCCTCTGCCCCCCACCCCCCATGCATTCTTTTGTGCATGCTCTCTCTCAAATAAATAAAATCTTTTTTTTAAAAAAAGTCAAGACCCAAATATAAGCATATCTTACAAGAGATACACTTTAAAAACAAAGAAATAGAAGAATGGAAAAAAAATCTATTATGCAAACACTAAACATAAGAGAGCTGGAATGCTATATTAATATCAGACAAAATAGACTTCAGGACAAGGAGTATTACTAAAGATAAGGAGGGAAGGAGAGATGTTTCCTAATTAGAAGAGGGCCAGAATATCTGGAAGACATAACAATTATGAACATGTATGTGCTTAATAACAGAGTTTCAAATGACAGAGTAACAAATAACATATATACATATCCAAGAGTTGTTTACCCCAGGAATGTACAATTGTTTTAACACTTGAAAATAAATCATTGTAACCCACCATATTAACAAATAAAGGAGAAAAACCATATAATCATTTCAATAGATGCACCAAAAAGAGCATCTGAAAAAGTCAACAATCATTCATGATGAAAACTCTCATCAAACTAGGAAGAGAAGGGAAATTCCTCAAGCTGATAAAAGGCCTCTGTGAAAAACTTACTGTTAACATCATACTTTAAAGTAAAAAAGGAACTCTTTGCCTTAACATTGGGAAAAGAAAGGGATGTCTGCTCTCACCATGTCTATTCAACACTGTACTGGAGTTTTCAGCCATTTAAGGCAAGGGGAAAAAAGCATAAAGATTGAAACAGAAGGTCTCTATTCACAGCTGACCTGATTGTATCTTATACAGAAATATATTCCTATTGATAGTTAAATATGGTAAATTCCATTTAATATAGTTTTTAAAAAAACATGAAATGCTAAGACCTCTACACTCTAACCTACTATACTGCCAAATACCATATGATTTCACTCGTATGTGAAATTTAGGAAACAAATCAAATGAGCAAAGGGGAAAAAACGAGAGAGAGGGAAACCAAGAAACAAACTCAAGCTGTAGAGACCAAACTGACGGTTACCAGAGGGGGTGGGCAGGGGATGGGTTAAACAGGTGATGGGGATTAAGGAGAGCACTTGCTCTGATGAGCACCGGGGGATGTATGGAAGTACTGAATCACTATATTGCACACCTGAAACTGATATTACACTGTATGTTAACTAACTGGAACTTAAATAAAAATTTTAAAAAAGAACAAACCAAAACCAACACCAAAAAACTTCTATACTGCCAAGAGAAATTAGAGAAGACCTAAATAAATAGACAGTTATAACATTTATGAATTGTAAGATTTGATATTGGTATGATAACAATTCTCCCCAAACTGATTTATAAATTTAGTGCAACCTAAAGCATAATCTCAGCAGAAATTAAAAAATGATTCTAAAATTTATATGGAAATAGAAAGGACCTAAAATAGCCAAAATAATCTTGAAAAAGAACAAAGTTGGAAGACTTAACACTACCTGATCTCAAGACTTACTAATAAGCTTTCATAATCAAGACCATGCAGGACTGGTATAAGGACTTATCTATTGTTTTTATCTTTACAAAGAACCAACTTTACCACTGGACTGATAATAGAATCTTGTGAGCATTTTAAAGGTCCTTAATGGAGTCTATTTCATGCTGATGTTATTTGCACATTTATGTTATTCCTCCTCTAGACTGTGAGTGTCTCCTTGTACACAGGTATTCAGTTTTATCTAACTCTATAGTCTTCAATGCCTGTACTATTCCATATCTATAGTTTATTTTAAATAATATTTGTCAAAAGAACCATTATGCATCTTAAACAGGCACAATCTCAACCCTCATAAGCACTGATGAAACATAAGGGCACAAAGAGTCCTCCCCCCAAATAACCTACCTAAGGTGCAGGGCTGGCTGGTTTTCGGTGACACCCATTTTGGGGAGGACTCAGGATGGGGGGCCACAGGTTGCACTGGGCGAGTCTGTCTGGCTGCCAGTTTCATCAGACTCATTTGCCTCTTGTGAAATATTTCCTGCACATCTCCCAGCTTCTGCAGGACTTCCTGGGCTCTGGTCTGCAGAAACAAAAGCAAATCATGACTAGGTTACTCTGCACTGAGCCTGAGGACATGAAGCTTTCCGTTTCTCCTTTCTTCCCCTCTTCCCCCAATTTCACTTCCTTCAGGTGACCCTTCCATCCATATGCAAGTCATGGCACAACTCGCCCTGCACCAGAATTGTGATTCTGCGAGTCTGCATCTCTCACTTGATGGACAACAATCATATCCTTTTCACTACTGTATCTCCATGCCTAGTACACTGCCTATAGTGCTCAGTAAATATATATTGAGTGGATAAATGTTCACGAAGCCACGTCCATCAGTAGTAGAGGAAGATGCCACAGACTATGAATAAAGGACATTAGGCCACTTGACAAAACAGGAAGGTTTCAAAATAAGAGGTGAACCCTGAATAAAGGCCCTGAAGCAGAAAAGAGTTTAAATGTTCTGGGGGAAAGAGTTGGCTATATACTGAGGCAGGATCAAGGGAACCCCAAATACCCTAGGAGAAACATTTAAATTTTATTCTGTGGGACCCCTTCTCTATTCATGAGTAGTAAAGAAGTAAGCTGAAAAAATACCAAGGGAAAGATGAAACTCCCAGACATTCCCATAACTGACTATATGGTCTAAGGCAGAGGTCCAAGAGAATAAGAAATAAGGCCTGGAAGTCTTCGAATTTCACCAAGGCCTAAATTTAGCTAAATACGTTTCTTCTGGCCTCTGACCTCTGGCGGATCAAGGGAAGTGGGTAGTCTTTTCTTTGTCATGCCAACTGTGACGGATGTCAGACATCTCACATCTAACATCTGTCTCCTGGATGATTTTAGCCACTAAGGAAAGGACCCCAAATTAGAAGAGCTCAACCACCACAAGCCATGCAGCATGCTCTGAGGATGCCTCATCCTGAAAGTACAGGCTCAGCACACACTTGGGGAGGTCGACACATTTCGCAAGTAGAAAAGTAAGTGTGTCTTTTTTTTATGCTGGGCCATCTTCTGAGGGCAAGAGCCAAGAGCCCTGAGGGAGGACTACCCTGTCAGTTATGGAACAACCGTTTGCCTACAGCATGAGGGTCCTGTCAAGGCTGACCTCTCCTCCAACATCTAGTGCTGGTCTCAGTCCTCGTAAGGTCTGAGTACAGACCTGGGCAGTCTGATACAGCAACCACTAGCCACATGAGGTTACTGAGCACCAAAAATGCAGCTGGTCTGAACTGAGCTGTGCCATTAGTGTAAAACACACAACAGATTTTGAGGACTTAGAATGAAAAAAGAATGTAAAATATTTCATTAATAACTTTTGATATTGATTATAAGCATTTTGGATATAGGTTAAATAAGACATTATTAAAATTGATTTCACGTGTTTCTCTTCACTTTTTTAAATGTGGCTGCTAGAAAATCTTAAGTCACATATACAGCTGGCATTATATTTCTATTGCACGGTGTTGGTCTGGACTAGGGGTCAGCAAAATTTTTCTGTAAAGGACCAAAGAGTAAGTATTTCAGGCTTTGCTGACCATCAGGTCTCTGTTACAACTACTGACCTCTGATGTTGTAGCATAAAAGCAGTCAGAGATAACATATACTCCATAAATGAATGAGTATGGCTGTGTTCTGATAAAACTTTATAAAAGTAGGTGGCAAGCAGTTTTGGTGCACACGCTATAGTTTGCAGATCCCTAATCTAGATTAAGGTGGGGCTTGTATTTAAAACATCTCTTCAGGGATGCCTGGGTGGCTCAGTCCTTAAGTGTCTGCCTTCAGCTCAGGTCAGGATCCCAGAATCCTGGGATCAAGCCCCGCATCAGGCTCCCTGCTCCTCGGGAAGCCTGCTTTCCCCTCTCCCACTCCCCCTGCTTGTGTTCCGTCTCTCACTGTCTCTCTCTCTGTCAAATAAATAAATAAAATCTTTAAAAAAATAAAAAAATAAAAATAAAATATCTCTTCAGAGAATGTGCTTCTGGCCTCAGGAAGCTCAGTTGTACAGCCAGCTAGAGGTTCTGACAAAACAGCTGAGTCCAGATCCCAAAAGAAACCAAATCCCCTTATGTCAGGATTAGGCAATGTCAGTTTGTGTTTCTGGGGTGACGGTGATGAGACTTGGTGGCCAGCCCAGTGATAAGCTAGGAAACTGAGTCACAGGTGTTAACTGCTGCACAAATATCAAGAAATCTGACCGCAGTGACTGTCAGATCAGTGGTGTATGGTATACAGCCCTGATGTGAGGTCAGTGCCACATGCCGGAGCCCCTGGCTCACCACTTGGACGGGACAGGACTTGAATCACCTTTGCCCTTTTGCATCTCTCCCTTAAGATCCCAGGGTGAACCCTGGAAATGGTGAGGTGGTCAGAAGAAACCCTAAATCCCTCAGCTCAGAAGAGGGGGAAATTGGGGCAAGATTAACAACTGCATCCCCTCCTTTCCTCTTTCCTCTTTTTACTTGCAAATCCATTCTCCATACCACAATCAGAATTAGCTTTCCTGGATAACTTCCTTGTTTAAATGCCCTGCTGGAATACAGTCCAGACTCCTCATGAAACACGGGACCCTTCATTAACTACCCTGATTTCGGTCCAGTCTAACTTCCACTAGTCCCCACCACTACCTCTAGCCTCCAGCTATGGCAGTTACAGGAATGTTCTTGTTTCCAGTCTCTCTGCCTTTGCACCGCCTCTTCCTTCTGCTGAGGTTCCCTCCCTCTGCTTTGTCTCCCTTGAAAACTCCTACCCAATCTTCCAGACCAAATTCAGGCATCTTCTCCTATGAACACCCTGACCTCCCAGGCTGAGCTGACCTTTACCTCCCCTACGTGCCCCACTGTCTCTTCCATTCCATGCTCTTGGACCAATAGGCACTTACTGGGGACATGTTTGTCTTCCACTTAACTGCCACCCCCTTCATTACAGGGACTGTGACTTTCATTATTGTAGTCCCGGAACAAAGCACAAACTGGGTTCCCAGTGAATATTTAAAGAATTGAATGTTGCAATTTGTTACTTCAATTGTTTCATTTTCTAGACTGGGTGGTGAAAGTGAACAAGGGAGAAAAATCAAAACAGCAGCACCAAGAGGGTGGTGGAGTAGCAAGGTATTGCAGAAAAGCACTTGAAGAGCCTCAGACAGACAGGGTGCCTGCTACAAGAACAATAGTTTAATTGTAGATGTAGTTTTGATGATCACTATGTCTTAAATGTAACAGATTCAATTGTTTAGACATACCAGTTTAGTACCAGTGTTTTAGAAATAAATTTTACTTCTTCAAATAGTTTTAGAATTACAGAAAAAAGTACAAAATAGTACACAGAGTTCCCATATAAGACCACCCAGTTTCCCCTATCTTAAGAGCTTTCATTAGTATGGTATATTTCTTATAATTAGTAAAATAATATTGATTGCTATCTTTATTATTAAAATAAATTATTGTTATTATTAAAGTCCGTACATTAGTTAGACTTAGTTAAATTAGTTAAAACTTAGAATTAGTTAAAAATTATTTCACCTAATGTACTTTTCCCCCCAGGGTCCCATCCAGGACACCATATTACATGTAGTTGTCATGACTTCTTAGATTCCTCTTGGCTGTGACAGTTTCTCAGCTTTTCCTGGTTTTTGATGACCTTGACTATCTTGAGGAGTATTGGTCAGATATTTTGTAGCATGTCCCTTGGTTGGGATTTATCTGATGCTTTTCTCATAATTAGCCCAGAGCTATGGGTTGTGGGAGTAAGATCATGGAAATAAAGTGTCATGTTCATCATATCATATCAAAGTACATCATATCTGCATGACAACACTGCTGATGTTGACCTATGTCACCTAGCTGAGGTCATGTACGTAAAGTAACTTCACCATAAAGTCACTTTTTGTTTCTCCCTCCCCATACTGTATTCTTTGAAAGGAAGTCACTGTGTACAGACCACATCTAAGGGTTGGGAAATTATGCTCTACCTCCTTGAGGGCAAAGTAACTACATAAATAATTTAGAATGCTTCTGCATGGGAGATTAGTTTCTTCTGCCCCATTTATTTATTTATTTATTTATTCCATCATTTATTTATAAGAGAATGGATTCATGGATATGTATTTTATAATTTGGGCTGTAATCCAAAACTACGTTATTAACTTTATTGCTCAAATTGTTCTAGTATTGGCCATGGGGGTTCTTTTCAGTTGCTGCCTATGTCCCATCACTGTGGTTTGTTATTTTGTTTTTAGTAGTTCCTTCTGACACTACAAGATGCTCTAGGATCATCTTGTATATTCCTTACCCCAGCCCTAGAATCAGCCATTTCTCCAAGGAGCTCAGGAGTCTTTTATTGAAGAATGGTATTAGAAACCAAGATCTCAGTGCTAGATGTGCTCACTGACACCGGGGGGTGTCTGCTTCTAGGCTATCTCAATTGTCGAAATAAAAAGACACATGTGTCTGTACCATATCTACATATACATATATCTAGGAATATTTCTATATGTATAGAGTACCAGTTTTGACAACAAAGTCATTACTTCTCAGAGGACAAAACTTTTCTCTGACACAACAGGATAGTTAAGTCTTATAACCTAAAATTTTACTCCAAACCAAAAGAAGGAAAGATGGGTTTGGGGGCTATTTTGATCCATTTGACATATAGGATTTAAAAAAAATATTTCTCTTATAATCCTCTCCTTCCTCCATGTTTCTGCCTATTTTCCAGAGATGGTTTATTAAGTTTTATTTATTTCCTGGTAGGTGGTATGGCCAGGAAGTTTGCTGAAGTTGGCCAGAACAGCAGCTGTAGCCACAAATCTCCCTGGTTGACCTAATACACTCATTTGAGCAGCTAATGGAGTTGGAGCTGGGTGAGACTATCCTGCCTTAGGAATCTGACCTGGAGCTACCAACACTGGGTCTGCAGTGTAGAACCTCCACCAGAGGGCTGTCCCTTTGTTCCCTCTGCAAGGAAGTCCTTGTGTTGGGGGAAGGTGTCTGCCTGCCCATCCCCCACCCCTTACCAAGATCACACCTCACCATCAAAAGGTTTCAGGGAAAGAACATCACTAAGGTACAACTCCACACTGAGCTGCCCCCACCGTACTTGGTCCACTCTGCCACCTGCCTGCCCACTTGCTCAGCAAATATGGATTGGACCCCAGGCAAAGGCTAGGCACAGGGACACAGAGATAAATGAGGCTCCTGCCCTTCAGGAGCTCCCAGTGTAATAAGCAAGACAGACATTTAAAGTAAACAAGTAGGGGTGCCTGGGTGGCTCAGTCGTTAAGTGTCTGCCTTCGGCTCAGGTCATGGGTCCTGGGTCCTGGGATCAAGCCCCACATCAGGCTCCCTGCTCCGTGGGAAGCCTGCTTCTTCCTCTCCCACTCCCCCTGCTTGTGTTCCCTCTCTCTTGCTATGTGTCTCTGTGTCAAATAAATAAATAAATAAAATCTTTAAAAAAAAATAGAGTAAATAAGTAGAATACAGTATGGGATGTAACATATTACAGCAAAGGCTCTTAGCCTGAATCCATGGCTGGACTTTAGGGTATCCCATAAAATTAATTATAAAAGTTATATATGCTGGATATTCCCTATTTGTCACCCTACTACATCTTCTTTTCCCAGCTCTGTGTCCCAGGAAGCTGACCTCTACAGGCTCTGTTGAATAGGCTCACTTGCCCATGGGCTTTTAATTGCCTTGGCCAATAGGAAGCACTACCAGGAAATCCAAAAGAGACAGCGAGGAGACTAGGGATATATATTCCCCCATCGGTGGTTGCATCCCTCTGGCCAAGGCCACAGCCCTTACTAGTGCCTCTCACAGTCACAGCTACAGCACTTCCTGGGTTCTCTTTTGTCCTTTACGTGTATGGGTGGTAACTGCTTCCTGTTTCTTGCTAGTAGCCCCAGGGACCTTCACTATCCCTACTGGGTTCCCTAAATCCTGCCCATATCTTGGTAAAAAGTGCCTACCTCAAACTCCCTTCAATCACTTTGAGTATGCAAGAACGCTGAAAGCATGTGAATCAGATTCTGTGGCTCAAAAGAAGTAAAGAAGGTCCGGCGTCTTCTTCCTGCCTTGTTTTCGGCCTTTTTGCTCTCAGAGCCGCTGATAGCAAGATGTCTTCGGGAAATGCCAAAATTGGGCATCCTGCCCCCAACTTCATAGCCACAGCTGTTATGCCAGATGGCCAGTTCAAAGATCTCAGCCTATCTGACTACAAAGGAAAATACATTGTGTTCTTCTTTTACCCTCCTGACTTCACCTTTGTGTGCCCCACGGAGATCATTGCTTTCAGTGACAGGGCAGAAGAATTTAAGAAACTCAACTGTCAAGTGATTGGTGCTTCTGTGGATTCTCATTTCTGTCACCTGGCATGGATCAACACACCCAAGAAACAAGGAGGACTGGGACCCATGAACATTCCCTTGGTATCAGACCCCAAGCGTACCATTGCTCAGGACTATGGAGTCTTAAAGGCTGATGAAGGCATCTCCTTCAGGGGCCTCTTTATCATTGATGATAAAGGTATCCTTAGGCAGATCACGGTAAATGACCTTCCTGTAGGCCGCTCTGTGGATGAGACTCTGTGACTGGTTCAGGCCTTCCAGTTTACTGACAAGCATGGGGAAGTGTGCCCAGCTGGCTGGAAGCCTGGCAGTGATACCATCAAGCCTGATGTCCAGAAGAGCAAAGAATATTTCTCTAAGCAGAAGTGAGCGCCGGGTCGTTTTAGGGCTGGGCTGCAGTAGGTGGCCATGAAAACAAAATCTCTCTTGTATTATTGTCATGCTTAGAACATAAGACTTTAGACTGTGCAGATGTGGTATGGGGACAGGACAGGCCTTTTCTGCAGGGGTTGGGGAGGCCAGCCTTTCTTTTCTGGAGAGAAGGGCCTGAGCTGTTATGGGGCAGGCCAACTGTATGTACAGTAGCAGGGCATCACGTTTTGTCTTTTGTTTCTATTAAACTTGAACCAAGAAAAAAAAAAAAAGAAGTAAAGAAGGTCCTACAGGAGAGATACATACAAGGTGATGTGAATCTCGGAGGCAGATGTGCTATCCATAATTCTGCTGACTTCATAGAACAGTGCTCCTCTCAAAATGCAAATCCAATCAACTTATTCCCCTGCTTAAATCCTTCAGTGGCTTCCCACTGCTCTTAGAATAAAAACCAAACTCCTTAATGTGGCCCATAAACTTCTGCCTCATCTGCCCCTCTCTTATCTCACCCCAAACACCCTTTGTTTGCTCTCTGTACTCCAGCCACCCTGGCCTTTGGGTTCTGCACTTGTGCCAGCTTCCCTCCAGCCCTGTGTCCTCTGTACATGCTATTACTTCTGGTCTGGAAAGGCTCCCCCATTATCTCTACTCATTCTCCAGGACTTGGCTCAAGTGATCCCCAATCAAGGTCAAGTTCTTCTATCACATGATCCTAAATCTCTCCTTCAGAGTACTTACCTCAGCTTGTAACACATTCTTATGTTTTGTGTTTGACATTTATTAATGTCAGCCTCTCCCACTAAGTTCCATCAGGGATGGAACCATGTCTATTTCTTCTCATTGCTGTGTCCTCAGCACAGTGCATGATACATCAGAGATGCTAATAAGCATCTGGAGAGAAACGAATGACTGAAGGTGATATTTGGGTCAGACCATGAAGGGTCAGATTGCCAGGAAGCACAGAGGCTAGGATGCCACCTGAGACTCGGGAACTGGTGAGCCTGCTCAGTACACCCTACCTGGACTTTCTTAAGCAATAGGCAAAAGCCACCCAGTGCTTCCTTTCCAACCACAAGATTAAAATAACCCAGAAACATTACCTTGACGTCAATGGTGAGTATCAACTCAAACTGGCTGTAAAACTCCATGTGACTGGGCAACTGGTACTCCTTCGCCGTACCCAGGAATGCCTCAATGTCGTTCAAGGCAACGTCAACGCCCTCTCGTGACTGGCATTTGTCTACAGCTTGGGAAGCCAAAAGGTAGATTCCTGCTTCACACCAGTGGCTGACCTTTCAAAAGAAACACAGTGCCCTACGCCGTCAGCCTGACCACAACTCAGCCACCACAACCCTCAGGATGCCTGAGTTTATCTGTGGTCTAGAAGGATCCTGAGACAATGGAAAATTGTTGTGGGACAGCATAAAGTTCAATAAGTCTAACCACTGCTAACACAACTCTACGGTGGACAAACCCAAACTAATTTTATGTCTGTCCATTTCTCAGGGAAGTCATCCAGTCAGTAAGAAGACTTGTATAAACATTCCTCTCTTTTCCACTGACAGTAATTGCTACATCTCCAAAAGAGTTAGGTATTCCTAAATTTGGCCTAACCATCGAGGAATGTGACCAATGACTTTTCAGGTTTGCCTTCTAGGCTACTCATCTTGTATCCTAATTGATTATAAGAGCATAGGGTGACAAATGGGGCATTAGAGTGTCCCTCTTAACAAAAACACTACTTTCCTCTGTCCACATTTGCATTTACTGGCATTTGTCTGTCCTAGAGAAGCATCCAAGAATGCAAAGCTTTGTAACTCAGGACAGCAATATTCAAACTTTCCAGGATGCTGGGATGGAATCAGATAGGTGATGAACTCTAACAATTCAATTTTTAAAAGACTTAAACAGAAAGGGGCCCTTGTGCTGCCTGAATATTTATGTGGAAAGATGGAAAGAAGCGCCAGTGCAAGTATGGCTGCATTTCCATTTACCGTGTGACCTGAAGAGCTACATAAAATAACCATACAGGGGGAAAAGAGCAAAAGGGAGCACTCTAAAGTAGTTAGCTCTAAAGGGGAAAATTATAGGCAACTTCTAGTTGTCTTTATTTTTTCCTTTAAATTACTTACATTGAATGTGTACTACTTTTAGAATACATAATATATTTAAAAATTAATGATTATCTCTGTGTAGGGATGAGGAAGGGAATGGGACGTGTAGGTGTCCATAGTAACTTTTTTCTTCCTCCTTCCTACATTTTTGGATTTTCAAAATAATGTAAATCATGCTTTAATATATACTCTATAATTTTAGATATATACTCTATATGCATGATATATACATGCTTTGATATATTTCTCTTGAAACATCATGCCTAGATCTATAGAAAACATTAAGTTGGGTTCTTCCACAGAGTCACAGCGGATACTTACTCTCCCAGACACACACACACGCTCCACACATCAGCATTAGGCTATTATCTCCGGAGCAGAAATGGAATGAGGAAAACCACAGCTGATCCTGCAGAGTTCAGCACACAGAGCAGGCTGTGGACCAGGCCCTTCTGAGCCACTTCCTTCTGGAACAGTTGTATTTCATTGACATTACAATCCCTTTTGCATTGGGATGACATAAACAGCCTGGGTGTGTGCCCCCAGCCATCACAGAGAAACAGCTATGGGAATGGAGTATGCTGACTCATGGCTATGAGTCACATGCTGCCTGCAAACAGCTGACAGGGAAAGCTCCAGAAGTCACTGCCCCAGACACCTGCCCCAGAGATCACCACTGAAGGGCAGCAGGGGCTGTGCCCCTTCCCTGTGAGCCCTCTGCACACAGTGTTGCTGTCTAGTCTAGGGAGCCTGGGGTTTGGAATATGGCAGTCCTGACTTCAAATCCGCAATCTCCTATTTTTACCCCAGGGGTGGTCGTGGGCAATCACTTATCCCACAGTTGCTCAGTGTCGTCCCTGTACCACCTGCACCAGAGTCACCTGGAAACTTGGTGAAAATACTGATTCCTGGGCATCATCCTAGACTTTACTGAATCTGAGTCTCCGGAATGGCACATTAGAGAATCTGCAATTCTAGCAAACTGGTTCTCATGTATTAAATGTTGTGAACCAGGGGCGCCTGGGTGGCTCAGTCATTAAGCGTCTGCCTTCGGCTCAGGTCATGATGCAGGGTCCTGGGATTGAGCCCCACATCAGGCTCCCTGCTCTGCAGGAAGCCTGCTTCTCTCTCTCCCACTCCCCCTGCTTGTGTTCCCTCTCTCGCTGTGTCCCTGTCAAATAAATAAATAAAATCTTTTAAAAAAAATGTTGTGAACCACTGATTTAACCACGCTGAATATCAGTTTCTGCCTCTATAAAATAATGCCATTAATACCTTCCTCATAGGTTTTATTGAGGATTGAGTAGATGACATAATTATGTTTCCTGCAGGGATATAGTATGTGCTCAATAAATGGTAGGAGTGTATAATGGTCATTATTACTTAAGCTTCTCCAAAAGGATTAATGTTTCTATATAAAGAGAAGCACTTTGTTAATATAGTGCTTCATTCTCTGCCTGAAAGGGAATCATGGGCCCAGGCCAAAACACACTCTAAGTCTAGGTCCACATAGAGGAAAATGAACATTTGTTCATTCTAATGGGATATGGTGGGATGGTGAGGGCACTTTTGACTTCCAATACTTCCCTGACCTAGAATCTGTACAGTTTTTAATGCCTCTCGAGCACTATTTTCCATGAAGTAATTATCCTCTCAGCAATTCTGTAGGGCAGAGAGGATGAGTATGGTTAAAACTCCTGTACAGAAAATGTAGCAGACATCATGGTCGTGACTTTGCTGTGCTCACCTTGTCCAGCTGTCTATGCAACTCCAAGGACTTCTCTAAAATGTCATGCTTTTTCTTGCTTTCATTGATGAAGTCATCACAGAGGTGCCTGAGCTCTACACATCTGGGTCTGATGGAGTCGACTGCATAGTGGTGGCTTTGGATGAGCTGGTCCCCAATTATTGCAAGCAGCTGGGCCTTTTCCAAGGGCTCCTGTGAAGTGAACATCCACAGCCAAGCATCAGAAGCCAGGTCATGGTGAGGCTGATATTTGCCTACCGTGTGCTCCAAACCTGGAGGGAGCCTAGGGAGATGTCAGGTCTTAGGCTGAGAGTCGCGGCTACAGAACCTGGGAAAGCTGTGTCGAAGTTCAAGGTCTCCAAGAAGTCTATCCTAGTCCAGGGTCACCTGCACTCTGAAGAAAAGCAAACCACTCATTCAAATGTCTGTTGAGTTCTGGGCTAGGCACTGAGAATTTGGTTAACAAGCTATGATTTTCAATCTAATGGAGAACTCAAATTACTAAATAAATAATACCAATAATTCAACTATTACAACTGTTGGAATTTTTGTCAGAAGAGCATGAAGTGTTCTACTGACCAGAACTGGAGACTCTGAATTCCCCTGTCAACTAAATGGAAAAGTAAAGGATCAGATATGGGGCCCTGAGGAGAGAGAAGAGTCAGCTGAATTTGGGAAAACAGTAAAGATCTGGTTTGGACAACTCTGTGGGGGATCATGAGACTTAAGAAATATGTTTATGTAAACCCCTTCCTGCAACTCACAAGATCCAGGATCCCAGTTTGCTCTGACTTCATCTGCCCAGCAACCACGCCCCCTACCTCTCTCGGCATGGCTTGCTTTGTTCTAACCCCATGTGCCGTGTTTATTTGTTTTGTTTTGTTTTTAAGAGAGGGAGAGAGAATCCTAAGCAGACTCCATGCCCAGCGCAGAGCCTGATGTGGGGCCCAATCTCACGACCCTGAGATCATGACCTTAGCCAAAATCAAGAGTCAGACATTAACTAACTGAGCCCCCAGGTGCCCCCATGTTTATCTATTTTTAATTCATTCATCACATACTACTGAGGATCTCCCATGTGCCAAATACTGTCCTAGGTGCTAGGGGTTTGGTGGTAATCAAGGAAGCAAAAATCCCTGCCCTCATGAAGCTTACATGTTAATAGGAGACACAGGCAATAAACAATTAGATGTGTAGATTATATAATATCTTAGTTAGTGATGCATGCTATAGAGAAAGGTCAAACGGAAAGGAGGGTAGGGAATGCTGGTGGAGGAGGTTCCATTTTAAGTAGGATGGGGGAGAGAAGGGTTCGCTAAGAAAGTGCCATCCACAATGTCCACTGGGGAAGGTATGTGTTGTAATGAGCAATGGGTATTATATAAGACTGATGAATCACAGACCTGTACCCCTGAAACAAATAATATATTATGTTAATTAACTGAATTTCAATTTTTTTTAGAAAGGGGAAAAAAGGAAGAAAAAGATTTGTAGCTGAACTTGAAAGCTTAAGGAAAAACTCAACTTTATTGTTACTTCAATAAATTGAATATTTATGAAAGAAAGAAAGAATGAATGAAAGGAAGGAAGGAAGGAAGGAAGAAAGAAAGAAAGAAAGAAAGAAAGAAAGAAAGAAAGAAAGAAAGAAAGAAAGAAAGAAAGAAAGCCATCCAAGCAGTGCAGAAATGTTAACATAACATAACACAACATAATATAACATAAGCCTAAGACTGTTGGCCTTGCAAAGCCTGCTTGCAAGGTTGGCCCTTGGGTGCCATCTAGGAATGTCAGGAGGGTACATATCATCCCCTGACAAGAATGGCTCACCATGCCTTAACTGTTTGTGCAAAAAACATGCTTTATACTATATCCCTACTTTCCTTCTGGGAGTATGGAATTCTGGTATATGGCAGGCAGAGGCTACCTACATGACCAGTCCCCAATAAAAACTGGGCACTGAGCCCCTAATGAGCTTTCCTGATAGATAACATCTTACAATGGTGTCACAACCCTTTGTGGGGCGGGGGGTGGAATCTGGAGGGGATCAGGATCTCATGGGACTCCACTGGGAGAGCAATCTTGGAAGTTTGTATCTGGTTCCCAACAGACTTTGCCCCATGCATTTTCCCATGCTGATTTTGCTTGGTATCTTTTCACTGTAATAAATCATAACCACGTGAGTATAATTAGATGCTGAGTCCAGTGAGGCCCCCTAGCAAATCTTCAAATCTGAGTGTGAACCTGGGAACCCTTGATACAGAAGTCAAGGCCAAAAGTGAGGGACAAACCATGCAGTACTTGGCTGAAAGGTGGGGGCATGTTTGCCATGTTCCAGGTAGCAGGAGGAGGCCACTGTGGCTGGAACAGAGGATGCAAGCTGGAAAGGAATAGGAGACGTAATCAGGAGAAAGAGGGAACCTGGGTTGGGGAGGGCACCGATGCCATTCTGAGCACTTCAGCTTTTACTCAGTGTGGTGTAGGAAGCCCTGGAGGGCTGTGAGGAGGGCTCATATTTTTAAAATAATTGCTCCTACTGTAATGTTGAGAATGACAGAGAAGAGGCAAAGCAAGGAGACCAGCTGGTGGCTACTGCAATAATCCAGGTAGGAGGCATGGTTTAAACAAGGATGGCAACCAAACTAGCTCCTGCCTCAGGGTCCTTCCCCAGGATGCTTCACATAGGGTCATTCAGGTAAATTCTTGGCTCACCTCTTCACAGGGCCTTCTCTGACTACACTATCTAAGTCACTCCCAGCAACCCACCTGCCCAGGCCCTCTCTCTCCCTTTAGTTTCATTTTTTTTTAACAGCACTTACCTCTACCTGAACTTACCTTCTTTGTTTACTTTCACTTATGATTCTTTCCTCCTCCACGCACTCCTACCAATATACAAGCTCCATGAAAGTATAGAAGTATCTCATAAATATTTGATCAATAAAATGAATTAACCAGGGAACTAGAAGACACAGTGATATACTTGGCTGGAATTGTGTGAAACAACATTGACCTGTGAGTGAATACAGATGACTTCCATGTGCACTCTTGCTGACAATGTTGCACATCCCAGTGAGACACATTTGCCCTGGTTTAACTTTTTACAGTAACACAAGGAGTTATGACTCCAGGTGATGACATCCTGCCCCTCTCTTAACTTACAGGGGTTTATGGTTTCAACAATCTCTAAGACACTGCCCCCCCCCCCCCGTCCTGGGCCAGTCATTCACCAAGCCCTGCAGAACCCACATCCTTCTTAACAACTTTCAAATTCTGAGCCCTCCTTCCCTGGCCACCCCCACTCCCATGTCTCCATCCCCCACCTCCTGATGCACCTGCCCTCTTCTGGAGCTAACTCTGCATCACCCTCCAGAGTGCATCCTCTCCAGGAAACTTTCTCAACTCTACCATTTTATTTTGATGCCCCTCCTCTGTGCTCCCATAATGCTCTGTGCCCTTTCTTGATCAGAGCAGGTACTTCGCTGTATTGTGATCACTGATCTATTGCCCACACTATGCTGTGGACCCTTGTGAGCATGCACCAGCTCTTATGCAACTTAAGACGTCCGTGGTACAAATTAGGTACTTAAGAATAAATGATTGTTGTGTAAAACAAAACTGAGTAATGATACAGGAATAAAGTGACACAGGTCAAGCAGTGGCTATTTTAAAGGAACTCAGGGATAAAGACCCAGTGCATAATGCACTGGTTGCCATCCCTGAGAAAAGACTAGAATGCTAATTCCTCAGACGGTGATTTTTAACTGTTTTCCTCACTGCTGTGTCCACATAACCTAGAACAGGACTTGGCATAGTAGATCAACAAATACTTGCAAAATGAATGAAGAATGGGTGAGACGCTCTTACTAGAACTGCTCGGCCACTGCAGGTTGAACCTAAGAAACATTCCTTAGCACAGAATTTGCCGTTCCCTCTGTGACAACAGCTGATATTCAGAGAGCCTTCTATATGCCATGCTTAAATTAACTGTTTCTTTTTACTCCTTGCAACAAACCCTTTGACATAGGCCCCATTTAACAAAGGAGAAGTAGAGGCAAAAATGGCCCAAAGTGACCCAGGTAGGAAAGGGAAGAGCCAGGCTTCAAAGTCAGGAAGTTTGGCTCGGGAACCTGGTTCTGACCAACACACAGAGAAAAACGGCTGCATTCGTTCCGCCTAAGCTTAGGGACTTCATTTGATCAAACCTGTCTGATTCTAGCCAAATATAGAAGCATGAAAACTTGGCAAGGAAGTCTGTTGACTTTTTTTTTTTTTAAGTCCAGCTGTGAATTTACTAAGAACAGGACAAGGTTTCTGGGCCCAGGGAACATCCCCCCCAGAACATTTTCCAAGCGCTTCGTGGTGATGACAGCCTGCCCTTTGCTTGGCATGCAGCATCTCACCCTTCAGAACTTCTTAAAACGCTGAGATGTTGGAGGAGAGGTGAGCAGTGACTCAGGACCTGCACTGGATGGCAGAAAGGTCACTCAACTGAAATGAATGGGTACTAATAAGAGCTTCCAGGTTCTGACCACCTACTACGCTCCAGTCCTTATGAAGCCTTTACCTAATTTCATCTTCACAGGGAATAGGCAATGGTTATTATGTTTTACAGATGAGGGCTGTTCAGAGAGGCTAAGAAACTTGACTAAGGGCACACAGCTGGTAGTTGTTAGAGCAGAGATTTGAATCCAGTCCTGTCTGGCTCCAAAGCCGGTGTCTTGTCATGTTCCAGCCCCCTTGGCCTCCTCGTATACGCTATAAATGATGGCTGAAGAGCCATGACTATCACATCCTTCAGGCGCCTGTGAAGAACTTTACTGTAAAACCTCCAAATCGCAACTTATTTCTTAATCTATATAGCTTCTGCTGAAGAAAACCAGGTGACAAAACCACCAAAGTCAAAGAGAAATAATGAGAAAGAAATGGCTGAAATCTGGTGCTCTGATCACAGGCCAGCCTGGCATCTTTCAGATACTAAAAATTCTAGAAGGCTGGATAGTCAAGCTGCAACATGTAATTCAGAAATCCTTAGTGTAATAACAGTTTATTTTTCCCCAGAATCTACTGCTATGACATATGAAAGATGAAAATGTCTACTGTGAAAGAAAATGAGAAAGGGTGATGCTCTATGTCAGGGAACCCAGAATGAACCCACAAATAATGGCATAGGAATGAAATGTACATGTGGGGAAGTGGGGCCAGATGAAACAAGAAAGGCAGAAAGTTAAGGGTTGTGGAAACTGAGCATACACATGGGAGTTCACTGTACTAGTTGATCTACTTTTGCATGTGTCTGAAATTTTCCATTAAAAAAAAAAGTCATGCCCCTCCAGCTAGATTACATCCCTAGGAGGTTAATGATCTGGGTTCCAAGCCTTCCTGGACATGTACTATAACTGCTGGCCCCTGGTCTTGTGGGGAGAGGTCAAGATTAAAATCAGATTAGTTCCCCTGCCCAGTCCTTGTCTGCTCTCTGCTGACCCATCACCAAGGGCCCCGGCATGCCTTATAGCCAAAACCCTACAGCAAATTCTGCCTTAAAAGAAGTAAGAGTGGGGGTTGAAACCACCATTGTTTCTCAGAATTAGAAATGAGCTTTCAAAAGATTGTTAAACCAGGGGCGCCTGGGTGGCTCAGTGGGTTGAGCGTCCAACTCTTGATTTTACCTCAGGTCATCATGATCTTGGGATTGTGGGATCAAGCCCTGGGTGGGGCTCCACACTGGGAGTGGAGCCTGCTTGAGATTCTCTCTCCCTCACTAAAAAAAAAAAAAAAAAATTGCTAAACCATCAAAACAGAAAAAGATAAAAGAACAGGCTCAATTAGCATGCAGCAGACGTCTGGTTAGTGAGTTGGCTCAGAGATTACGAGGATGATATAATTGTACAGAATAAGGAAGTTGGCAACAACCCAGATATCAGTGAGTGGCTATGCCAGGAGGGAAGCTGACCCCTGAGTGCTGAGTGAAGGACAAACCCAAGCAGGTTTTGGTGGACTCTAGACAGACATCACCTTATTCCTTTAACACTTTACAGGACAAATGGAAAGATTAGCCAAGCCTTTAAAATCATCTGAAGAAACACTCTCTTTTAGAAATCTGTGGGAAAACATGTTAAAAAGGTCCTGGTTATGATAGGATAGTTTTGTTTGGTTCATCTAAAGGCAGAGAAATAGGTCTACTGCATCCTTTAGAAAATAAGTAAAAAAAAAAAAAAAAAAAAAAAACAGGGTAAGCAAGGCACAGAATGGGTAAAACTAATATACCTGGGCTCTGCTGGTCATCTGTTGTGAGTCAGTCTACCTGGTTCTGGTACTTTGGCTGTGAAAAATCAATCATGGGTTCACAAAGCATTCCTACGTCCCATGACCATAGGTTTCTCCCCTAGCTCTGGTCAGCAATCTTTAAAGTATGTTCCAAAGATCTCAAGTCCAAGAAGAGGGGCAGAAGAGAGAAAGTGGATGCAGATCAGCCATACTATTTATTATTTTTTTTTAAAGTATTCATTTATTTGAGAGAAAGAGAGAGAGCACACATGTGCAAGAGGGGGGAGGGGCAGAGGGAGAGGAAGAGAGAATCTCCAGCAGACTCTGCGCTGAGTGCAGAGCCCAACATGGGGCTGGATCCCACAACCCTGAGATCATGACCTGAGCTAAAACCAAGAGTTGGACACAATTGACTGAGCCACCCAGGCGCCCCTCAGCCATACTATTTAAAACACAACCCAGACTACCCCTCACTAGGTTCCACTGAAAATAAAATCCAGTCCTCACCACGACTGCTCTCACCTTGTTCCTTCCTGGCTCACTATGTTTCAGACAACATTCCTTGAACTCACCAACCTCATTCTTGCCTCAAAAGTTTCACACTTGAGGCTTCTCTGCATTGTATGCTATTCCCCAAATCATTGCATGGCTATCCAGAGCTCAGATCAAAGGTCACCTTCTCAGAGAGATCTTTCCTGACTACCTGAGCTGAAGTAGCACCCCAAGTCACTCTCTCTTACATCCTGTTTTCTTCATTCCACATGTATCTAATATTATTATCTGATTATTTTTTCCTCCTCTCTCTCTCTCCCGTAGAATGTAAACTCTATGAGAGCAGGGTCTTGACTGGTTTGCCACCATATCCACAGAACCTAGGACAAGGAGTACCTGGTGATGAATGAATACCTTCCTGGCAGGTCAGTAGCTACTTTCATTCATATATATGCCATGGCCATATTTTTCCAAACCCAAAATATAAGGACTGGGCTTGATGAGGCTTTTTTTCCTAATATATGAATATGTGCAAGTGAAAATACATAGTATCTACATTTAATAAGGAGTTCTCTTGAAAAAAAACTAAAATTATGTAAAATTGGGACTGTCTTAGAGAATTTGAGACACATCATCATCAGGTACATGAAATTCGATTTTTTTATTGTTTGATAAAGGTTTTTGTTTACTCATGCCTACAGTACTAAAATGTTTAGTTGTCAAATGATCACTGGTAACAGAGGGAGTGCTCATAGGGGAGGATGGGATTCTTTTTTTTTTTTTTCATGGTCCAGAGGGAAAATCTTTATTGAGTAAAAATTTAATACGAGAGAGTTACAAGGAAAAAAAAACGTTTCACAATAATTGCCTTTTTGAAGTTAATTAAAATTACTTTTTAAATGGGGAGGGAGGATGGGATTCTTGAGTGAGAGTCTGGGTGCACAGGTGGGTTCATGTGTTGACGCACGTGTAGAAGCACCTCCAGTTCAGAATCTACAACTGATAACTCTTAGGGTCAGAGTGAACCTGGTTTACAGTTGTTACTTGTCCTCTGGGGAGGGGAAGGTATGTCTCTAACTATAATGTACATGTCAATCACCTGGGGATCTTATTAAAATGCAGATTCTAATTCTGGGGGCGGGCGTGAGATTCCATATTTCTAACAAGTTTTCACTCGGGTGACATCTATGCACTGGTCAGAGGATCACACTTTGAGAAGCAAATCTCTAATACTATAAAATTACCATGTGGGAAACATGCATTTAGATAAGCTCAGAGAGGAAGTGCTAATCATCAAGGACACGGTGCCCAAAAGACAAAAATATAGAGAATCTAATTTGAGAATAGCAAAAAGGAACTTCTCTAGAAAGAGAAGACTCAGCTTTCTTAATTCATAATAACCCAAATTGATAAGGACTTAAAATAGAGTCACTACTACCTGCTGACTTGTGTGCAAATCTGGGAAACTGTCTAATTCTGGTATGAGAATTGTGAAACACGTATTCTTTTACAAGTTTGATACTGACAACTCTTGGGGCATGAGAAAGGAGAAAGCTTTGCCAACTCTGTGTAGCAGCGGAACTAATATGGACTCGTTTCCCCCTTTGCACCATTCTGCCTGTTATAAAACCAGCTGGTATTTTTTTCTGGTTTCCCCTTTTCACGTTTTCCCTCCTTACCACCAACTCCCACCCCCCACATCCTGCTGGTTGATAAAGTGTTCATTGTGACCTTTCCTCCTGCTGCTTTTGTACAGGCAGTCAAGTCAACCGGAACCCTCACCCCACCTGGGGTGGCAGTGGAGACTGAAAAGGCAGGATTTGGGCATTCCTGTGTCCTTTAGCAACTTCCAACAATAATGAGTGGACATGATCTGTCACTGTACACAGCAACTTCCTTCCCAGCTCATAAAAACAGCAAAAAACAAACCTCGCCTTTTCCTTCCAGGTTTTTATGTTCCTTAAGAAGTTGCTCCACGCGTATCACACTGTCTCCAATGTCTGTAAACTCCGCTTGCTCTGCCAGCAAATTGTCCAGGGCAAGCTTAACCTGTAAGGCACATTGGAACATCCAGAAATAAGCCCCGAGCACCTCTCTGGAGGTATAGGTTTGTATACTCTAAGAAACTTGAAAATCCAAAAAGGATTCAGGACTTTTGTGTATCTCTATATACATTTTCTTTTTACAGCTCATAAGCGCTTAGATTAAGCTCAGGGCAGGGGTGGAGAGAGGAGAGTGCCGAGACACACAGAGATGAAAGATTATAGATACATTCACAGATTATCAGTCAAAAAGGAAGATAAAACAGACATGAAATACCATGTACGCCAACAGGAAAATGGGATTCTAGAACACTGCTACCCCACTGAAAAAGGGAGACGAGAACAATCAATGAGGAAGCAAGGGTATCAGGAGGGGGCTGGATTAGGGAGAAGAGGGACACTCATTATTCAGAGTTCAAGGGAGAAGAGAGAACCAGAAGTCACCAAACCATGAAAGAAAGCTCTGTTCAACAAGAAAGTAACACCTCATAAAAATTGCGCTCAAAGTGTTGTAGTTGTAGGCATTGGTGAAGCTTCAAGTGATGCTCAGACCAAAACTGATTAAAGGCTTTTTCTGTCTCATCCAGCTCAAGTAATAACCTGTTAAGGAAGAGAAAGTGACATTGTGGTTAGTGTCCATTTCCACAGGAGTCCATGTAGGCTTATGTAGGTAACCCCTATGTTTCCAGTCAGTGTTATGAACCACGGGAATCTCCTTTTTACACAAATCTCTGTCACCTATGACTTTCTCACAGTTCAGCTGGAAATGGAAAAATTTTCCATTTTTCTCTCAGGATACCCTCAGAACTAGGCAGAAAATTCACTTCGGATGCAGCCGCTGTGCTTTGAAATGTGCCCCCAGGTAACCTTAACTTTGTGCCTCTTGTTTTCTACTTGAGATAACAGGTGTGTAAAGCACAGCACCTAACCAAACTGTTATTTGGAAATACAGATAAATATGTACTACCATCTCCCTTGAAATCCTGGGATGAGAGCATAGCACAAAAGGAGGGAATAGCATTCTCATAAAAACATGTCAGTAGATACCATCTTTTTGCCTTTGTTGTCTCAAATACTTCTTTTTTGACTCCACCAAGACCCAGGAGTAGCTTTACCAATTGTTCTTGGCTGTTTCAGATTGAGTTCTACACATTCCCCCCTCTCTCACTCACCTTTCCATGGTAGCTACATTCTCTAGTTCATTGGGACTGAGTTTGCTGGTGGGACTTGTGGTTGCTGTTTCTTGAATACATGACAGTAATGTGGTCCCTTGCTTTCCAAGTAATGTCAGCTCATCCTAGAGAAAGGAAAATATAGTCTCAAAAGAAATGAACAAAAGCAAATTCTTGGTAGATTTACGGTGAGGAGAATGGCAGATCAGCTGTATCTTTCTTATAGGAAATTAAACACTAAAGAAGTCAAGCTATAGCTTTTAAAAATTAATTAACTCCTTAATTTTTTTAATTTTAATTCCAGTGTAGTTAACATAAAGTGTTATATGAGTTTCAAGTGTACAATCCAGTGATTCAACAACTCTACTACATTACTCAGTGCTCACGATGGTTAAGTGTCCACTCCTGACCCCCAGCACCTGTTTCTCCTACCCTGCACCCACCTCCCCTCGGGTAACTATCTGTTTGTTCTCTGTAATTAAGAGTCTGTTTTTTGGTTTGTCTCTTTTTTTTTCTTTGTTTTGTTTCTCAAATTCCACACATAAATGAAATCATATGGTTTCATTTCATTTTTCATTTCAAAAAAATCATTTGTCTTTCTCTGACTGACTTATTTCTCTTAGCAGTATACCCTCTAGATCCATCCATGTTATTCCTTTTTATGGCTGATTCCATTGTATATATACACCACATCTTCTTTATCTATTCATCTATCAATGGACACTTTGGTGGCTTCCATAATCTGGCTATTGTAAATAATGCTGCAATAAACATAGGGGTGCATATACCTTTTCAAATTAGTGTTTTTGTCTTCTTTGGGTAAATGCCCAGAAGTGGTATTATTAGGTCATATGATTATTAACTTATTTTTAGCAGGTAATACATATACATGATACAAAACCCAAAATATACAAAAGGATATATATTGGAAAAAATAAGTCTTTTGTCCCCTGCCCATCCACTTTTTCTCTCTAAAGCAACAACTGTTGAATTTTATATCTCAAACTACTGTTATATATTTAAAGCAAAAGCAATAAATCAATAATTTTAATTATTACTTAGGCATTTATGTTAATTGCTTAATAATTAATAATTTTACATTGATTAACAAATTAATAAAATCTGGTTCTAATCCAGGGCAGTGACCAGAAACAAGAAAATGACAGATGCTGAATAATAAGTGCTAGAAACTGGCATGTAATAATAATGTAATAGTTTCTAGCCGACCAGGAAAAAAACTTCATCTGGTCTCAGTTGACACCTGCCTCTCTTTCTATCTGCCCGCAAAGTGTGGCTTGTTCAATTATGGAAGTTTGGCGGAGATGGTCGGCAACTTCGGTTTGACATGGAAAGACTCATACTTCCAAGGCGATTCTATTCCCCTCCTTTTACATGGGATGTGGGGTTTGCAATTGGAGAAGATGTCAGGTTATCTCCTGCCAAATCCACCAGCTCAAGTCCTCTAATCACACAGCACAAGTCATTTCTCTCAACGCCCTGAGAACCACAAAACAAGCCAAAGGGGCAGAGCCTGGCAGGGAATTCTACTCCAAGGAGTCGGGGATTTGGTGCGTGGGTCACACAGGATGCTGGTTAGTATGCCCTGAGCATTAGAATAGGCCCATAGTTACAAAACAATATCCTCTATGCACATGAACCCTGAATCTCTCCTTGGGGCCTGGCCACCTCCAGCCTTCTCACAGTATGAAGCTCATTCCCTGTCGGAGGAGTTTTGGGTTTCTCCACCCTGTTCACACACAAGTTCTGGCCCGCTCACCCTCACGCCTTTGTTCCTCATCTCCCATCTTGCTCGTTCCAGTATTCATCCCCTTGCAGGCTTCTGCTATCCACACCCAGCCTCAAACTTGTCCCCGGATTTGGTTGCTGATAAATTTGACTTCTCTGATCCGGCCCAAGTTCTTTGGACACCCCCTGTGGCTCTGTCCTCTCCAGGTAATGCCCCGCAGTCAGCCTCTTGGCTGGTACTGCTGCCTAGGAACTGGATACATCCCTTCTTGTCCACTCTCAGGTATCAACCCTCATTTCTTCTTATCTCAGCAATGCTCATAAAATATTTGTAGGTTGGATGAATTAATACTAGTCTAAAAGAAATTAGATTGCAGATGAATAAGGACAAATAGGATATGATGGGGGGAAGGGGTGAAGCACTCATTAGCAAGTACTCTTAACTTGCACTCTTCCTACCTTCTAAAAAAGGTCTTGGCTTTTCTCACTCAGTTTCTTAGATGTCCTTGAGATTCCAGCATTCCAGTAGGACTCTGGCATTGCCATTATTAGATTTTATATCTATTTAGTGTGTGTATGATGTAGAGTTGGGAGGAAGGGTGGAGGGGCCAGAGAAGCAGACGAGTATTGCTAGAGCAGAAGAAGACTTTTGGAAGGGGAAGCTCAGAAGAAAGGTATACCCAAAGAACGGCAGAGTGTGAGGAAATGTGTGAGAGAGGGAAGGTGGACCTGAGTAAGGGGTCTCATTCACTGTGTGTCCCCTTCACGCTATCAAAAAACACAAGGAAAAATCATGACTGGTTACTGCTTTGGGACTAGGCCATATGCGGTCAGCTTCAGCAGGGTTATAAAAATCTGCCATAGATACACAGGGAAAGATTGAGGGACTATGGTACTTGGAAAGTGAAAAGATAAGTTGCCCAGGCCAAAAGTAGGGTTTGCCCTTGTCCACAGTCGTAACAATTCAGAATATTTAAGAACTGTTTAGAGCAGGCACTGACCAATCAGCGCAGATGTCAGATACAATGCTGAAGCAGTCCTGAGGCCAACTGCGGTCCATGTGTTAACCACTTTAGTGGCCGGAATCCTGAGGAGGTCTCATGGGTCCTAGGAAACAGGCCAGAGAGGTAAAGTCGGACACTCAAGGAACATAAATATTTAACAACTGGTACGGCTGTCCCAGTGTGTACTCATTACAGTTCCATTATTATGGAAACAAGCCGTCGGTTCGGAAGACCCACTTAATAGGGCAAGCAGATTGCTTCAGGCTCAAAAGAACTTAAATTTTCTGGGGGGAATTCTTTCCTATGACAACAGTAAGCATGAATCTAGACATTCATTCATTCACTGAAAATACATTTATAAAGCACGACTATCCATGCCAGGTGCTGTGTTCAGCTGTGTCATGGGCTGGCAGTGGAGGTGGGATAGGAAGTTAAAGGATAATCAGAGCCCAGAGATTATATGAATGACTAAAGTTTTAGACTCCTCACTTCACTTTTATTACTTAGCTCCATTTCTGCCACTACAAGTTAGCTCTGCGTGCTTTTGTGTATAATGCTGACTAATGAATTCTAGAATCTAGCCTTTAAAATGCAAATCTTCATAACTGAGAAAAAAGAAGTCCCTAAAAGAGATGAGATACCTCTTTCCTCGGCAGCTATTGAAAGAAACCTTCCTGTGGTATAAAATTAGTGCAAAATGCTCATTTGTTAAGGTATTAACACTGAAAGCATTCAGAAGGATACCAAGTTTGTCTTCCTGTGCAAAATCAAGACCTCCGTGTCTATCCATTCCTAACTTACATTCCCCGCAAGTAGAGATCGAACAAAGGGGGTCCCTAAAAACTCCTATGACTATAAAATTATTTCTAGGGCCTACAAAAAAATAACTTATAATTCTGATTATCTTCTTGATTATTTGTAACCCTGGAAATACTGATAGAACTGTCATCTCTGAATACAAAACTGAATAAATACTGACTAGAACAAATACTGAATACTAAACAGTATTCATATTTGTAAAAGAGTACTTTATCACATAATCAGAGGACCCACTGGCACTTTCCTCCTGCATGATGAGAGAAAGGCCTTTGGCTCTGTTAGATTTCTTATTTTAACAACAACAAAATATGAGAGTCTTACCCTATTTAAATGAACACATGGTAAAGTCTCAGTTGACTTAAGGATCTGAGAGCCAAAGGCCAAGACCCTGGGGTTTCTGGCTTAAATAAGAGTGGCAAAGAGGAGATAATCACCTCCTTTGGGATTCAAGAGAGAGACTGCCTGCCTCTATAAACTGCTCCCAAAAACCAGCTCAGAATTAGACAATGGGAAGAGCTGTTTTGCTATGAAAAAGAATCCACAGGGCCATCATAAACAGTAAGAAAAGCACATATCTCTATAGGCTTCATGGCTATTATATTGTTGTGTTAGGCCCAAAGGTCTTTTTCTTTTTTAAAAAATTGTGATATAGCTCATATAGTACCATAAAATTCACCTTTTTAATGCATACGATTTCATGGTTTTCTCCCCCGGAACATTTTTATCACTGTCAAAAAGAAACCCCACCCCTATTATCTGTCACTCTCCATTTCTCCCTCTTCCCAGTCTCTGGCAACCACTCATCTCCCTACTTTCACTCTAAGTTTACCTACTCTGGACATTTCATGTAAGTGGAATCACACAATATGTGGTTTTTTGTGTCTGCTTCTTTGGCTCTGCATAATTATTTCAAAGTTCATACATATTACAGCATGTATCAATCAGTACTTCCTTTCTATGGCTGAGTAATATTCCATTGTATGGCTATACCACATTTTGTTTATCCATTCATCAGCTGATGGACATGTGGGTTGTTTCCACTTTTTGGATGTTATGAATAATACTGCTACAAACATTTATATGTAACTTTTTATATGAAATGTATGTTTTCAAATCTCTTGTGCATACACATAGAAGTAGAATTTCTGGGTCATATGGTAACTCTATGTTTAACCTTTTGAGGACCTACCAGACAGTTTACATTCCCACAAGCAATGTCTGAGGGTTCCAATTTCCTCACATCCTCACCAACAGTTGTTATTGTCCATCTTTCTAATTAGAGCCACTCTAGTGGGTATATCACTACGGTTTTGATTTGCATTTCCCTAATGACTAATGAAGTTGTACATGTCTTCATGTGCTTAATAACCATTTATGTATCTTCTGTGAAGATATGCCTGTTCGAATCCTTTGCCCATTTTTCAGTTGGGTTGTCTTTTTACAAAGGTTGAGTTGTAAGAGTTGTTTATATATTCTGGATACTAGACCCTCATCAGATACATGATGTGTAGATATTTCCCCCCATTCTGCGGGTTGTCTTTTCACCTTCTTGATAGTGGCCTTTGAAGCACAAAAGTTCTTAATTTTGATGATGTCCAGTTTATTTTCTCTAGGTGTTTGTGCTTTTGGCGTTATATCTAAGAAACCATTGCCTGATATAAGGTCATGAAAATTTACATCTATATTTTCTCCTAAGAGTTTTATAGTTTTAGGATTTACATTTAGTCCCTTGATCAATTTTGAGTTAATTATTGTATAGGATGTGAGGTGAGGATCCAATTTCCTTCCTTTCCTTGTGGATATCCAGTTGTCACATGGCCCAAAGAGCTTAAGCAGGTTTTTGTTCCCACAAAGAGAAAACACATTTCATCATTTTTGGGTATTTAATTTTTTTACTGTCAGCACTCAGGCTACAGGAGGAGTTCAGGGACCAGCTTCTGGGAAAATCTATAGAAGTCTGAGGGAATTTCCATGAAATTCCTCCTTGTGCAGACAGGGTCCTAGTGGCAGCAGGGTGCATGCCACCATACTGTTTATAAACCGAGAGATGGCCTATAGCCTGTCAAAGTTACTTTTCCTCAGGAAATGGAAGCTCTTCTTGGAGAAGGACCCAATATGCAGAAGAGCCTGGGACACCTGCATGCACATGTTCTGAAGATGTGCTCTGAGTCTCCATCCATGTGTAAGAAGCATACACAGGAACAAGATGGGTGTGCTAACAATGAATCATGGAACACTACATCAAAAACCTAATGATGTGGGCGCCTGGGTGGCTCAGTTGGTTAAGCGACTGCCTTTGGCTCAGGTCATGATCCTGGAGTCCCGGGATAGAGTCCCGCATCGGGCTCCCTGCTCAGCGGGGAGTCTGCTTCTCCCTCTGACCCTCCCCCCTCTCATGTGCTCTCTCTCCTCTCATTCTTGCTCTCTCAAATAAATAAATAAATAAAATCTTTAAAAAAAAAAACCTAATGATGTGCTGTATGGTGGTAACATAATGAAAAAAAAAAAGATGGGTGTGCTAAGTTGTGTGTATCTGTCAAGCTCGTCAGAGACACTTCCCAGGAAAATTTCTAGGATGCTTTCAGGTTTTCCCAGTTTCAAACCAGATCTTTTAATAATGCAGAGTAGTGTAGAAAGTACATTCTGAACTCTTTTTGGATATCAAGCTCCTTAAGAAGAGAATGTAACAGTGCTCCCTGACACATGGAAAAATTAATTTGCCTTAACTACTAGACTCTGGGACTCCCCTAACTCAACTATGTGTTCCTTGAGTTTACTTTTTTCATTTGTTTTCCTGGCATGTAGGGGTAGGTCGTCAATAAATGTTGACTAAATGAACAAATCAACCACCTAGCAAAGCATTTTTGTAAATTTGGGGCCACAGATAAAAGAGGTCAGCTCCTGCTAAGCTCTGTGCAGCAAGAATACATGTAATGCTAAGATGTATCCACCTTCTAATCCTCAGCTTGCTGCCCTATGGAGTTCTGGTCTTCTGTGAAATAATGGATATGGTCCATTTGTGCTTCTGGAGGCAGAAAAGAGCTGACGCCCATCCTGTAAGCCCCAGGAAGTCTTCCCTTTACTGCATGATCTGAAAGAATCTGCCAACCTCTGTTCTTAGCAGGTTCTGACGTGCTTTTATGAAGTTAATAGGTGCCTCTCCTTAAATCCAGTTCAGAGCACTTTCCATGTCTTCTTTCTCAAATTACTCCCCAAATAAAAAGATATATCCCTCAGAAGGTGAAGCAATATGTCAGCTTATTAGTTTGCCCCAAAACTTCACAAGAGCCTCAGGAAAGCTTCTGCCTCAAACACCAACTCCCACCCCTCACTGCAGTTTTATCCATTATATCTTGCTCTGTCCTGAGCAGATCATAGGAGTGCTGCCCTTGAAACAATGCTCAAACGCCTCTCCTAGAGCACAAAGGTGAAATGAGTCTCCCTTTATGGGGCTGCTTCTCACAGGTCTTAATTACAATCCTCTTACATTCACCGACCAGTCTCAAGAGGTTTTCTTCTCTTCACATACGGCCTATCTAGAAGGTTTAAGATGATCAGTCACTGCCAAGTCATTGGAGAAGGAGGAAGAAGGGGACTTAACTTCTAATTCTTCTCCTGGCTCCCTCCAAGAACCTGGCCTATGAGAGGCCACTGACTACTCACCTGCAGCTTGTCCCTCTGCCTCGTGTGGGACACGAGGAGGTCTTCAGTGGACAGCACACCTCTGGGCAGCTCTGTTGTGGCTAGGCAGACCCCAAACATCTGGAGCATCTGGGCAGTGGTCTTCAATGTCATGGCAAAGTTTTCGATGGCCTGGAAGGTCAGACAATCATAACAATGAGGAGAGCTTAACATTCACCAATATGTTCTCTGAATAGAAGGATAGTAGAAAGAGCTACCATTTCCTGAGTACCTGCAATGGGCCATGCATTGTACCTGGTGCTATACCTTTGTCTATCATGTCAACCATCTAGAGTGGAAGGTATTTTATCTCCATTTTTACAGTAGAGGGAACCGAACCTCCAAAAGGTCAAGTGAATTGCCCAAGAACATATTACTTGGGCAGTAAGGAAGGAAAGAAAGCAGGATTCAACCAATGTCACCAAGTTTGGGAAACAAGTTTGACCCCAAGGGAGAAGATGGACAGGGTGCTTAGATCACTAGCAACCTTTCTGAGAGTTACTTTTGTCACATGTGATGAGAAGCTGGGGACCTCTGCCCCTCACTCTTTTGTAAAAATTTACCTTCCACTAAGGACTCTACTCTGCCATTAAATGAATACCTACTAACTGATGAGTAACTTCACAGCTAATATCCCAGATGAGATATATGCATTTAGCAGAGTGCATTTTAGCAGTAAACACATGTCCTAACCTAGAAAAAGTGATGCTTATCATCAGTAGATGATATAGTTAAAGGCAAGTGGCTTTTCAGAATCTCACAAAAGCATTCTAGTTAGCCAGATTGGCTCTACCTTGCCCATTTCCCTCTGCTCCTGAGACAGTTTTGCCCTCGAAGGGTGACTACAATTCATCTCCGTTCCACCAGCAAATGGTACTCTGCCTATCACACAGTAGGTGGCCCATAAACAGCTGCTAGACAGATAACAGGTAGTGACAAAGAGGCCCAACCTAACTTTCATTTGGGAAAAAATTACCTCTGCTCTTACATAATCAGAGAACATTTCTGAAAACCCAAATGCACATCCTAAAGAATGGGCCAGATGTGGCACAGCCCTTTTCTGTAATAGGGGCCAGAGCTGAGGCTGGCGTGATAGAGGCTTCCAGAGCATGGCACACCTCCCAAACTGTCTGAACCCAAAGTCATTCTCCATCAGTCATTTTTTTAAGTAAACTCTACAACCAATGTGGGGCTTGAACTCCAACCCTGAGATCTAGAGTCACACACTCTACTGACTGGACCAGCTAGGTGCCTACACCATCAACCCTTTTCACACTTGAAGTATTGCTGTAGGTGGAATCTCCCCTATTAGCACAAGTATTTATATAGCTGCTGTCCTGAACATCATAGTACTTTTGGCTTGGAAAGTCAGACAAACACTAACTTTTATGAAAATCTTTCTTTCAAGCACATCAAAATGTATTTACTTTTATATAATCTAATATCTGTATAAGATACTCTTTCAACTTCATTTACCAATAGCCTCTAATGAATAACATAAAAATCCAATTTATCAGAGGACTTATAATAAGAAAACATGAGATTAAGTACTTTGCTTAATATGCCCTACTTCTTGTAATGCATCTCAATTAGGTTACTATCACCACATTCTATAGATGAGGAAACTGAAGCATATTAAGGTTAAGTAATTTCCCCCAAAGTCATATAAAAAAAACAAGTGGCAGAACTGGGATTGAACCCAGGGCCAGCACTCTTAAGCACTATGCTATACCACCTCTTGGCAATAAAAACTAGATTGAACAAAACTAGGTTTAAAATTAGATCAACGAAAGATCTTGGCTTGAGAGTTTAAGACTTGAATTACAGTCCAGATTCTGCTCTCTAACTGTGTGATCTTGAATAAACCTGGTATTGCTCTGAGTCCTAGTGTCTTCATTTGAAAAATGGGAATAATGGTTGCTCTGTTTTTGCAGGGTTTTTTGCTCTGTGATTCCTTTGCTATCAAAGGAATAGCAAATGTGAAAGGACTTGGGCACAGCAGAGTACCTTACGAGTGTAATAATAACAGCAACAACTCTGAGAGTCAGGTGCAAGGCTTGCAGATGTCAACCTGGAGAGAGATGAAAGCCAGGGGTTTCCTATGGAGAGTCCTATTAACAAATTAACTTGAATCCAGGTATCTGACTAGCAAACAGTCACCTTGGAAATGGTATAGAGGACCTGACGCTGACAGGGTGATGAGAAAGAGCCTGGCCTTAGTCTTGGCTCTGCCACTACTCAACCATATAACCTTGGATAAATCACTTCTTTACTTTGAAGGTCAATTTCCTTATCTGTAAAATAAGGTAATTGAAATAAATGATCTTTAAGGTTCTTTTCAGTTCTAATGAGTCTCAAAGATCTGACATCCAGAAAGTACACTGTTACCCAAAAACTGACTACATGATATGTATATGTATTATATTATTATAGTTCTAATTATATATATGTGTATATAAAATATATACATAAAACATACAAAAGGCATATAAAAATATGTCTGATGTTTCAATACTAGTTGTATTTTTTAAAGTTCACTATAATATGATTAACACATGTACAAATACAAACCATGGATACAAACTAGGCCTGGGGTTGGAAGGTGTGTGCACCTGTTTGCTCAGGCCATGTCTTTAAAAAATCTATGTTCATGGTTTCTGTCTTCTTTACCTCTCTAAGTTCTCAGAGAACTATTTTTATCTTTGATGTCAAGGTACATTTAGTTTTTTTCTTTATTCATTTGGGGCAAATTTGTGTTATTTCAAAAAAGATCTGAGGCAACTTGAAAAACATTAATAACATAATAAAACAAAGGATTGGTAGAGAAGTCAGAGCAAAAGGGAGAGCTAGCTAGGCCAAATCAGGCTAGCAGGACAGTAAATTCTTCTGATTATTAAAGTAACATAATAAAATCCTAGGAAGTGAAAAAATAAAGCCTGGAAGCCCTCCAGTTTCATTTTTCATATGGTTTAATGAAATTGCAACACAGGACAACCCTGATCACACTTATTTGTGTGTGATATTCTACATAAGCTTCCCTCCATATCTTTTCTGTTTAGACCTAGTGGGAATAATATGTTTGTGAAGAACTTCACCATTCCTTTTTTCATTCTCAAGAGTTCTCTTGCAGTCACTGTTATTGTGGTAAAACTGATGAGAAGTTTAAAGGGTTCATGCCCAGGCTGTGGGTCTTCCGCTAGGTTTTGGGAAGGGTCATGTCTTCCTTAGAATTACATAGCATACGAAGAAGTGACAGAAGGATTAGAATCTGTAGCTTTGAAATAAATGCACTTTTGCTAGAAATCTATTTTTGTTTAGTTCTTAAATTACCTTTTTTAAAAAAAAATCACAAAGCTTTACACTCTAAAGGAGAGTAAATTCTCCTACCTAATTAAATGTCCTTCAGGTGTTTATTGGTAAGTGTTGGGCAACATGTTTCCAAAGTTACCTGATACAGAGATAAGGGGGCTGACACCACAAGTTGTCCCTGGGGTAGTGAGGGAGCTTCTGACTCAGCTCAGAAAACCTAGTCATTTTGAGGGTCTGGGGGCTATGAGAGTGGAGAAAGGAGAATGGCAACTTTATACAGAAACACTTACTATTTGAGTTTCAATCCCACTTTTTCCTCCATATTACTGACGTTTCTGGTTATTTAGCATAATAACCATTACTATGAGTGAGTCAAGTAAAATACTATATGTCAGGTACTTTTACACACATTACATCACTTTGTCTCACATCAAACTCTCAGGCAGCTTCTGTTAGTCTGAGGTTTCTCATCATCGGCACTATTGACATTTGGGCCAGACAATTCTTCATTGTGGGGGGCTGTCTTGTGCATAAGCTGCTTAGCAGCATCCCTGGCTCCTACCCACTAGATGCCAATAACTCGCCTCCTCCCAAATCATGACTACAAAAAAAGTCTTTCTAAAATTGTCCCCAGCTGAAAACCACTGTTAGTTCCATTTTAATAGGGGAGAAAACAAGCTGAAAGAGGTTTAATAACTGACCCAAGGTCAGACAATAAGAATTGTGACAATATGTAAATGCAGCTCCTTCTGACTTGGTGGGTTTTTATCTTTCTGTACATTAGAATCATCTGGGAAGTTGTGTGGAATGCTAATGTCTGAGACCCAACTCTGATCAAGCAAATTAATTTCTCTGAGGTAGAGCAGGGTGCTGGTATGTTGAAAACTCCCCAGGTGCATTCTAAAAAAAGTCTCCCCAAAACCCCATGCCAGATGATGAGGTGAGGCAAAGGTAGATATTAGGACAAGTCACAGCCCCTTCCCTTCCGCCCCATTTCTCCCCTACCTGTGGCTTAGAAAATCCAACCATCCCAATGTTAGGTGGTCATGGGCAATGACTGCCCAACATTTGATCTTTAACTGCCCTGTCTTCTGGAAAACAAGGAGAGACAACATAAAGGGCATGTAAATTGGTACTCACAGTTCGATGATTTATCCATTGATTATGGCGGTATTCCAAAGTTCCCCCTAAGTCCTCTGTCAGTTGGCTTTTGTCAATGTAGCCATGAAGGTCAGACACAGAGTTTAACATAATGATCTGTAGGGGGAAAAAATCAATATATTCCTCACAGATAATTAAATAGTAGCTCATCTAGGTTCTATTATTTAAGCAGCACTTGAACTTTGCCTGATCAGGAATTCATATACAAAGAGTTGCTACATCCAGCAGAGAAATGTTTTATACTCCCTTTACATTTTCCCCCTTTAAGCGAGGAATAACAAAGGTTGTACAGTCTGTGACGAAAGAATGACTTGGTTCAGGGGACTCCATTCTAAGCTATCCAGAAGTCAGCTCTTACTTTAGGTGGATTTTTGTCAAAAGTTACCAAGCTAAAGTATACTCTTCGGCCACCAAAATCAAGTGCTATACTGAGGCCTAAAAATCTGCAATGAGAAGCCCAGTAAGGGGTAGGCTAGTGAATATCAAAATAAAATTAGAATATGGGCACATACTGAGGAGTGTGTATTAAAAAGATTTACTACACTGATGCCTCCCATGAGGAATGTTGATATGCACCCAATTTATCCTGCATGGAGGAGATTTGGAGGTAATAGGGAGTGGATTTTTTTTTGAATTAACAATCTGGTTCATTAACAAACCCATGCTGGGGCGCCTGGGTGGCTCAGATGATTAAGCGTCTGCCTTCGGCTCGGGTCACGATCCCAGGGTCCTGGGATCAAGCCCCACATCAGGCTCCATGCTCAGCAGGGAGCCTGCTTCTCCCCCTCCCTCTCTCTCCCACTGCTCATGCTCTCTCTCTCTCTCTCTCTCTGTATCTCTGTGTCTCAAATGAATTAAAAAAACAAAAACAAAAAACCCATGCTGATGAACGAATGCCCACACACCTAGAGGGAGCAGACACATTCCAAATTGTCCATTTCTGCTCCTCTGCAGTGGCTCTGACCAGATCGTGGTCCTAGTTCTCTGTTCCAGGGATTATATCACACCCCCTACTCACTTCTAAAGAGAAACAAGGACCCTCACTCCTACTTCCGAAGCATGTCCCCCTGTAAGCCTTTAACTTAGCGGCTTTATATTTTTTCACTCCTTGTTGATTATTTTGAAAACTGACTCTTGGTCAGAGGACATAAGAACATAGGCTTTCTGGGGTGCCTGGCTGGTTCAGTTGGTGAAGCATGTGACTCTTGATCTCTGGGTTGTGAGTCTGAGCCCCATGTTGGGTGTAGAGATTACTTAAAAATAAAATCTTAAAAAAAAGAATAGGAGCTTTCTTCTATTATTTATAGCATTAGTCAAGTGATAAACCCACTTTGAATAGAAAGAATGTAAGTTAGGGCACAAAGTCTATAGGCGAAAACAAAATTGATGTACTCATTCAACAAATAACGTATTGAATTTCTAAGAAATGCCAGGCTCTGAGGGATAACATAGTCAGCACAACAGTCCCTGCCTCATGGAACTCAGGTTCAGTGGGATTTGGTTACTACATATCACTGTTAACCTTATCAGGTCCCTGACTTTCTCCTTCACTTCTGAAAAGGAGTTTGGAATTTGTTTTATTAATTCATTAATTACATTTTTTCTTACATTTTTATTGTTATGTTAATCACCATACATCATTAGTTTTTGATGTAGTGTTCCATGATTCATTGTTTGTGCATAACACCCACTGCTCTACGCAGAACGTGTCCTCTTTAATACCCATAACCAGGCTAACCCATCCCCCCACACCCCTCCCCTCTAGAACCTTCAGTTTGTTTTTCAGAGTCCATCGTCTCTCGTGGTTCGTCTCCACCTCCATTTCCCCCCCCTTCATTCTTCCCCTCCTTCTAACTTCTTTTTTTTTCTTAACATATATTGCATTATTTGTTCCCGAGGTACAGATCTGTGATTCAACAGCTTGGTACAATTCACAGCGCTCACCATAGCACATACCCTCCCCAGTGTCTATCACCCAGCCACCCCATCCCTCCCACCCCCCACCACTCCGGCAACACTCAGTTTGTTTCCTGAGATTAAGAATTCCTCATCAGTGAGGTCATATGATACATGTCTTTCTCTGATTGACTTATTTCACTCAGCATAACACCCTCCAGTTCCATCCACCTCATTGCAAATGGCAAGATCTCATTCTTTTTGATGGCTGCATAATATTCCATTGTGTATATATACCACATCTTCTTTATCCATTCGTCTGTCAATGCACATCTTGGCTCTTTCCACATTTTGGCTATTGTGGACATTGCTGCTATAAACATCGGGGTGCACGTACCCCTTCAGATCCCTACATTTGTATCTTTGTGGTAAATACCCAGTAGTGCAATTGCTGGATCATAGGGTAGCTCTATTTTCAACTTTTTGAGGAATCTCCATACTGTTTTCCAGAGTGGCTTCACCAGCTTGCATTCCCACCAACAGTGTAGGAGGGTTCCCCTTTCTCCGCATCCCCGCCAACATCTGTCATTTCCTGACTTGTTCATTTTAGCCATTCTGACAGGTGTGAGGTGGTATCTCATTGAGGTTTTGATTTGGATTTCCCTGATGCCGAGCGATGTTGAGCACTTTCTCATGTGTCTGTTGGCCATTTGGATGTCTTCTTTGGAAAAATGTCTGTTCATGTCTTCTGCCCATTTCTTGATTGGATTATTTGTTCTTTGGGTGTTGAGTTTAAGAAGTTCTTTATGATTTTGGATAGTAGCCCTTTATCTGATATGTCATTTGCAAATATTTTCTCCCATTCTGTCAGTTGACTTTTGGTTTTGTTGACTGTTTCTTTGGCTGTGCAAAAGCTTTTTATCTTGATGAAATCCCAATAGTTCATTTTTGCCCTTGCTTCCCTTGCCTTTGGCGATGTTTCTAGGAAGAAGTTGCTGTGGCTGAGGCCCAAGAGGTTGCTGCCTGTGTTCTCCTTTAGGATTTTGATGGACTCCTGTCTCACATTTAAGTCTTTCAACCATTTGGCGTCTATTTTTGTGTGTGGTGTAAGGAAATGGTCCAGTTTCATTCTTCTGCATGTGGCTGTCCAATTTTCCCAACACCATTTGTTGAAGAGACGGTCTTTTTTCCTCTGGACATTCTTTCCTGCTTTGTCAAAGATGAGTTGACCATAGAGTTGAGGGTCCATTTCTGGGCTCTCTATTCTGTTCCATTGATCTATGTGTCTGTTTCTGTGCCAGTACCATTCTGTCGTGATGATGACAGCTTTGTAATAGAGCTGGAAGTCCGGAATTGTGATGCTGCCAGCTTTGCTTTTCTTTTTCAACATTCCTCTGGCTATTCGGGATCTTTTCTGGTTCCATACAAATTTTAGGATTATTTGTTCCATTTCTTTGAAAAAAGTGGACGGTATTTTGATGGGGATTGCATTGAATGTGTAGATTGCTCTAGGTAGGATTGACATCTTCACAATGTTTGTTCTTCCAATCCAGGAGCATGGAACATTTTTCCATTTCTTTGTGTCTTCCTCAATTTCTTTCATGAGTATTTTATAGTTTTCTGAGTACAGATCCTTTGCCTCTTTGGTTAGATTTATTCCTAGGTATCTTATGGTTTTGGGTGCAATTGTAAATGGGATCGACTCCTTGATTTGTCTCTCTTCTGTCTTGTTGTTGATGTATAGGAATGCCATGGATTTCTGTGCATTGATTTTATATCCTGCCACTTTATGAATTCCTGTATGGGTTCTAGCAGTTTTGCGGTGGAGTCTTTTGGGTTCTCCACATAAAGTATCATATCATCTGCAAAGAGTGAGAGTTTGACTTCCTCTTTGCCAATTCGGATGCCTTTGATTTCTTTTTGTTGTCTGATTGCTGTGGCTAGGACTTCTAATACTATGTTGAATAGCAGTGGTGATAGTGGACATCTCTGCCGTGTTCCCGACCTTAGGGGGAACGCTCTCAGTTTTACCCCATTGAGAATGATATTCACTATAGGTTTCTCATACATGGCTTTTATGATATTGAGGTATGTACCCTCTATCCCTACACCCTGAAGAGTTTTGATCAAGAAAGGATGCTGTACTTTGTCAAATGCTTTTTCTGCATCTATTGAGAGGATCATATGATTCTTGCTCTTTCTTTTGTTAATGTATATCACGTTGATTGATTTGCAGATGTTGAACCAACCTTGCAGCCCAGGGATAAATCCCACTTGGTCATAGTGAATAATTCTTGTAATGTACTGTTGGATCCTATTGGCTAGTATTTTGGTGAGAATTTTTGCATCCATGTTCATCAAGGATATTGGTCTGTAATTCTCCTTTGTGATGGGGTCTTTGTCTGGTTTGGGGATCAAGGTAATGGTGGCCTCATAAAATGAGTTTGGAAGTTTTCCTTCCATTTGTATTTTTTGGAACAGTTTCAGAAGAATAGGTATTCATTCTTCTTTAAATGTCTGATAGAATTCCCCTGGGAAGCCATCTGGCCCTGGGCTTTTGTTTGTTGGGAGATTTTTGATGACTGCTTCAATTTCCTTAGTGGTTATATGCCTGTTCAGGTTTTCTATTTCTTCCTGGTTCAGTTTTGGTAGTTGATACATCTCTAGGAATGCATCCATTTCTTCCAGGTTATCTAATTGGCTGGCATTTAGTTGCTCATAAAATGTTCTTATAATTGTTTGTATTTCTTTGGTGTTGGATGTGATCTCTCCTCTTTCATTCATGAGTTTGTTGATTTGGGTCATTTCTCTTTTCTTTTTGATAAGTCTGGCCAGGGGTTTATCAATCTTGTTAATTCTTTCAAAGAACGAGCTCTTAGTTTCGTTGATCTGTTCTTCTCTTCTTTTGGTTTCTGGTTCATTGATTTCTGCTCTGATCTTTATGATTTCTCTTCTCCTGCTGGGTTTAGGCTTTATTTGCTGTTTTTTCTCTAGCTCCTTTAGGTGTAGGGTTAGGTTGTGTATTTGAGACCTTTCTTGTTTCTTGAGAAAGGCTTGTATTGCTATATACTTTCCTCTCAGGACTGCCTTTGCTGCATCCCAAAGATTTTGAACAGTTGTGTTTTCATTTTCATTGGTTTCCATGAATTTTTTAAATTCTTCTTTAATTTCCTGGTTGACCCATTCATTCTTTAGTAGGATGCTCTTTAGCCTCCATGTATTTGAGTTCTTTCCGACTTTCCTCTTGTGATTGAGTTCTAGTTTCACAGCATTGTGGTCTGAAAATATGCAGGGAATGATCCCAATCTTTTGGTACCGGTTGAGACCTGATTTGTGACCTAGGATGTGATCTATTCTGGAGAATGTTCCATGGGCACTAGAGAAGAATGTGTATTCTGTTGCTTTGGGATGGAATGTTCTGAATATATCTGTGAAGTCCATCTGGTCCAGTGTGTCATTTAAAGTCTTTATTTCTTTGTTGATCCTTTGCTTAGATGATCTGTCCATTTCAGTCAAGGGGGTGTTAAAGTCCCCCACTATTATTGTATTTTTGTCGATGTGTTTCTTTGCTTTTGTTATTAATTGCCTTATATAATTGGCTGCTCCCATGTTAGGAGCATAGATATTTACAATGGTTAGATCTTCTTGTTGGATAGACCCTTTAAGTAGGATATAGTGTCCTTCCTCATCTCTTATCACAGTCTTTGGTTTAAAATCTAATTTGTCTGACATAAGGATTGCCACCCCAGCTTTCTTTTGGTGTCCATTAGCATGGGAAATGGTTTTCCACACCCTCACTTTCAATGTGGGGGTGTCTTTGGGTCTAAAATGAGTCTCTTGCAGACAGCATATCGATGGGTCTTGTTTTTTAACCCAATCTGAAAGCCTGTGTCTTTTGATTGGGGCATTGAGCCCATTTACATTCAGGGTAACTATTGAAAGATATGAATTTAGTGTCATTGTAATGCCTGTAAGGTGACTGTTATTGTATATTGTCTGTGTTCCTTTCTGGTCTATGCTGCTTTTAGCATTAATTACATTTTTTTAAGTAAGCTCTACGCCCAATGTGGGTCCCACACCCACAACCCTGAGATCGAGAGTCACATGCTCCACCAACTGAGCCAGCCAGACACCCCAGAAGTTTGGGAATTTTAAAAATTACATTTATAATATAAGAAAAAGTAGAAAGAAACCAAACCTGAATCCATTTTTGCCTTTCCCTCCTAAAAATTTTAAACCACTTTTGGGAGTTTCAAAAAGATAATTAGTCTTTCTAGAATTAGAAATTTTAGGACACAAAATAAGAAATTGCCAATATATTTTGCTTCTTGAAATATTAATTGCTATGGTAACACTTGGAGTTTTTTTTTTTTTAATACCAATGTGGAACAACTTATTAGGCAGAAGTAACTTTGTCACAGAGTCCAGAGTTTTAAAAAACATATCCTGGGGCGCCTGGGTGGCTCAGTTGGTTAAGCGTCTGCCTTCGTTTCAGGTCATGATCCCAGGTGAGCCCGGCGTCAGGCTCCCTGCTCAGCAGAAAGCCTGTTTCTCCCTCTCCCTCGGCTGCTCCCCCTGCTTGTGCTCTCTCTCTGCCAAATAAATAAATAAAATCTTTTAAAAAATGAAATAAAATAAAAAATAAAAATAAATTATAAAAATAAAATAAAAAGCATCCTGCCAGGCTGCAAATCTTCTGTTCCACCTAACTTCTGTTCCATGCTTGCTGGGACTCTGCCTATTCATCTTTAACTGTAGAGGATTAAGACAAATTTTAAATTGGAAGCTAAAAATGAAAATTAGAAATAAAAGGAAGATATTAGAGGATTTAGTACTGTTAAATATTGATCAAAGCAATCCCAATTAAAATCCCAGCAGACTTTCTGTAGAAAGTCTCAAGCTAACTCCAAAATCTATACAGAAATGCAAAATAGATAGAATAGGTGAAACAATTTTGAAAATGAATAAAGTTTCAAGACTTACAAACTACAAAGATCAAGAGTTTGGTAACGGCAAAGGACAGCCAAATAGATCAATGGAACAGAGTAGAGTCCTGAAATAGACTCACACAAATATGATCAAGTGTTTTTTTTAACTCTTTATTTTAAAGTAATTATAGTAGCTATAATAATTTTGAAATAATTACATAAGTACAGATTCACAGGAAGTTGCAAAGATAGTACAGAGAGGTCCCATGTATCCTTCACCCAGTCCCTGCCCTCTATGGTTGCACCTTATGTAATTATAGTACAAAATCAAAGGCAGGAAGTTGATATTGATGTATGTTTAGTTCTATATTATTTTCTCACATCTGTAGATTTGTGTAACCACCAGCACAATCAAGATGCAGAACTGTTTCATCACTACAAAAGTCTCCCTTATGCTATCCTTTTTTTTTTTAAGATTTATCTATTTATCTGAGAGAGAGAGAGAGAGAAACAGAGAGAGCACAAGCAGGGGGAGAGCCAGAGGGAGAGGGAGAAGCAGACTCCCCACCGAGCCGTGAGCCCGACACAGGGCTCGATCCCAGGACCCGGAAATCACAACCTGATCCAAAGACAGACGCCCAACCATCTGAGCCACCCAGGCACCCCACCCTTGTGCTATCCTTTACAGGCACACCCCACCCCCTAATCATCCCTGAACCCTGGCAGACATGAACCTGACTTTTGACAGAAGTGCAAAAAGTCAATTCCATGGAGAAATAATTCCATTTTCAACAAATGGTGTTAAAACAACCAGACATCCATATGCAAAAAAAGGAACCTTAATTTACATCTCATACAAAAATTAACTCAAAATGCATCAGAAATCTAAATCTAAAACATAAAACTTGGAGAAAAAAAACATAAAGGAAAAATCAGGAGAAAATCTTTGAATTAGGCAAAGAGTTCTGATATACAACACCAAAAACACAACACATAGAAGAATTGATAAACTGGACTTCATCCAAATTAAAAACATTTGCTCTGCAAAAGACATGGTTAGGAGGATGAAAAGACAACCCACAAACTAGGAGAAAATATTTGCAAATCATATCTGACATTGGATTCATATCTACTCTCAAAACTCAACAGTAAAAAAACATATAATTAAAAATGAGCAAAGAGGACTTCTGAAAAAAATGGTGAAGTAAGAGGACCTCGGCCCACAGACACACCTAGATAACAGCCACATCAGTGCAGCTAACTCAGAAAACCCAAAGGCTGGCAGAAGAGACTTTCCACAGTTAATAGAGAGGAGGCCACACAGAAAGAGGTAGAAGGGGCAGAGATGCAGTTGGGAACCAAACTCCCATGGAGACTTAACCACAAACAGCAGGGACACCACAAACACGGAGAAGGGTGAGGAGCAGACTCCACACCAGAGACCCGGGGCACAGGGAACCTGCAGTGGGAAGACAAGTCCCATTACATTTGGCTTTGAAAACCAGTGGAGCTTAACTTCGTGACTTTTTACAATCAGGAGGGCTTTAGTCCAGGTATTTTAAAAATTAGCAGGCTTAGCTCTGGGAGAGATAGAGGGCGATAGGAAACTGAGTTCCCATCCTTAAAGAGCCAAAACAACAAACAACCCAACCAAGGTATGGTATAGAAGCAGCAGTCTGAAAGTGCCAAGGGTATATGGGAAGGAGATTTATTTACTAATCTCACAACCTGCACTGGAGGGGCAGGATCTTCAGGTGACTTCTCTTAGAACAAAGCCCCAGCAGGTGCCATCACCCCCAACCCCAAGGCAGCCTAGATAGCCAGACAGCTATAGAAACCAGCTCAAACACTGTCCCATAGCTTGCTAACACCACACACCCCACTTCTGCATTCTCCTGCTGATCCACCTCATCCACCCTACTCCACTGGCGTCTCTCCAAAGTGGCTCCTGCCAAGACACATCCTGCAAGCAACCCCCAGGGTCCAGTGCCACTCCAAAGTGACTCCTCCCCTGGGGAAAGAGGAAGATAACCACACACATCAGTGTGACTACAGTCCCAGCAGATGGGACTAGGGCAGACATCTGGTCTAACTGCCAGGCCCACCCACCAACAAGGCTCTCAGGGGGCAGCATGGGAGAATGCCCTGAAGTTTAGTACGACTGCTGCCCTGGCAGATGGGCTGAGGGCAAGCACCTGGTCTGACTGCTGACATTGTCCAACTACAAGTCCACAGTGGCCCCAGACCAGCCCTTTAACCCCACAGGGAACAAATTGCCTGGTGCACCCACAATAGGCAAAGTCGGCCATTGCAGCCAACTGGACTGAAAGCAAACGAGGCTCAGCCACAATATGGGACAAATACAACCCACAAAGGAGACACTCCTAAAGCACCTGGTTCAGGTAAACAAGGGCATTGTGCTACAGGGCACTACAGGACCTCTTCTTCATAAGGCTACTATTTTCAAGAGCAGGAGACAAAGCTGACTTTCCTAACTTGTAGAAATAGACAGAGAGTTAGACAAAATAAGGAGACAGGAGTATGTCCCAAATGAAAGAAAAGGACAAAAACCACATTAAAAAAGTTAAATGGGGGGCGCTTAGGTAACTCAGTCAGTTAAGTGTCCAACTCTTGATTTCAACTCAGGTCATGATTTCAAGCCCCACATCAGGCTTCATGCCCAGTGGGGAGTCTGCTTGAGGATTCTCTCCCTCTCGCTCTCCCTCTGCCTCTACCCCATTCACGTGCATGTGCGCACGCTCGCTCTTTCTCTCTTTAAAATAAATAAATAAATCTTAAAAAAATAGTTAAATGAAAGAGATAAGTAATACACCTAATAAAGAACTCAAAGTAATGGTCAGAAAGATACTCACGGGACTTGAGAAAAGAGTGGAGGATCTCACCAAGACCTTCAACAAAGAAATAGAAAATATTAAAAAGAACCAATCAGAGATGAAGAACTCAATAACTGAAATTAAAAATACACTAGAGGATATCAATAGCAAATTAGAGAAGGCAGAAGAACAGATCAGTGATCTGAAATACAGAGTAATGAAAGCAACCAAGCTCTCTGCTCTGGGTAGCCAGGCCCAAGGGTGGGGGGGAAAGCAACCAAGCTCAATGGCAAAAAAGAAAAAGAATAATAAAAGCTGAGAATAGATTAAGGAAACTCAGTGACATCATCAAGCATAATAATATTAGCAGTACAGGGATCCCAGAAGGAGAAAAGAGAGAAAAGGAGGCAGAAAATTTATTTGAAGAAATAATAGCTAAAAACTCCCCAAATCTGAGGAAGGAAACAGAAATCCAGATCTAAGAGGCACAGAGAGCCCCCAACAAAATCAACCCAAGGAGGTCTACACCAAGACACACAGTAGTTAAAATGGAAAAAGCAATGATAGAGAATTTTAAAAGCAGCAAGAGAAAGGAAAACAGTTACATAAAAGGGAAATTCCATAAGGCTATCAGCTGGTTTTTCAGCAGAAACTATACAGGCCAGAAGAAAGTGGCATGATATAGTCAAAGTGGTGAAAGAAAAAAAAAAACCTATAAACAAGAATACTTTATCCAGCAAGATTATTCAGAATAGAAGGAAAGATACAGAGTTTCCCAGACAAATAAAAGTTAAAGGAATTCATCACCACTAAAACAGCCTTACAAAAAACTTTGAAGGGAATTCTTTGAGTGGAAAGAAAAGGCCATAATAGGAGTAAGAAATTATAAAATGAAAAAAAATTCACAAGTAAATGCAGACATAATAAAAGTAGTAGATGAGGGGAGCCTGGCTGGCTCAGTTGGAAGAGCATGCAGCTCTTGATCTCGGGGTCATGAGTTGAACCCCATGTTGGGTGTAGAGATTAATTAAGTAAACTTTTTAAAAAAAGGTAGTTGATGAATCACTCACAAAACCATTACGGAGGTTAAAGCACAAAAGCAGTAAAATCAATTACCTGTACAGAAATCAGTCAAGGGACTCACAGAATAAAAGGATGTTAAGTATGACATCATATACATAAAACATGGAGGTTGGAGATGTAAAAATTTAGTGCCTTTAGAATGGGTTCAAACTTAAATGATGAACAATTTAATATAGACTGCTCTATGCATCAGATGTTACATATGGACCTAATGGTAACCACACAAACACCCACACACACACAAATTTGTAATAGCCACACAAAAAATAAAGAGAAAGAAATCCAAACATATCAATAAAGAAATCATCAAACCACAAGGGAGGACAGCAAGAGAAGAAAGGAGCAGAGAATTACAAAAACAACTGTAAAACACAAAACAAAATGGCAGTATGTATTTATCAATAATTACTTTGAATATACTTCAAATCAAAAGACATAGGATGACTGAATGGATAAAAGAGCAAAACCCATCTATATGCTGCCTACAGGAGACTCATTTCAGACCTAAAAACATATGCAGATTGAAAATGGAAAATGGAAGAACATTTACCGTGCAAATGGAAGTGAAAAGAAAGCTAGGGTACCAATATTTATTTCATACAAAATCAACTTTAAGACAGACTGTAACAAGAGACAAAGAAGGACACTACATAATGATAAAGGATACAATCCAACAAGAGAATATAGCAATTGTAAATGTTTATGCACCCAACATGGAAGCACCTAAACATATAAAGTAACTATTAGCAGACATGAAGGTAGAAATCAATAGTAATACAGTAATAGTAGAGACATTAACACCCCACTTACATCCATGGATAGGTCATCCGACAGGAAATCGACAAGGAAACAGTGGCTTTGAATGACACAATGGCCTAGATGGATCTAACAGATATATTCATCCTAAAACAGCAGAATACATTCTTTCCAAATGCATATGGAACATTCTCCAGAATAGATCACATGTTAGCCACAAAACAAGTCTCAATAAATTCAAAAAGACTGAAATCATATCATGCATCTTTTCTGACCATAATGGTATGAAACTAGAAATCAACCACAAGAAAAAAATTGGAAAGAACACAAACACATGTGTAAGAACATAAATAACATGCTACTGAACAATGAATGGGTCAACCAAGAAACCAAAGAAGAAATCAAAAAATACACATGGAGACAAATGAAAATGAAAACACAGCAGTCCAGATTTTTGGGATGCAGTACAAGCTGTTCCAAGAGAGAAGATGATAACAATACAGGCCTACCTCAAGAAGCAAGAAAAGTCTCAAACAAACCTAACCTTACACTAAAGGAGCTAGAAAAAGAAGAACAAACAAAGCCCAGAGACAGTAGGAGAAAGGAAATAATGACTAGAGTGAAAGAAATGAAATGGAGACAGCTTTGTAACATAGCGTGAAGTCTGGATTTGTGATGCCACCAGCTTTGGTTTTCTTTTTCAACATTCCTTTGGCTAGTCGGGGTCTTTTTCTGGTTTCCATATAAATTTTAGGATTATTTGTGCCAGCTCTGTGAAAAATGTTGATGGTATTTTGATGGGGATTGCATTGAATGTGTAGATTGCTCAGGGTAGCATAGACATTTTAACAATATCTGTTCTTCCAATCCATGAGCATGAAATGTTTTTCCATTTCTTTGTGTCTTCCTCAATTTCCTTCATAAGTGTTCTATAGTTTTCAGAGTACAGACCCTTTACCTGTTTGGTTAGGTTTATTCCTAAGTATCATATGACTTTTGGTGCAATTGTAAATGCGATCGATTCCTTAATTACTCTTTCTTCTGTCTCATTGTTAGTGTATAGAAATGCCACTGATTTTGTGCATTGATTTTATGTCCTGTCATTTTGCTGAATTCCTGTATGAGATCTAGCAATTTGCAGGTGGAGTCTTTTGGGTTTTCCACATAGAGTATCATGTCATCTGCAAAGAGTGAGTTTGACTTCTTTGCCAATTTGGATGTGTTTTATTTCTTTTTGTTGTCTGATGGCTGAGGCTAGGACTTCTAGTACTATGTTCAAGCTCTATTACAAAGTTGTAATCATCAAGACAGTGTGATACTGGCACAAAGACAGACACATAGATCAATGGAACAGAACAGAGAACCCAGAAATGGACCCTCAACTCTATGGTCAACTAATCTTCAACAAAGCAGGAAAGAATATCCAATAGAAAAAAGTCTCTCCAGGGCGCCTGGGTAGCTCAGATGGTTAAGCGTCTGCCTTCGGCTCAGGTCATGATCCCAGGGTCCTGGGATCGAGTCCCGCATCGGGCTCCCTGCTCCTTGGGAGCCTGCTTCTCCCTCTGCTTCTCTCTCTCTCTCTCTCTCATGAATAAATAAATAAAATCTTTAAAAAAAAAAAAAAAGTCTCTCCAAAAAATGGTTGTTGGGAGCATTGGACAGCCACATGCAGAAGAATGAAACTGGACCACCTTCTTGCACCATATAAAAAAATAAACTCAAATGGATGAAAGACCTAAATGTGAAACAGGAATCCATCAAAATCCTAGAGGAGAAAACAGGCAGAAACCTCTTTGACCTTGGCTGTAACAACTTCTTACTAGACACATTGCAGGAGGCAAGGGAAACAAAGGCAAAAGTGAACTATTGGGACTTCATCAAGATAAAAAGCTTCTGTACAATGAAGGAAACAATCAACAAAACTAAAAGGCAGCTTTAGGAATGGGAGAAGATATTTGCAATGACATATCAGATAAAGGGTTAGTATCCGAAATCTATAAAGAGATTATCAACTCAACACCCAAAAAACAAATAATCCAGTTAAGAAATGGGCGGAAGACATGAATAGACATTTTTCCAAAGAAGATATCCAGGTGGCTAAGAGACACAGGAGATAATGCTCAACATCACTCATCATCAAGGAAATACAAATCAAAACCACGATGAGATCCCACCTCACACCTGTGATAATGGCTAAAATTAACAACACAAGAAACAGGTGTTGGCAAGGATGTGGGAAAAGGGGAAACCTCTTGAATTGTTGGTGGGAATGGAAACTGGTACAGCCACTCTGGAGAACAGTATGGAGGTTCCTCAGAAAGTTAAAAATAGAACTACCCTGCAACCCAGAAATTGCACTAAGAGGTATTTGCCCAAAGGATACAAAAATACAGATTTGAAGGGGTACGTGCACCCTGATGTTTATAACAGCATTATCAACAATAGCCAAACTATGGAGAGAGCCCAAATGTCCATCGACTGATGAATAAAGAAGATGTGGTACACATATACAGTAGAATATTATCCAGCTGAATAATGAATGAATGAAATCTTGCCATTTGCAATGACATGGATGGAGCTAGAGTGTATTATGCAAAGTGAAATGACCTAAAGAGAAAGACATATATCATATGATCTCACAAAGAAAACAGATGAACATATGGGAAGTTGGCAGGGGAAAGGGATAGAGGGAAATAAACCATAAGAAAATCTTAACAATAAAGAAGAAACAGGGTTGATGGAGGGAGGAAGGTGGGGAGATGGGATAGGATGGGTGAAGGGTATTGAGGAGGGCACTTTTTGTGATGAGCCCTGGGTATTTTAAGTGATGGATCACTGAATTCTACTCCAGAAACCAATATTGCACTGTATGTTAACTAAGTAAAATTTAAATTTAAAAAAAAATTAAAAAAAATAAAAACAAAGTAAGGAAGACAAACCAACAGTTTGGGCTGTCATTTAAAAGGTTAAATGTATTTTGACATCTGGTTCCATCAAGTTTGGTAACATTACACTGAACTCTATGGTGCATCAGAACAGTGAGATCATCTTCCACAGGTGAAATGGTAGCTGACATGGTGAATGTTTAGCATTAAAAAAATGGTAGCTGACATGGTGAATGTTTAGCATTAAAAAATGTCCTACTAGGAGCAAGATGGCAGAGGAGTAGGAGACCTGGATTTCGTCTGGTCTCAGGAATTCAACTGAATAGGGATCAAACCATTCTGAACACCTACAAACTCAACAGGAGATGGAAGATAAGAGTAACAACACTCTGAACAGAAAAGCGACCACTTTCTGGAAGGTAGGACGTGCGGAGAAGTGAATCCGAAGCGATATTCGGGAGGATAGACGACGGGGGAGGGGGCCTCTGTCAGCCGCTTCTGGCAAGTGATAGAGCCGCGGAGCACAAAATCGGAACTTTTAGAAGCCGGCTCCCCTGAGGGATGTCGCTCCAGTGGCTAAGCGGGGGGTGGAACCCTCGCAGGACAGTGTGGTCTCAGGACCCTTGGGGTCACAGAAAGACCGGGGGTGCCTGAGTGCAGCAGAGCTCCCAGGTATCGGAGCGGGGAAGCCGGCTGCAGAGACGGAGCCGAGGTGCGGGCTCTCAGCTCGGGGTTGCCATAAACTGTGATCCGCGGCCCAGTCGGGCCACTGCTCCTCCAGCAGGGACCCAACAAGTGGCAGAGCGGGGGAGACTCCCCTTCCTCCCCCAGGAGGAGTGGCATGGAAGCACACCGCAGGGATCTGCTGGGTTTGGAGACTCCACATGGGGTCGGGTGCCAACATAGAAACGCTCGATCACAGGCCGGGTGAGCACGGAGTGCGGCCGGAGACCGGGGAGACGGGAGTGACTGCTTTTCTCTGGGGGCACACTGAGGAGCAGAGCCCCCAGTTCTCAGCTCCTCCGGGTGGAGATTGGGAGGCCACCATTTTCACCCTGGTCTTCCAAAGCTGTACTGAGAGCTTGCAGGGAACAAAAGCTCCTGCGAACAAACCCGAGCAGCTTGCTTAGTCCGGACTCACAAGGGCAGGGCAATTCCGCCTCTGGCAAAGACATTTGGGAACCATGGCAACAGGCCCCTCCCCCAGAAGATCTGCATGAACAGCCAGCCAAGACCAAGTTTATCGATCAAGGAGAACGGGAGAACTCCAGCGCTAGGGGAATACTGCACATAGAATTCATGGCTTTTTTTTACCATGATTCATTAGTTTTTCCAAAGTTAACTTTTTAATTGTTTTTTTTTAATTTTTCTTTTTCCCTTTTTCAACCAATATCTTATCAATCCCTTTTTTAAAAAAACATTTTTTATTTTTCATTTTTACACTCATATTTTATCCCTTCATAGTAGTTACCCTTATTTTTGGCATATATATATATATATATATATATATAAGTTGTTCTCTCTTTAAAATTTTGAGATACAGTTATTTCTAACAGATCAAAATATACCCTAAATCACTAGTGTATGGCTTTGTTCTAGTCTCCTGCCTGATCACATTCTCTCCCTTTTTTTTTTCCTTTTTTATTTTTTTTTAAATCTTTCTTTTTTCAAACAACTTCTTATCAATTCCTTTTCTAAAATCTTTTATAATTTTCATCTTTACAGTCATCTGCCATCGCTTCATTGTATCAACCCTTATTTTGTACATATATAAGTCTTTCTTCCTTTAAAATTTTAGCAGGCACTTTCTTCTAACAGACCAAAATATGCCCAAAAGCTAGTGTGTGGCACTGATCTATGCACTACCCTGATCATATTTGATCATATTGTTTTTTTGTTTTGTTTTGTTCTGCTTTTGTTTGTTTTTATATTTTTCTTTTTCCTTTTCTTTTTTTTCTTTTCTTTCTTTCCCTCTCTTGTCCCCTGGTTTCAGGTCTTTTCTGATTTGTATAGAGTATATTTGCTGGAGACGTTGTTAACCTGTTAGCATTCTGTTCTCTCATTCATCTGTTCTCTGGACAAAATGACAAAAAGAAAAAAATCACCTCAGCAAAAAGAACAAGAGGTAGTACCGTCTGCCAGGGACCTACTCAATACTGATATTAGTAAGATGTCGGACCTAGAGTTCAGAATCATGACTTTAAAGATACTAGCTGGGCTTGAAAAAAGTGTGGAAGTTATTAGAGAAACCCTTTCTGGAGAAATAAAAGAACTAAAATCTAACCAAGTCGAAATCAAAAAGGCTATTAATGAGGTGCAATCAAAAATGGGGGCACTAACTGCTAGGATACATGAGGCAGAAGAAAGAATCAGCGATATAGAAGACCAAAGGATGGAAAATAAAGAGGCTGAGAAAAAGAGAGATAAACAACTACAGGATCACGAGGGCAGAATTCGAGAGATAAGCGATACCATAAGATGAAACAACATTAGAATAATTGGGATCCCAGAAGAAGAAGAAAGAGAGAGAGGGGGGCAGAAGGTATATTGGAGCAAATTATAGCAGAGAACTTCCCTAATGTGGGGAAGGAAACAGGCATCAAAGTCCAGGAGGCACAGAGAACCCCTCTCAAAATCAATAATAATAGGTCAACACCCCAACATCTAATAGTAAAACTTAGAGTCTCAGAGACAAAGAGAAAATCCTGAAAGCAGCTCGGGAGAAGAGATATGTAACCTACAATGGTAGAAACATTAGATTGGCAACAGACCTATCCACAGAGACCTGGCAGGCCAGAAAGGACTGGCATGATATCTTCAGAGCACTAAATGAGAAAAATATGCAGCCAAGAATACTATATCCAGCTAGGCTATCATTGAAAATAGAAGGAGAGATAAAAAGCTTCCAGGACAAACAAAAACTAAAGGAATTTGCAAACACAAGACCAGCCCTCCAAGAAATATTGAAAGAGGTCCTCTAAGCAAAAAGAGAGCCTAAAAGCAACATAGATCAGAAAGGAACACAGACAATATACAGTAACAGTCACCTTACAGGCAATACAATGGCACTAAATTCATATCTTTCAATAGTTACCCTGAATGTAAATGGGCTCAATGCCCCAATCAAAAGACACAGGCTATCAGATTGGATTAAAAAACAAGACCCATCAATATGCTGTCTGCAAGAGACTCATTTTAGACCCAAAAACACCCCCACATTGAAAGTGAGGGGGTGGAAAACCATTTACCATGCTAATGGACACCAAAAGAAAGCTGGGGTGGCAATCCTTATATCAGACAAATTAGATTTTAAACCAAAGACTGTAATAAGAGATGAGGAAGGACACTATATCCTGCTTAAAGGGTCTATCCAACAAGAAGATCTAACCATTGTAAATATCTATGCCCCTAACATGGGAGCAGCCAATTATGTAAGGCAATTATAACAAAAGGAAGGAAACACATCAACAGCAATACAATAATAGTGGGGGACTTTAACACCCCCCTGACTGAAATGGACAGATCATCTAAGCAAAAGATCAACAAGGAAATAAAGACTTTAAATGACACACTGGACCAGATGGACTTCACAGATATATTCAGAACATTCCATCCCAAAGCAACAGAATACACATTCTTCTCTAGTGCCCATGGAACATTCTCCAGAATAGATCACATCCTAGGTCACAAATCAGGTCTCAACCGGTACCAAAAGATTGGGATCATTCCCTGCATATTTTCAGACCACAATGCTGTGAAACTAGAACTCAATCACAAGAGGAAAGTCGGAAAGAACTCAAATACATGGAGGCTAAAGAGCATCCTACTAAAGAATGAATGGGTCAACCAGGAAATTAAAGAAGAATTTAAAAAATTCATGGAAACCAATGAAAATGAAAACACAACTGTTCAAAATCTTTGGGATACAGCAAAGGCAGTCCTGAGAGGAAAGTATATAGCAATACAAGCCTTTCTCAAGAAACAAGAAAGGTCTCAAATATACAACCTAACCCTACACTTAAAGAAGCTGGAGAAAGAAGAGCAAATAAAGCCTAAACCCAGCAGGAGAAGAGAAATCATAAAGATCAGAGCAGAAATCAATGAACTAGAAACCAAAAGAAGAGTAGAACAGATCAACGAAACTAGGAGCTGGTTCTTTGAAAGAATTAACAAGATTGATAAACCCCTGGCCAGACTTATCAAAAAGAAAAGAGAAATGACCCAAATCAACAAATTTATGAATGAAAGAGGAGAGATCACAACCAACGCCAAAGAAATACAATCATAAGAACATATTATGAGCAACTCTATGCCAGCAAATTAGATAACCTGGAAGAAATGGATGCATTCCTAGAGATGTATCAACTACCAAAATTGAACCAGGAAGAAATAGAAAACCTGAACAGACCTATAACCTATAAGGAAATTGAAGCAGTCATCAAAAATCTCCCAACAAACAAAAGCCCAGGGCCAGATGGCTTCCCAGGGGAATTCTATCAGACATTTAAAGAAGAATGAATACCTATTCTTCTGAAACTGTTCCAAAAAATACAAATGGAAGGAAAACTTCCAAACTCATTTTATGAGGCCACCATTACCTTGATCCCCAAACCAGACAAAGACCCCATCACAAAGGAGAATTACAGACCAATATCCTTGATGAACATGGATGCAAAAATTCTCACCAAAATACTAGCCAATAGGCTCCAACAGTACATTAAAAGGATTATTCACCATGACCAAGTGGGATTTAATCCTGGGCTGCAAGGTTGGTTCAACATCTGCAAATCAATCAACGTGATACAATACATTAACAAAAGAAAGAACAAGAATCATATGATCCTCTCAATAGATGCAGAAAAAGCATTTGACAAAGTACAGCATCCTTTCTTGATCAAAACTCTTCAGAGTATAGGGATAGAGGGTACATACCTCAATATCATAAAAGCCATCTATGAAAAACCTACAGCCAATATCATTCTCAATGGGGAAAAGCTGAGACCTTTTCCCCTAAGGTCAGGAATGCGGCAGGGATGTCCACTATCACCACTGCTATTCAACATAGTATTAGAAGTCCTAGCCACAGCAATCAGACAACAAAAAGAAATCAAAGGCATCCAAATCAGCAAAGAGGACGTCAAACTCTCACTCTGCAGATGATATGATACTGTATGTGGAAAACCCAAAAGACTCCACCCCAAAACTGCTAGAACTCATACAGGAATTCAGTAAAGTAGCAGGATATAAAATCAATGCACAGAAATCAGTGGCATTCCTATACACCAAAAACAAGACAGAAGAGAGACAAATCAAGGAGTCAATCCCATTTACAACTGCACCCAAAACCATAAGATACCTAGGAATAAATCTAACCAAAGAGGCAAAGGATCTGTACTCAGAAAACTATAAAATACTCATGATAAAATTGAAGAAGACACAAAGAAATGGAAAAACGTTCCATGCTCATGGATTGGGAGAACAAACATTGTGAAGATGTCAATGCTACCTAGAGCAATCTACACATTCAATGCAATCCCCATCAAAATACCATCCACCTTTTTCAAAGAAATGGAACAAATAATCCTAAAATTTGTATGGAACCAGAAAAGACCCCGAATAGTCAGAGGAATCTTAAAAAGAAAAGCAAAGCTGGCAGCATCACAATTCCGGACTTCCAGCTCTATTACAAAGCTGTCATCATCACGACAGTATGGTACTGGCACAGAAACAGACACATAGATCAATGGAACAGAATAGAGAGCCCAGAAATGGACCCTCAACTCTATGGTCAACTCATCTTTGACAAAGCAGGAAAGAATGTCCTAAGGAAAAAAGACTGTCTCTTCAACAAATGGTGTTGGGAAAATTGGACAGCCACATGCAGAAGAATGAAACTGGACCATTTCCTTACACCACACACAAAAATAGACTCCAAATGGTTGAAAGACCTAAACGTGAGACAGGAGTCCATCAAAATCCTAAAGGAGAACACAGGCAGCAACCTCTTGGGCCTCAGCCACAGCAACTTCTTCCTAGAAACATCGCCAAAGGCAAGGGAAGCAAGGGCAAAAATGAACTATTGGGATTTCATCAAGATAAAAAGCTTTTGCACAGCCAAAGAAACAGTCAACAAAACCAAAAGACAACCGACAGAATGGGAGAAAATATTTGCAAATGACATATCAGATAAAGGGCTACTATCCAAAATCTATAAAGAACTTATCAAACTCAACACCCAAAGAACAAACAATCCAATCAAGAAATGGGCAGAAGACATGAACAGGCATTTTTCCAAAGAACACATCCAAATGGCCAACAGACACATGAAAAAGTGTTCAACATCGCTCAGCATCAGGGAAATCCAAATCAAAACCTCAATGAGATACCACCTCACACCATCAGAATGGCTAAAATTAACAAGTCAGGAAACGACAGATGTTGGCGGAGATGTGGAGAAAGGGGAACCCTCCTACACTGTTGGTGGGAATGCAAGCTGGTGCAGCCACTCTGGAAAACAGTATGGAGGTTCCTCAAACAGTTGAAAATACAGTACCCTACAATCCAGCAATTGCACTACTGGGTATTTACCCCAAAGATACAAATGTAGGGATCCGAAGGGGTACGTGTACCCCGATGTTTATAGCAGCAATGTCCACAATAGCCAAACTGTGGAAAGAGACAAGATGTCCATCGACAGATGAATGGATAAAGAAGATGTGGTATATATACACAATGGAATATTATGCAGCCATCAAAAGGAATGAGATCTTGCCATTTGCAACGACGTGGATAGAAGTGGAGGGTGTTATGCTGAGTGAAATAAGTCAACCAGAGAAAGACATGTATCATATGACCTCACTGATATGAGGAATTCTTAATCTCAGGAAACAAACTGACAGTTGCTGGAGTGGTGGGGGGTGGGAGGGATGGGGTTGCTCGGTGAAAGACATTGGGGAGACATTGGGGTGATAGACATATGGTGAGCACTGTGAATTGTACAAGACTGATGAATCACGGATCTGTACTTCTGAAACAAATAATGCAATATATGTTAAAAAAAAAAAAAGAAGATAGCAGGAGGGGAAGAATGAAGGGGAGTAAGTCGGAGGGGGAGACGAACCATGAGAGACAATGGACTCTGAAAAACAAACTGAGGGTTCTAGAGGGGAGGGGGGTGGGGGGATGGGTTAGCCTGGTGATGGGTATTAAAGAGGGCACATTCTGCATGGAGCACTGGGTTTATGCACAAACAATGAATCATGGAACACTACATCAAAAACTAATGATGTAATGTATGGTGATTAACATAACAATAAAAAATTATTTTAAAAAATGTCCTACTAAATGAGCCTTTAGTTTGGGTGACAGAGAGCTTTTTAAAAAGTTGATTTTAAGTTTAAAACTGAAAATATGATGGGTAAGGAATCAACACACATTACCACAAACAGAAGTAACTAAAGACATAGTATCAACATAAAGTAGATGGTCCTTCTCACTTTAGTACAGATGCACCACATGAAAAGCAGGGCATAAATCACATATGTATCTGTATGCATATTATCTCTTGAAGAGGTGTGTTTTATACACAACCAGGGAAACACGTATATGACATTTGGTCAAAAGCTTAGTTCTAACTCCAAACCTTTTTGAGTGACAAGAAACAATTTTCTTTATCTCTGAAGGGAAAGAAGCTTATGAGGATTACAAAAAGTTCATTCATCTCTTGTAAGTCATCTCTTCCCCAATGTTGTTTCTCAATTCAGGAAAACAAAATAAGAAACTCATGACTCACATGAGTTTCTCTTTAAATACTCAAATATTTTGAAATAAGTATTTAAAATAGAATAGGAAATACATTTTGTGTCTGGTTAACACCCAAAATACAGGGAAGAAGTATTTTCAGAAATTTGAGTATTAATATAAAATGAAACAAAAAGAGGGAAAATAAGAGTGGGAAAAGAAATAGAAAAATCTCTTATCTGAGATAGTTTTCATTGAGATGGATGAAATATTTTCTCAGAGCAATTTCAATTAAAGCGAGGTTTTTCATGTGTTTTGAACAGATAACGTGTATGTGATAACAAATGCAAACAGAAAGAGTGTAGCTAAGTTGAAAATAGTATTCCTCTCACCCATACCCCCAGACCTCCAGTTCTATATCTGGGAGGCAACCATTTCAACCAATTTCTTGAGTCTTACACAGCCTTCCCAAGGTGAGCTATCATACACAATCACATACATTTTATTCAAATGGGGGTATACTATCCATCCTATTTTCCCTTTGCTTTTATCCCTACTTAAAAATACATCTTAGATGATCTAAATTTTTCTTTTGCCACCTACTATGTAACTTTCTTTTTATTGAAAGTATCTTGCATTTATGATGGATGCTTTCTGGGTTTTGCAAGACATTTTACTGTTAAAGGTTAAATTACTTTTTTACATGAAAGTAGTGTAAAGTTTCCCACATAAGGGGTCACTGATGATGACCTAAATTTTAAAGCACCAGTGTGAACTCTACGATTTCTAGAGTAAATAAATATATTTATATAGAGACATACCTATATGTCTAATGATAACAGACAAATAAATAAGGGAGAAGGGAAAGTTCTACCTTGCAGTAGAATCCCAACTTCTGATTAGTATATGTTCAGAGACTATTATAGTTGGGAAATCATTAGTATATGTTCAGAGACTATTATAGTTGGGAAATCAATATAGTTGAGGAGCAGGATAATTGTATGATCTTAAAATGTTTCTCCAAATGTTTCTGTATGAGTTGCAATGGAAACATAATACATTTGAGAAACTGGACAACACCTTAACCAAGGAATCAAAATTAACGTCACCAATGGGAGGGCAGATAAACACTATGTTCTCCACATGTGATACCCTGAGAAGGACATGACATCACTTAAGCAGTATTCCAGCTAGGAATGCATTACCTGAATCAAATCCTGAGAAATCATCACATGAGCCCCAAATAAAGTAGTTGTTTTTTTTTTTTTAAGGAATTGTATTCTTCAAAAATGCTAATGCCATAAAAGACAAAGAAAGATTGTGGAAATGTTTCAGATTAAAGGAAACTGAAGAGACATGATGACTATATGTACCGTCTGATCCTAAACTAGATCCTCTATATACAAATACACATATACATATTCCATATATGTATAATACATACACTTATATATATATATACACTACATATATATAGATACTATATATATAGTATCTATATATACTACAAATAGAGAAATATACATATTTATATATGTATATTAGAGAGAGAAAGAGAGAGATGTATACATCTATAGAGAGAAGCAAAAATAAGTAAATAAAGCAAATGGGGATAAAGTGTTAACAACAGATGAATGAATCTGGGTAAAGGGCAGAGAATGAATGTTCTTTGTACTAATCTTATTCTTGAAATTTTTCTGAGTTTGAAATTATTTCCAACTAAACAAAAAATATGCATTAGAAACTTTTCTATCACTATAGATTCATCTTACCTATTTTTCCTTTTTTATGTTTTTTTCTTTTTCAATTGAGATGTAATTTACATCAATAAAATGCACAGATTTTAAGGGTATAGTTCAATTAGTTCTGACAACTGTATACACACATGTAACACCATCCAATCAAGATCTACATTTCCCTAGATAATTCCCTTGTGCCTCCTTCCAATCAATCTCCACTCTCCCTCACCCATAACAGCAGCCCTCACTGTGATTTTCTAGGTTAGTTTTGCCTCTTCTTAAATGTTATATAAAAAGAATCATAGAACATATACTCCTTAATGTCTAATTTCTTTCTTTCAGGAGAATATTTTAGAGATGTGTCTATGTTCTTATAATAATCAATACTTCACTCTTTTCTATTGCTTAATGTTATTCCATTATGTGAATATGCCACAATTTCCTTATCCATTCATATGTTGAAGGACATTCTTGCTTGTACATGCCTTTTTGTAGACATGTGTTTTCATTTCTCTTGGTTGGGTCATAGGTTAGGTGTACGGTAACTGCCACCTGTTTTCACTGTGGTTATATCATGCCTTATCACTTTTGATGGCTACAAAGTATTTAGTTGATCATGTAGACCATTATTTATTTAACTACTTCCCTGTTGTTGGTCATTATGGCATTTCTAATCATGTGTTCTTACAGTTTGGTAATTAATATCATTATATATGCACACTTATGCAGATGTGTGAGAATATCTGTGGAATAACTTTTATAGGAAGGTCAATGAGTATTTATAGTTTAATTTTTTTAAAGAATACAAATAAAAGTTTATTATACAAAATTGAGTCCTTCATATTTCATAGTTCATGAAGGCTAAACAAAGACTAGGTTTTTTTAAATCATTCACAAAAATTTCACTTTCACTCCCCCTCATCCCAACTATTAAAAAATGGCCTGACCAAATGTTATCAAAACAAACACTGTAAATAACACCAAGTGCTTTAAAGACAACTCTCCCTTATGTTATTTCTTGGCAAGGTGATCTTCATGGCATGTGACGGTGTGATTTTCAATCCCTGTAAAGCATCCCTGGCAGCTCCAGCCTGTCCATCATTTTCAAATTCAACAAAAGCAATGTCATGCCTCCCAGGTACCAAACGTACTTCCTTGAAGCCAGGAAACTGATTAAACAGCATGGATAACATCATCTCATTAGTCTCTTCTGGTAAATTATTGAGGAATAAAATATAGTTTGGAGGGTAATCAGGGACCTGAGGATTTGGTGTTGAATTTCCTTGGGTATTTGCTGCATTTGGTGTTCCCTGACCAGGCTTTTTGTTTGCAGTGGTCGCAGTCTGTTCCACAGTTTTCGCTTTTTTCTTTTCCTTCTTCTTTTCTTTGTCAGCAAAAGTGCCACGCATTTTAGATATTATATCCAAATCTGCTTTTGCATACTGGATTCGCATTGGTTTACCATAAAATGGAAATCCTTATAACTGTCTCAAGGCATTTGTGGATGAGCCCAGTTCCTTAAAAATAACAAAGGCTTGCCCCCTCATCTTCATGGTCTTTAAAGCTACAGTATCTACAATGTGGCCAAACTGAGAAAACAGGGCATACAGGGATCTCTTCAACTCTTCTTTTTTAATTTTGTCATTCATACTGTTGATGGAAATTGTATGATTTGGTCTGATATCCATGTTTGGAGTTCAACTGTTCAAACTGCCTGAGGCCTACGTTGGTCCCCCACGAACCGAAAGCCCTATAGTTTAATTTTTGATCAATGCCGCCAGTTAGTCCTTCATATCAGTCATTACCAACTTCATGCCCATCGGCAAAGTATGAACATGCCTGTTTTCCCCACATCTCTACCAGTTATCGGTAAAATATTTAATCTTGTCATTTTGTTTTCATTTTATGAGTATCACATATTGGTTTCATTTTTACTCTACAGTTGCCTATATTTATCTTAAATTCTTATTTTCTTTTACCCATACTATTACAGTACCTCTCCCTCTTTCAATCACTTTCTACAGTCTAGGACACTATCTTTAGATTATATAACTCCAATACCACCCTCCGAAGTCACTCTGCAACTGAAAAATCTTCACTGGATCCTCACTGCCTACTGAATAAAATCCAGACCTCTTATTCTTACACTGAAAACCTATTCCATGTTTTCTACTTTTTTTCTTCCAAACAATTATCCTACTTATAGTCCAACAAGAATGGGGCTTCCCCATGGACCTCACATAAAGTATGTCCTTCCTGCGTCCATGTCCTTACACATGCTGTTCCCTCTATGCATAATGCCCTCCGCTCTCTGCCTGTGGAGTCCTACCTTCCTTAGACACTCAGCTCCAACGCCATCTTCCCCATGGGCCCTGACCAAATGCAGACAAGATGAAAAGTCACGCTTACCGGCACTTTCATTTTAAATTCATCTCGATAATATTTAATGCCAATGTCAGTGAATGTCCTCTGGATAAAGCAAGATGGACGAAGGATGAATATGAGCTGCAAGTTTCCTGGAAATGCTACCTGGAAGGATCACAGAAAGTGTCAGGGCAAATGTCACATCCATTGGTCTCCTTTTGCCCAAGATCACAGATAGGAAAGTTTAAGTAGACACCATAGATGCCAAAGAACTAGAGTATCTATCACGGGATTTCAGAGCTGAAAGAGATAGTGTTTGAATAATCCAAACTCCTCCTTAAAAATTATAACAAATCAAAAAAAATATTTCTGATTATAAAAGTATTTCATACTCCTTATAAAAAATTGGAAATAAAAGTATACATTAGAAAAAGAAAACCACCAAAACCTCCCATGATCTTATAGCCATTTTTAATTTCCAATCTAATTACTTACAGGCTATTTTCTCTGCTGAAATATCTTTATCACGGTTAAATTCATACTGTAGAAATATTTTGTAACCTGCTTTTTCCTTTAATATTATACCATGAGCTTTTATTTCTGTTATTTAAAAATTCTTTGGAAATACTATATTTCGTGGGTGCACAATTTACTTAACCAATCCTTTATTGGTAATGATTTAGGCTTTTTCATACTTTTATACTTATAAATAACACTGAAATAAACATCTTAATCCACATTTTGGAATACTTTCTTTGGATAGTTTCCCAAAAGAATTACTGAGTCAAAGACTTAGTATTTTAATGGTTCCTGATGCATATTATTGCCAAGTAGCTTTCAGGAAGCATTGCCTTCATCTTGAGGCAAGTTCTTGTGAAATGAGATAACTCAGATTCATATAACAACTTAATGGCACAACTGGGACCCCAAGTCTCCCATTGCTCACGGCTTTCTCTCCTTCTAGTGGTTCCCGAAAGCAACCTCCCAAGGTGCTTGTTAAAAAGTAATCTGGTCTTTAGTCTGGAATATTCTGATTCACTAGAACTGGGATGAAGTTCACATACCTATTTTCGACAAGCACCTGAAGAGATTCTGTCTGATTAGAAGCCAGGTTTTGGGATCCCTGTGCTACAGTGTCTTTTACCCATAAAGTGATAATGTAATTCTTGAACAAATTCGGCTCAAGTATTATATTATTCAAGTATTGTCAAGGGACCCTGGAAAACCGGAACTCTCTTGAGGCCAGTCCTCTAAAATATTCATGGGCACTGTCAAGTGTCTAAAGCCTTAAGCATCAACCACCATTATATTTATCCCAAAAATAAATCCTGTAGCCAAAACTAAGCTAAAGGAACAAAACAATCCATACACAAAAAAAGGGAGTCTTCCTTTCCCCCAGTATTTGAAATGCAAGCTCCTAAACAGAAGAGGCTTGCATTTTGTTACATCAAGATAAGATAAATGACTGAGACACTATTTGTATTTCTGGCTGAGGCTGTAGATCTGAAACTCCGTATATGTGCATGTTTGCATGCGTGACTACCTTTAGAAGTAGGCATAAATGAGGCTTGGATTGTCCCTCTCCCATCCCAGCCTCCACATAAACATTATCACCCTATCATATCCCATCCTCTTCAGCCAGTCCCAACGGCCCTAGGGAGCCTGTGCCTTGGTGGAAATGCTGGTAAGGCTGCCCTAAGGTATCTCTGCCTGCTCATGTGGTTGAGTTCCCAGGCCTGAGGTCCTTGCAGAGAGAAAGGATACATCGACTTGCTGAAAGGCAACAAACAGGGATGAAAATCAGACTAATGAAATGGAAAAGGAAATTCATCCAAGGTTGTACAATCTCATACCAAAAGCAAGCATATATCATATTTTGTCTGGTTTTTCCAGTATCTTTCAACCTGTGAAAAACTAATTTGAATCCTGAAGCGAAGATTGGCTTACGTTGGGTGACCCTCCCCCCGCAAAGCAAACCCTAAAACCAGGATTTGGGTATAGAGTTTATTGAGGAGGTGATCCCAGGAAACACAGTGAAGGAGTGGGGGAGAGTGAGAAAGTGATAACAAGAAAGGCAATGTATCAAGAAGGGGCACTGCTGTGGGCAAGAAGGGCTGGGACCCTCTGAGAGTCTGTGTGGTACATATCTCAGAATTGTCCCACTGAGGGGTGTGGAGGCTGGGGCAGTTATCCATCAACTCCCATAACTCAATAGTTGATCACTCCTAGGGCATTAACTTCCCAGCACTCCCTCTGCCCCTCTTCGGTGACCAGAGAGGTCAATAAGGGAGATTCAGGAAGCTTTTGACGGGCTCAGGAATTGTCTGCAGTGACCTGCAAATGGCAGAGGGGATAATGGACATGACACAATAGCCTCTGCTACAAAGACCTTCCCAAAATTTGGCATAAAACAATTGCCTTTTCCCCGTGACTTGGATAGGAAATAGTTGTAATAACAGCATAAAAATGAATATTTACAGCTATTCGTGTCAATGATGCTTTTATGGAGCTCCACTTGTCCCTTCGCCGGTCGATAACGATGACAAATCCGATGCTCGCAGCCTCCACACTGCAAAAAAGGATGGTCGGTATCAGAGACCAGGTAAGACACATGGGTTCTGGGCGGCTCCCTCCCCAGGACATTCTACAGCCTCTGGCACATGTGTAAACATGCTGCATGGCACAAGGGAAAAACCTGGTCTGACTTCCCTGACAAAAGAACCAACTTCCTCTCCTGATCTCAGCCTGGCAGCCTTAACAAAACAGAAATACTTGGTGTCTCAAACCCTCTCAAGGGCTCTGTTTATGGCTGGCAAGTGTATGAAACACCCAAGGAGCACATGTGCTCATACCTAAAGGAAAACACACATATCAGGTAGGCATCACATGTCCCAGTGTACGCAAAGGAACTCAAGGTTGGGCTCTGCCACCTTTCTACTCCCAAAACTGACATTCATGCAGCTATCAATATGCTTCCATAGGAATGAGTCCTAGAGGTGTTCAGAAATACCACATGTCTATGGGAAAAACAACCCCTTTCCAATGCCCAGCTAAAAAACAGCCAGCAAATTATATGCACAGGAAGATATTATTTTCATTAAAAATGAAAGGAAGCTGTTTGGCCCCCTCCTAAGTCCCCACAAAATTCTTTTAAACTAAACTCCCAGAAATGTAAACATTTATCTTCTTTCTCTCCTTGGGAGGAACTATGATATACAGGAAAGAGCAAGGGCTTTGGATTCTAGTGGCTCAAATCCTCATGCTGCCACTTACTAGCACTGTGACACTGGGGAAGTTATCCACCCTCTCCAAAGCTCAGTTTCCTTATCCATAAAATGAAAACAATACCACCAATAATGAAATCACTAAAAGGATAAATTCTGAAGCCAGATTGGCTAGGTTTGAAGCATGAATTCCACCATTTATATAGTATGTATGGGGGTGGGAGGTAGAGTTACTTTAATCTCTATAGTTTCTAAGAATCCCCATTTGTAAAATAGGAAAAAAATAGTATCTATTTATATGGCTGATGTGAGGATTAAATGAGTATGTATAACAAATATATAAGAGGCTCAAAACAATGCCTGGCAATTGGTACATATACACTGTACCTATAGTAATATTATGATTATTTCGTATGTCCTTGTCATGGCAATGAAAAGAGATCAAGTACATGAAAAGTAGATGGCTTCTAGTAAACTTTTAATAACTCTCTAATATTGGGCAAAAGATGAGCTTTACCCTAACGAGTGCCTGTATGTGGATAAGGCAGAAGATCTAAGCAAACACTAAGAAAATACAAGTAGCTGATCTGAAGTAGGCATTATTGGGCCAAGCCATTATCACAGTTCTACAATGACCCAGGTTCTCTCACTGGGAACATTTCCCAGGCCACAGTACAAGGAGGGATGGTCTCACTGGGTAAAAGACGCAGAGACTGGGGATTATAAAAGCAAGTCGCCAGAACTTGAGGAGGGTGACTGTGAAGAAGGAACAGAGAGGGAACCCCAGAAATCTTCATGGAAGTTCTCCTTTGATGTGGCCAATGCCCAGGCCCCACTATTTCAGGCAAGTGTCCAGGAGGCTGACAGAGAACAGCAACTACACATGTGAAAACTTATGAAAAGTTATAAAGTTTGCATAGTTCTGGGGAAAGAAAGACAGTTGGCATTGGGCCCACCCAGAATAGAGAGACTTTGGTGAGCACCCTGAGCCTTCAGGTGAAACTCTAGAAAGGCAATACTCTAGGATAAATGAAACATCATAGGAATTGCCATAGAATTAAGGCTACACTCTAGGAATAAGGACCAAGCAGAAATGGACTTGCCCTAAGAAAACCTAAAAAGAAGGCCTCAAAAAGATCAAGGTGATCTACCAGTAATTTAACTTCCCACCAGATTAAACTCAATACTTTTTATAAGCCGATAAGCCTCTACAACATATCATCTATAATATCCAGCATAAAATAAATTAATAGAAATGCAAAAAAGCAAGAAGAAAACAATAATTAAGAGATGAAATAGTCAATAACTATAGACTCAAAGATATTCCTGATTTGGCAGACAAAACTTTAAAATAATTATGATCAATATGTTAAAAGAAAAAGAGGAAAGGGTAGACAAAATGGACTAAAAGATACATTATTTCAGCAGAGAATTAGAAACTATAATAAAGAATCAAATGAACCTCCTAGAATTACAAAACACCAATATCTGAAATTAAGAACTCAGTGGATTTAACAGCAGACTGAACACAGCAGAAGACAAGATAGGTGAAACTGAAAACATATGAATTGAAAATATTCAAACTGAAACACAGAGAAATGAAAAGGATAGAATGTTAAAGAGATATGGGCCATGAACAGAGTCCCAGAAGGAGAGGAGAGAGAATATGTTACAGAAAAATATTTTTTGAAAAAATAACAATGAAGAATTTTCCATATCTGATCAAAGACATCAACTCACAGATTCAAGCAGCTCTTCTAATACCAAGCAGGATAAATACAAAGAAAATTTCATCCACGTATATCAGAGCCAAGTGGCTAAAAATTAAAGATAAGAAGAAACCCTTAGGGGCACCTGAGTGGCTCAGTTGGTTAAGCGGCTGCCTTCGGCTCAGGTCATGATCCCAGGGTCCTGGGATCAAGCCCCGCATCGGGATCCCTGCCTCAGCCTGCTTCTCCATTTCCCTCTGCCTGCTGCTCTGCCTACTTGTGCTCTCTATCTCTCTGTCAAATAAATAAATTTAAAAAAATCTTTAAAAAAAAGAAAGAAACCCTCAAAAGCAACCAGTGGAAAAAAGACACATTACCTCCAGAAGATCAACATTAAAAAAAAATTTTTTTCATTGACTTTTCAACAGAAACTATGGAAGCTACAATCCAATGGAATGTTATCTTTCAAGTAGTAACCTGAAAAAAGAACCCATTTAGCATTCTATACCAATTGAAAATTCATTTTAAAAAATGAAGGTGAAATAAGGGTGTTTCCAGACAATTAAGCTGAGAGAATTTATTGCCAGTAGGCATTCACTTCAAGAAATATTAAAGGATGTTCTCCAGGCTGAATAAAGTTGGAAGCATGAAAGGGGAAGAAAAATAAACAGCCTGAAAAGGAGATTCAGTGCTGATTAGGAAGACTTTCATTCTTATATTTAAAAAAAAAAAAAACAAAAAACTACTAGAGAGTATTATGCTAAGTGAAATAAGTCAGTCAGAGAAAGACAAATACCATATCATTTCACTCGTATGTGGAATTTAAGAAACAAAACAAAGGAGTAAAGGGGAAAAAAAAAGAGAGAGAGGCAAACCAGGAAACAGACTCTTAACCACAGAAAACAAATGATGGTTATCACAAGAGAAGGGGGTAGGGGGATGGGAGAAATAGGTGATGGGCATTAAGGAGTGCACTTGTGATGAGCACCGGGGCTTGTACGGAAGTATTGAATCATTATACTGTACACCTGAAATTAATTTTACACTGCATGTTAACTAAAATTTGAATAAAAACATTAAAAAAAAAAAACAACCCTTCATGGAAACTGGCTGGGCAGAGGTTAGGAGCTGCACAATGAATGCTGACCCCTCTTCCGTTTAGTTAGTTTTGTTTATTGCCCAAAACACTGATAGTAACAGAGGTTTACTGATATCTAATGGGATGCAGTGTGAGATTAAGGTGTCCATAAAGCAGCTGGTGCAGCAACAACGACAACAAACTGGTTAAGTTAAAAACCCATATTTGTCCTTAAAGACATTAGGGAACTCTGAAAATAAAGAAAGCTAAATAAACAAATTCCAGAGAGAGTTAAGAGTTGCTTCCATAGGGAGCAACTACTAGAAGAGGCTTTCATTTGAAGTGGTAGTTGCTTATTCTGGTAATAGGCTCATGAATGTCCATCCCTGAAAGGAAATAATCCCACACAGTAACCTGAATCTGCAAAAGGAATGAAAAGCACTGTAAACATTACATATGTGGATAAATATTATCAACTGTATTTTTTATTTCACGAAAAGATTACAGACTATTAAAAGTGAAAACAAGGGTGCCTGGGTGGCTCAGTCAGTTAAGAATCTGCCTTCAGCTCAGGATCCCAGGGTCCTGGAATCGAATCCCACATAGGACTCCCTCCTCAGTGGACAGCCTGCTTCTCCCTCTCCCTCTGCTGCTCCCCCTGCTTATGCTCACTCTCTCTCTGTCAGACAAATAAAATCTTTAAAAAAAAAGTGAAAACAATAAGTATTAAATACATTATATGTGTAAAATATATATGTATATATTAAATACATTATATATGTAAATACATTATATATAGTATTACATACTATAACACTAGAGAAACCATTGCTTAAAATCCAATAGAGGAGATTAAATGGAATACTGAAAATATTTGAAAAATTCAAAAGAGAGCAGGGGCTATAGACTGAATGTATTCTTCCAAAATTTTTATGTTGAAGTTCTAACTCAAAATGTGGCTGTAATTAGAGAAAGGGCCTGCAAGGAGGTGATAAAGATTAAGTAAGTGCCTAAGGGTGGGGTCCTAATTTGATAGGATTAGTGCCCTTCTAAGAACAGGAAGAGACAGCAGAGCTCTCACTCTGCCATGTGAGAACACAGGAATATAGCCATCTGCAGCCAGGAAGGGAGCCTTCACTAGAAATAGAATTAGCCAGAACCCTGATCTTAGACTACTAGTTTCCAGAATTGTGAGAAAATACATTTTTTTCTAAAGATAGATTTATTTATTGATTGATTGATTGATTGATTGATTTGAGAGAGAGAGCGTGCAAGCACATGGGGGGGAGGGGCAGAGGGAGAGAGAGAAAAATACTCAAGAAGACTCCCCACCGAGTGCAGAGCCCAAGTAGGGGCTTGATCTCACAACCCTGAGATCAAGACCTGATCCAAAATCAAGAGTCAGACACTTAACCGACTAGGTCACTAAGGCGTGCGGTGGGAAAACAGATTTTGTTGTTTTAGCCATCCAGTCTGTGGTGGTTTGTTATGGCAGCCAGAGCAGACTAACATGGGAGGAAAGGAGAAATAAAGAACAAGTCACAAATGGTACAAACAGCTAGATGGTAGATTTAAACCCAACCAATCTCAATGATCACATTAGATGGAAATGGTCTATATTACTCCATTTAAAAGGCAAATAGTGTTAGAACGAAATACTGGTTACAAGAGACAGTGATTACACTTTAAACATGAGAAAAGAGAAAGAAAGAAAAAGGATGGTGAAAGGTATACTATGCAATTACTAATCATAAGAAAGCCAGTGTGGCTATAGTAACATTAGAAAAAGTAGTATTCAACACAAGGAGTATTGGCAGAGACATGTAATTCACAAAGATAAAAGGGTCAGTTCATCAGGAAGATATAACAATCCTAAAGGTCTACATATGCAGTAACATTGCTTCAAAATGCAGTAATCAAAAGCTAATAGAACTAGGGACGCCTGGGTGGCTCAGATAGATAAGCATCTGCCTTTGGCTCTGTTCATGATCCCAGGGTTCTGGGATCAAGTCCTGCATCAGGCTCCCTGCTCAGCAGGCAGTCTGCTTTTCTCTCTGCCCCTCTCGCCTACTTGTGCTCTCTCTCTTAAAAATAAATAAATAAAATCTTTAAAAAAAACCTGATAGAACTAAAAGAAAAATGGATAAATCCACAAAGTTGGAGACTTCTCTCCTAGAAATTAAAAACCAGTAAGGACATAGACTTGACTTTGAAGAACTCGACATCCAACAACTGCAGAACACCCATTCTTTTCAAATGTACAAAGGACATTTATCAAAATAGTCCACTATCCTAGGCCATAAAGCAAATGTCAACAAATTTTAAATGATTGCAATCACTCGGGGTGTATTTCTGATCATTGTGGAATTAAATGGAACTCTATTATTCTTCTGCTTTCTGTTTCAACTTACCTTTTCTTTTTCTTTCTTTCTTGGGTTTAATTGCAAGTCTCTTTTTTTAACTTCTTAAAGTGGAAGATCAGATCATTGATTTCAAACCTTCCTCTCTTCTAATAAAAGTATTTATAGCTAAACTATATATCACTTAAATTTTGATATACTGTTTTGTTATTATTCAGTTTAAAATGTTCTAATTTCCTTTGTGATTTATTCTTTGGTCCATAGATTATTTAGATATGGTTGCTCAGCTGCCAAATACTTTGCAACTTTTCTAATCAGTGGTGATAAAAGTGAAAATAGTGGTTTTCTTGGGGGAGAGAAGTAAAGAAGTGAAGAGGTAAGGCTGCAGATATTGATGGGAAAGAAGAGGAAAGAAACCTTCATAGGAATATTTTACACCCTGATTTTGCTAGTTGTTACATGGTATATAACCATGTAACAAATATTCATTGAGCTATACAGTAGAGATTTATGTACTTCACTACATGTAAATTATAACTCAGTTTAAAAAACCAAGGAATTAAATAAATTCAAGTTGTGAGAAAGGAAAAATATTACAAAATTTAAGAACAAAGATCCATCCTTATTAAGTTCCCAACATGTGTCTAGCACTGATTAAAGGGGACACAAAAATGACCAAAACTGTTCTGTATTAGAACAAAAACAAACTGATGTTAATAACAAAAATAATAATTTTAGATAATGATAGCCACTGTATATTGGGCTCCTATTATTTGCCAGGCACATTTATTTTTTAATTTTACTTTACCTTATACAATAAATATTATCTCCACTTTACAGAAGGGGAAACAAAGGCTGATAGAAATAAAATAACTTGCCTGATATCACACTAGCGACACTGGATTTCAAACTCTTAGCTCTCTGATACCAGTGTTCATGCTCTTAACCCCATCCCACTTCCCCCCTTCAATTTTTTCTCACAGATGATCTGCTTGCATCCTGTGGCAGTTTTATTTTGTATATTTTTCTGTCACTAGTGTTTTTCTTTTCTTTTTTCTTTAAGCCAAATTTTCATTGAGTAATAAGGTTCTAAGAGAACATCTGGGGCTCTTAAGCCAGGTGGAATCGGGAAAGGCTCAGCAAATACATATAGCACATAAACACAGGCTGTTCTTTGATCTATGAAATAAGCAGCTGATGCCTGTATGGCCTCCCCAGCCAAACTGAGGGCAAATGCCCCTCACAACAGGCTCTTCTTAGCTCCATGAAGATCAAGGCCCAGGGCCAGAGCATCTGGTCAAACAGGGTGGGATCTCCTGGGAAAATACCTGTGTACATAAAGGAGACACAGCTGTGTACAGACCTCAGTTCAGAAAGGAGAGATAATAAATCATGACAATGATTGTGAATACAGTCAAAATCATACAGTTTATCTTGGTATGGAAAGATAAATATTCTAAACAATATACAGTAACACCAACTACTGTGGGATTATTGTTTTTTTTTTCTACTCTATCCAGTTCAACAAAAGTGTGAAAAACTCAACTTAAACCAAATGCACAGGAAATGGGGTTTCTGGACAGTGTATTTCTTTAAGCAACACTTGGCTATTTTAATCCCTATTGTTCTTTCTAACACTAAGGTTCTATGATGTGCTAGATACCCGCATAAATGCTATTTAATATAATCCTCACAACCAGGTTGCTGATAACAGTTGTACTTTATAGATGAGGAAACTAATCCTCAAAGATGTTTAAAAAGTCATCATGACTTGCCCAAAGTGATACACCATGTGCACAGTTAAAATTCAAAGTCTTCAGACTGTGAAACCAATGCTTGTGCCACAAAATTCATACCCTCTTGGAATGAAAAATGTTTTAACACTGTATTTCTTCATTTTCCAATCTTAGTAACTCCTCTGTAACAAATATAACTGAATTTTTAATGAGTCAAACATGGTATTTTTTTATTTATTTTTATTATTATGTTATGTTAATCACCATACATTACATCATTAGTTTTTGATGTAGTGTTCCATGATTCATTGTTTGCATATAACACCAGTGCTCCATGCAGTACATGCCCTCTTTAATACCCATCACCAGGCTAACCCATCCCCCCACCCTCCTCCCCTCGGTTTGTTTCTCAGAGTCCATCGTCTCTCATGGTTCGTCAAACATGGCATTTTAAATATGACTAAGTATAAATATAGAAGTATATGTGATAAAGGTAAATGTGGTGTGACTCCAAAATACTGGGGCAGTTTTGTGGTGGATGTGGTATTTATTTCCTTAATTAAGCTCTGATGTTATATATTTTCCTATGATTCGCCTTTTTCAGTAAACTAGGTATGAAAAATATTTTAACTAACTGAAATTTCCCTGCATTGCTATAAGAATTGAGTCAAATATAGGATGACCAACCATCCCAGTTTGTCCAGGACTGAGCAGTTTCCTGGGACACAGGACTTTCAGTGCTAAAATATGGACAGTCTCAGAAAAACCAAGATAACGTAGTAACCCCAACTCAAATGCCTAATTCCAAGCATATAACTGTCCACTGGCATACTGCCTATGGGGCTTCTTACTGGAGAAAATCAAACTACTTTTTAGCACCATTTATTATCAGTTGACAGTTACTCTGTGATCTTAAATAGTTTTAGGAATTCTCTTTTGAATGGTAGTCCTCAAAGTTGTGCCTAATATAGGAGGTAGAATGATTAACCTATTTTTAAAAAAAGTATTACTCTAATTCAGAAGTAAAGAATTCATAATGCTTTTAGTCTTACAGCATTCTCTTGGCATCTTCATCTGTAAAATGGCGGGCTGACACAAGCTCATCTCAAGTACTTCTTCCAACTTTAATATTCTATGACTCTAATTTTGTATAATGACTTCAAGTCCCTGGGACCATGGATGTACAAATTCAGTGGATAATTTTTAGAGTTTGGAAGAGATTATGAGGTAATCTCAAATTAAGAATGGAACACATAGGGGACAACTTAGTTTGATCTCTTGAATATCTCAGAATCTTTATCGTATCTTCCCTCTCTCCTCAAACCTGGAAAATAACCTTACCTCATCTTTTGCTATATTCTTTGATACCTCATCAAGAGTAGAAACTTGCTTCCCATTTTCTCTGTAGGAAAATTAAGGTCTCTATTTAAAATGGACTAGGGAAGATGCTGGAGGATGCTGGAGTAGGAGGACCCTAATCTCACCCTGTCTCACAGACACAACTAAACAACACCCACATCTGTCTGATAGAGAATTTAAAGTAATGGTCATAAAGCTACTCACTGGAATTAAGAGTGGAAGACCTCAGTGAGGCCCTTAACAAAGAGACAGAAAACATTAAAAAGAACAAATCAGAGATGAAAAACTCAATAATCGAAATTAAAAATACACTGGATGGAATAAATAATAGACTAGAGGAAGCAGAAGAATGGATCAGCCACCTGGAGGACAGAGGAATGGAAAGCAATCAAGCTGGACAGGAAAGAGAAAAAAATAAAAAATAAAAATAGACTTAAGGAAATTGACGACATCATCAAGCATAATAACATCTGCATTATAGGGATCCCAGAAGAAGATAGAGAATAGGGGACAGAAAATTTATTTGAAGAAATAATAGCTGAAAACTTCCCAAATCTGGGGAAGAAAACAGAAATCCAGATCTAAGAGGCACAGAGAGACCCCACAAAATCAACCCAAGGAAGTCCATACCCAGACATATGGTAACTAAAATAGCAAAACTGTGACAAAGAGAGAATTTTAAGAGCAACAAGAGAAAAGAAAACAGTTAGATACAAGGAAAAACCCACATAACGCTATCAGCTGATTTTTCAGCAGAAGCGGCAGGCCAGAAGGGAGTGGATATTCAAAGTGCTGAAAGAAAAACACCTGCAGCCAAGAATACTTTATCCAGAGGCGCCTGGGGCTGGCTCAGTCGTTAAGTGCCTGCCTTTGGCTCAGGTCATGGTCCCAGGGCCCTGGGATCAGCCCCGCATCAGACACCCTGCTCAGCGGGAAGCCTGCTTCTCCCTCTCCCACTCCCCCTGCTTGTATTCCCTCCCTCGCTATGTCTCTCTCTGTCAAATAAATAAAATCTTAAAAAAAAAAAGAATACTTTATCCAGCAAAGTTATCATTCAAAATAGGAGAGATAAAGAGTTTCCCAATGAACAAAAGTCAAAGGAATTCATTACCACTAAATGAGTGCTACAAGAAATGTTAAGGGGGACAATTTGAGTGGAAAGGAAAGATCGTAAGTAGGAGTAAGATAAGTAGGAAGCACAAAAACGGTAAAAGCATATCTATAAAAATCTGTCAAGGGATTCACAAAATAAAAGAATATAAAGTATGATACCTTATACCTAAAACATGGGTGGGGGGAGAATGGGTTCAAATTTAAGTGACCATCAACTTAATATAGACTGTTATATGCAAACCTAACAGTAACCACAAATCAAAAACCATAAATAAAGAGAAAGGAATCCACGTATATCACTAAAAAAAGCCAGCAAACTATGAGGGAAGAGAGCAAGAGAAGAAAGGATTGGAGAAGAACTACAATAATAACCATAAAACAAGTAACAAAATAGAAATAAGTACACACCTATCAATAATTATTTTGAATATAAATGGACTAAATGCTCCAATCAAAAGACATAGGGTGACTGAATGGATAAAAAAGCAAGACCCATCTATATGCTGCCTATAAGAGACTCATTTCATACCTAATGACATGTGTAGAGTTGAAAAGTGAAGAGATGGAAAAGTATTTATCATTCAAATAGAAGTGAAAAGAAAGTTGGGGTACCAATACTTGTATCAGACAAAATAGACTTTAAAACAAAGACTGTAATAAAACACAAAGAAAGACACTATATAATCATAAAGGAAATAATCCAACAAGAAGACATAACTATTACAGGGCGCCTGGGTGGCTCAGTCGTTAAGCGTCTGCCTTCAGCTCAGGTCATGATCCCAGGGTCCTGGGATCGAGTCCCACATCGGGCTCCCTCCTCGGAGGGAAGCCTGCTCTCCCTCTCCCACTCCCACTGCTTGTGTTCCTGCTCTTGCTATCTCTGTCTCTGTCAAATAAATAAATAAATAAATACATACATACATACATACATACATAAATACATAACTATTATAAATATTTACACACTCAACATGGGAGCACCCAGATACATAAACCAGCTAATAACAAACATAAAGGAAGTAATCGATATGAATACAATAATAGTAGGGGACTTTAATTATCCCACTTACATCAATGGATAGATCACCTATACAGAAAATCAACGAGGAAACAGTGGTTTTGAATGACACATAGGACCGGATGAATTTAACAGATAAATTCAGGACATTCCATCCTAAAACAGCTGAATTCACATTCTTTTCAGGTACATATGGTACATTTCCCAGAATAGATCACATATAGGTCACAAAACAAGTCTCAACAAATTCAAAAAGATTGAAGTCATACCATACATGTTTTCTGACCACATACTATGAAACTAAAAATCAACTACAAGAAAGTATCTGGAAAGAACTCATGGAAGTTATATACATGGAGGTTAAATAACATGCTACTAAATAATGAATGGGTCAACCAAGAAATTAAAGGGGAAATCGAAAAATACATGGAGAAAAATGAAAATACAATGGTCCAAAAACTTTGGGATCCAGCAAAAGTGGTTCCAAGAGGAAAGTTTATAGCAATACAGGCCTACCTCAAGAAGCAAGAAAAATCTCAAACAATACAACATTTCACCTGAAGGAGCTAGAAAAAGAACAAACAAAACCCAAAAATAATAGAAAAAAGGGAGATAATAAAGATTAGAGCAGAAATAAATGAAATAGAAACTAAAAAACAAAACAAAACAAAAAAACAATAGAACAAATCAATGAAACAAGGAGCTGTTTTGTTCTTTGAAAAGAACAAAAGGGGCACCTGGGTGGCACAGTTGGTTGAGCTTCCAACTTGGTTTCAGCTCAGGTCATGATCTCAAGGTTGTGAGATCAAGCCCCACATCAGGCTCTGCCACTCAACATGGAGTCTACTTAAAAAAGACTCTCCCTCTCTGTCTGCCCCTCCCCACTCCTGTACTTGCTCTCTCTTTCTCTCTCAAATAAATAAATCTTAAAAAAAAAAAAAAGATCAATAAAATTGATCAACCTTTAGCCAGGCTCATCAAAAAAGAAAAAGAGAGAGAGGACTCAAATAAACAAAATCAGAAATCAAAGAGAAGAAATAAGAACCAACACTACAGAAATACAAAGAATTATAAGACAATATTATCAAAAATTATATGCCAAAAAATTGGACAACCTAAAAGAAGTGGATAAATTCCTAGAAGCATATAACCTCCCAAAGTGAGTCAGGAAGAAACAGAAAATTTGAACAGACTGATTGCCAGCAATTAAATTGCATTAGTAATCAAAAAAACAAACAAGAGTCCAGGACCAAATGGTTTCACAGGTCAAATCTACCAAACATTTAAAGAAGAGTTAATAGCTAGTTTAAAAATTAGAGGAGGAAGGAAAGCTTCCAAATTCATTCTGTAAGGCCAGCATTACCCTGATAGAAAAACCAGATAAAGACTCTACAACAAAAGAGAACTCCAGGCCAATATCTCCAATGAACGGAGATGCAAAATTCCTAAACAAAATATTAGCAAACTAAATCCAACAATACATTAAAAAAATCATTCACCACGATCAAATGGGATTTATTCCTGGGATGCAAGCATGGTTCAATATTCCCAAATCAATCAACATGATACATTACATTAACAAGAGAAAAGATTAAAATGATATGATCACTTCAGTAGATGCAGAAAAAGCATTTGACAAAGTACAACATCCATTCATGATAAAAACTCTTAGCAATGTGGGTTTAGAGGGAACATATCTCAACATAATAAGGCCATATATGAAAACCCCACAGCTAACATACTCACTGGGGAAAAACTGACAGCTTTTCCTCTAAGATCAGAAACAAGACAGGGTGCCTGGGCGGCTCAGTGGTTAAGCGTCTGCCTTCGGCTCAGGTCATGATCCCAGGATCCTGGGATCGAGTCCCATATCGGGCTCCCTGCTCAGCAGGAAGCCTGCTTCTCCCTCTTCCACTCCCCCTGCTTGTGTTCCTACTCTCGTGCTCTCTCTCTCTCTCTGTCAAATAAATAAACAAAATCTTAAAAAAAAAAAAAAGATCAGAAACAAGACAAGGATGTCCACTCTCACCACTTTTATTCAACATAGTATTGGAAGTCCTAGCCACAGCAATCAGACAAGAAAAGGAAATAAAAGGCATCCAAACTTGTAAGGAAAAAGTAAAACTTTCACTATTTGCAGATGCCATGATACTATATATATAGAAAACCCTAAAGTCACCACCAAAAAACTACTAGAACAGATAAATGAATTCAATAAAGTCACAGGATACAAAATCAATACACAAAATAAAAAAGCAAAGAAAACCTATCACTAGAGAAATACAATAAATATAATACATTTAGCACTTATAAAATAATGACAAAATTAAGACTGAATATATCAATCATATCAATATACATAAATGGGCTTAATTCACCAAATATAAGAAAAAGATTTTCAATTTGTCTCACAAAGACCCAACTATATACTGTATCTAGGAAAAAGATCAATACAAAGTCAGAAAGTCTAAAAATAAAGGAATTGGCAATTTTAAGTATACTAGGCTGGGGTGCCTGGGTGGCTCAGTTGGTTAAGCATCCAACTCTTGGTTTCAACTCAGGTCATGATATCTGAGATCGAGCCTCACATGGGGCTCTGCACTCAGGGTGGAGTCTGCTTGAAATTCTCACTCTCCCTCTGCCCACCTGCTTGTGTGCTCTCTCTCTCTCTAAAATAAATAAATAAATAAATCTTTTTTTAAAAAAGTATACTAGGCAAATGGGAACAAAAGCAAGGGGTTTCAGTCTTGATGTCAAAGTAGAATTCAAGCCATAATCATTAAACCTAATCAGGAACACTTTTTAATGTTGAAAGTCACAATTCACAATGAAGATACAAGAGGTATAAATATCTATGCTCCTAATACCCTAATAGCCAGGTTTTTAAGGCAGAAACTACAGGAAATACGAGGAGACAAAAATACATTTTACATAGGAGGTTTTAATACACCAGTTTCAGCACAAGACAGAACAAATAGACAACATGTCAATAAGGTTATAGAAGACCTAATCAACATAATCAATAAGGAAGAACTAATGGATAGGTGTTGAACTTTACATCCTGATAATAGAAGATCCATCTTCTTCTCAAGCACACATGAAACATCCACAAAAAATGGTCATGATATAGGACCACAAAAAAAAAAAGAAAAAAAAAAGCTGAAAATTTTAAAACCTTCTATTAAACAACTCTTCAGTAGGGGGAAATGTAAAATGCAATTACATAATTTCTAAAATACAGTGATAATAAAAATACTACATATTAGAATCTATGGAATACATTTAAAGCAGTGATATAGAAAATTCATATAAGCCTTAAATGTTTATATCAATAAAATGAAAGAATGAAAATAAATTTACTTTCCAACTCAAAACTGAGAAAAAAAAAACTAAAGAAAAAAAAACAAAAGAAAGCACAAGGAAAAACATATTAAAGATAAAGGTGGAATGAAAAAAAAAGATAAAGGCAGAATGAATAAAGTAGAGAAAAGGAATGCAATAGATCTAATTAATAAACGAGAATCCCATTTTTTTAATTAACAAAATAAATAAGCCACTTAGCTAACTTAATCAAGGGGGGAAAAAGGACAAAGCACAGGTATACAAACTAAGAAATAGCAAAAGGAAAATAACCACTGAAACCCAGGAAACCTTAAATTTCCATGAAAATATTTTGCATACTTCTATGCAAATAAACTCAGAAACCAAAGCATGACTTTCCCAGGAAAATATAATTTACCAAAATTGATGTCATTAGAAATAAAAAGTTTAAACAGATCAATTTCCATAGAGGAAATAGAGAAAGTTATCAAGGCTCAGATTCACCAAGGAATTTCAGAGGGGAATTCAAATTACCGATAACCATAAAGTCCCAATGCCACACACACACACACACACACACACACACACACACACACACACACACACACACAGTTTAAAAACTGAAAGAAAACTTCAAAATACTATTTATGATGCAAGAGACATTGATACCTAAACCTAATAAAGACAAGAAGAAAATAAAATTACCAGTTAACAGATCACAGTAGCAACAAATGATAAAATACTTAGGAATAAACTTAACAATAAACGTATAAAAACTGTCAGGAAAATTTTAAACATTCCTGAAAGACACAAAAGTAGATTTTAACAAATGGAAAGACTTTTCATTTTTTTTTAAATTTTTTTGAACGATTTTATTTATTTATTTGACAGAGAGAGACACAGTGAGAGAGGGAACACAAGCAGGGCGAGTGGGAGAGGGAGAAGCAGGCTTCCCGCCCAGCAAGGAGCCGGATGCTTGATCCCAGAACCAGGGGATCATGACCTGAGCCAAAGGCAGATGCTTAACGACCGAGCCACCCAAGCACCTCGACTTTTCATCTTTTTGATGAGATGATTTTAACACCATAAATATATCACTTTTCCCTAAGTTAATTTATAAATTTAATAAAGTCCCAACGAAAAGACCAACAGCTTTTTTTTTTTTTTAATTGGAGCTAGATGCATATAAAGAAAACAAGAGGGGCACCTGGGTGACTCAGTCATTAAGCCTCTGCCTTCGGCTCAGGTCATGATCCCAGAGTCCTGGGATCGAGCCCCACATCGGGCTCCCTGCTCAGTGGGAAGCCTGCTTCTCCCTCTCCCACTCCCCCTGCTTGTGTTCCCTCTCTCGCTATAAAAAACAAAAACAAAAACAAAAAAACACTGCACCCAGTATCTTCTCCAATTTCATCTCAGTTCTTCAGATCACTCCATCACCAAAACAACACACATCATACAATAACTAGATGAGGTTGTTTGTTTCGGGTTGTGGCAATTATCTTCTTTATAATTCATAATACTGCTGAATAACACCAAATTCCAGATATTAGCAACCATTAGCACCCACGAATTCAAGCAAGAGGCTGTGCTTTGAATGTCTAAAGAAACCTAAATTGAACATAATCAAAAAAGGCAAAGTGGGCTCTTACCTGAACTGGACAGGTGACACAAAGCAGGGTAGTAAAGATATTCTAAAGCAAATGAACAAAGAAAGGCCATTATGCACACACTAGGGCACCCTACTGGCGAGAAGAGCTGTCAGACTCCTAGCTCTTACACAGAGAAGGACAGGAATCTAGCACATTAAATTGCTTTTTCTGGCCCCTGGAATAGTTCATTCAAATTCTCTTAGCATGTAAGACTTCTTTACCAGTGTCACCCCTTACTCATAACAAATCCATGGGGTGCTCTCTAATTTTGAGCCTTAGCTGGGTGTCTAAAGTCTGGCCTCTCAAGGCATCCCTCCTGAGGGCTGAAGCAAATCCACTCACCTTGGGCAATGCGCCAACAAAACTCCCCACCCTGGAACTCCATGCTTAGAAGTCAAACGAATGATTCCATCTCCCTGACTCTGGGGAGCAATTCCACGGCCAGTCCAGAAAATAACGGACCTCACTCTTGCCACTCAATCAAAAGCACTTTTCCAATTAATGCCATTCAAAGCCACTTAAAAACAGAGGCTTTCCTATAGCCTTCATAACAGTAAGAGGCCCAGAATGAATTTACTTCTGTGGCGGGGCTGGTTTCCACAGTTGACAAATTGTTATAATCCCATTCAGTTTTTTTAATACAAAGGAATAGCTCTCATTATAATTCACAAGGCAAATAGTAACAGTGTCCCTCTCCCCCTCCTTTCCTAAAGTAGAAATGCCAGATAACGTTCTATCAGACAGCCTATCATAAATGAGGGTATGACTCATCTCAGACTATTAATCAGGCTCTATAGGAGGAAAATGAATACAGGAGAATTCACCAAACAAAAACAGGCCTCTCAACAGATTCATTATAGAAAAGACCCTTTAGAAACAGTAAATAATCATAAAATTACCACTGTTATGAAATACAACGCTTGTACCATCTAATAAAAGTACTTTCTCCAATCCCTTTCAAATAATGAACTCAGAACTATAAGTAAACAAAGAAACTGAATAGAGTAATTCAGTAATAAAAATACATGCTTAGTTATACAAATATCGATTTTGAGAAAAACAACTGTGATCTAAAAATAGCTAACCATCTCAGTTGTTCAGAATGTTTTACCAATGCCTTTTCAAGCCATTTGGCTGTGCAATTCCTCGTTAGTGTAGTGGTGAGTATCCCCGCCTGTCAAGCCATTTGGCTGCAATTGGTAGCCACAGGAGACCTGTTTTAAGTGATAGTATCTTACATAATACCTCTGAGAAACTGACTCCTAGGATTATCCTGCTCTTGTTATAAGACAAATTCTGAAAACCCTTAGTTGTATAGACACATAGCAGATGGTACTTGATAGGCCAAAGTGAGCCCTCAGTTGTTACTGGAAACATAACAGTGATGGGGCAATGATACAACCATATAAATTTTAATACCATGAGATCCATGTGGGAAGATTTCTAACTCAAGAGTTATGTACTACATTTAATTCACAAAGAAATCGCAGAGTCAGGAAGCTCAGGAAATAGAATTTTTGGCCTATGTTGCATTTAAGAAGAAATACAGAACTGTGAAAACAAAAGTAAAAGATTTGGGTACTGCCTCCTCTCTTTCAACTTCCCCACATGCCCCACTACTGCATCTTATTCACAAGCTAAGCCTGATTCCACATTCTCTTCCTCACACCTCAAATGCCTCTTCCCTCTCCCCACAGTGCCTCCCTGCCAGCCCTAGCACAGTGAGTTTCACCCTTGGTGGCACAATCGAATCATCTGTGGAGCTTCCAGCACTACAGAAGCCTAGGTTCCACCCTGAAAAAATTCCGATTTAATTAGTCTGAGTTCTGGTCTGGATATCAGGATTTTTTAAAAACTCCCCAAGTGATCCTGGAGCGCCTGGGTGGCTCAGTCGGTTAGGTGTCCAACTCTTGGTTTCAGCTCAGGTCATGATCTCATGGGTCATGGGATTGAGCCCCGTGTTGGTCTCCATGCTCAGTGCAGAGTCTGCTTGAGAATCTCTCTCCTTCTCCCTACCCCTTGCTTTTGCATGTGCTTGCATACACATGCACACACGGTCTCTCTCTCTCTCTCTCTCTCTCAAATAAATAAGGGGCACCTAGATGGCTCAGTCAGTTAAGCATCTGACTTCAGTTCAGGTCATGATCTCAGGGTCCTGGGATCGAGCCTGGGATGGAGCCCACATAGAACTTCCTACTCAGCAGGGAGTCTGTCCCTCTCTCTCTCTCTCCCTCTGGTCCTTCCCCCAACCCCCATGCGTTCTTGTGCACACTCTCGAGCATGCTCTCTCTCTCTCTCAAATAAATTAATAAAATCTTTTTAAATTTATTTTTTAAATTTTTTTAAAAAATAAAATCTTAAAAAAAAAAGCAACTCCCCAAAACTCCCCTAATGTACAGCTAGGATGGAAACCACTGTCCCTGCATACTTTTGGTAAGGAAGTGCCAGGCAAAGTAGCAAAATAAAACAAGATGAGACAATCAAAACCAAAACGAGGGCTCAATTCCATATGCCAGACAAGCAGTGAGATCTATGAATATGATTCCTGAAGCCAAGCACCACCATCGGTTTCTCACTCGCCCCCTTCCTGACCCTGACCAGCACCTTTCTGTCCATCCCTTTCTACCCAGTCCTCCTGCTGTCAAGCTAGCTCACTCCCCTTCATTTTGCACCTGTCCCAGTGTAGAAGCCCCTAATCAGTCTCCCTGCCTCCTCTGCTGGCTCCATCTGATCCACCCTGCACACCACTACCAGATTGATCTGGCTGTCATTTTCCTCGAAACCTCCAACGGCCTCTTCCGGCTCACTATGTCTAAACTCCTTAACTTGGTGGAAAAGGCCTTGCCTAGTCTTTCCAGCTCTCATTTCTCACTACTGTCTGAAAAGGTGCCTCACTCTGTTCTGATCAATCTGCATGGTCTCTAATTCCCCAAACATACTCTATTTAAAACTTCAAAATTCAGGGGACGTTGGAAATAGAAGCCCAATGTTTTGCCCCAGATCACTCAGCTAGTGAGCAGTAGAATGTGGATTTCATTCCAGATCAGGGCTGTGTTCAAAGCTGTTAAACACCACCCTATTCTCTCTCTCTGGAACGTCACCTTCCATATCTACCTGTGGAAATTTTACCTATCTTTCAAGGCTATTTGTTCCTAAAGCTTTCCTTGTTATTCTTGTCTGATGTGATTTTTCTCTCTTCTGACTTCCTTTAGCACTTTGTTCGCATATTTCACAAAATATCATGACAACAGAGTCCCATGACAACCTTCTTGAGGTTCAAGATACAGTGTTATGGCCTCATCAGTCCTTTACAGCACCTAACAGAACCATCCACGCTGTTGGCACACAGCAAAGTTCTGGTGAAGAATGAGATGCCATGGGAAGCTTTCTGCACTCACCCAACCCAGCCACAGTGAGAGGTCCTTATTAATTTCAGGCACAGAGGTATCCTTTCCCTACCCTGGGTATCCTGCCATCCTCCTCTTCAAGTGCATCAATTCTTCCTTGTTCTGTGTCATAAGCCCTCTGCCAACTGCCTATAAAACATTTTGCAGCCTGGGAAGGGCTCTGTTGCTTGGCAACCACTGTAAGATTTAGAAAGATGCATATGATGATAAGTAGGAATCATAAAAGAAACAAGGGTAGTTTCATTCTTTGGAACCTGAAATGGAACCTGGACAGTAAGGTTTAGGTCAAATTCCCATTTTGGGCCTTCTTACCCATTGTCTTTGTTTTATGTTGAAAGGAATAGGAGTGGGGCACCAAGTGGGGTATGAGCAAATGCCAGGAAGAGGAAAGGGTAATAACTGGTCAGACAGCTATTCTTTCTCAAGAACAAAAGCATTCTAGGAAAGGGGAAAACTCCTTATTTACAAGAAATTATGTAAGGAACATAGGGCAGAAAAAAGACACCAGGCCAAAACATTAGTTCCTGATTTTGTCTTTTCTCTTCTACATCTGGGAGATAAGGGTTCTACCCTTCAATGTTTCTCTCTACACTGGCACTGCCATCTACAGATGGCACTCGGTGTATGCTTCTCCATGTGACTCAGAAAATGCTCACGTATAAGATGAAAACCACCCATTTTGTTTAGCATATGATTGCATCTGGGGATTCAGGAAATTTAGATGGTGAGTTTAAAACAAACATAATGAGAATGGGGGGGCCACGTCCACCTGTTGCCCACCTCCCTGCTTACCCCCTTTCTTTGCTGCTCCCCATGGAAGGAGTAGTTCCTAAACTGATGGGTCACTGTTTTAGAATGCAATCGAACCAAAGAGGGGGACCAAGTTCAACTCCCTATAAACCAGGGAGGTAAAGGCAGGAAGACTGGGGTTCCCCTCTCTTCTGTCAGCAGCCTCCTTCTCACTCTATAATAAATATTCATTGATTGAAATGAATTGTATCAGAACTGGAAGTTCCATCAACAATACTTCTTGAGAACCTACTATGTGCTGGGCACTGTGCTAGGGCTAGAGATAAAAGAGAAAACAAAACCAAACCAAAGCATTGGCCCCTACTTGAGTTGTTCAGTCTAATGGGAAATGCAGAAATAATTTCCATATACTATGGTGTTATATAAGAGGTAAGATCAGGAGTCTATGGAAATTAAGAGTCTATGAGAGCAGAACTGAAGTCAGGGAAGGAGCCCTTGAAGAAATGAGATCAGATGAACGTGTAGAAGTTAGCCAGATCAAGAAGGGTGGGAAAGGCGCTCAGCAGAGAACCACTTGAGCTCAGCCCAGAGACATACAGCATCCTTCCTCCAAATTAATAAAACCCCAAATCCTCACGTGTCTGTGTAATACATGCCATATTCAGGGATCAAAGGAAGAAAGGAAGGGAACTGGTGAAATATAATTTAAGCACTAAACTTTGAAGAAGTGCATTAAATAGAAATCCATAGCCTTCCCTGAAAAAAGAAGAAAGGTAACAAGCAAACACAAAAACCAAAAAAACTTTTAGAGTGAGTTTGGTTAAAGCAAACAACTCAACTGCCTGATCTCCACAGGTGGGATGAAACACCAGGTGGCCTTTCAATCACAAAGCTGGTGTTAACCTTGAAATTACATGAGGCAGACAGAAGGCAAGCTAAAGAGCACACACATGGCCTAACCTCACAGCAGTTAAGTAAGAGAGGATGTCATAAGCACTATAACCCCACGGAGGGCAGGGCCTTTCCTGGCTGGAGAGTGGACATGGCACTAAGAGTTGGTTCTGGACCCCACTCCCAGTTCGATCTCTGTCTGTGAAATGGTTGTCACCAATATGAACTCTGTCCCACATTCCGCACCTTGGATGCCTGGGTATTCACTGACTTCACTGGATAAACGTATGAGGCCTGGGTTAGAGGGGGTGGAAACAGCAGATGCCAAAAACATCTTTGTCAAGGTCTTAGCTATAAGCACAGTTTTTATTCCCGGACTTTGTTTCCTAGCTCTCTGCCTCTCTTACCTGTCCATCTGAATAGGACAGGTATAAACTCTGCCCCTAAATTCCTTATTTGGGGGAGATAACTAAATTAACTCCTAAAATGGTTTGACCTCCTTGAACAATGGCCATGTGTCCCAGATGACAGGCCCCAGGAAGCCAGACTCAACTTAATCCAGAGCAATGAACCTGAAGGCACAAAGTCAGCATTAGCTATTCAGTCAATGTTTCATTCACTCAACAATGTTTATTGGGTACCCCCCATGTGCACACCAGAGTTAAAATGGACACTCATTTATCATTGTTTTCTAGACTCTCCCCCAACCCTTGTCTGTGATGGATAAATAAGAGAAATTGGCCAAGCTACATACTAGTGTGGGCCGTGCTCACAGAAGATTCCATCTCAGCCCAGCCCTGCCACATGGGAAATTCAGAATAAAGCCAGCGACTGGGAAGGCAGCAAACCGCTATGTTCAGCTCACCTGGGGATGCTAGTCAGGTAGGTCATGACATTCAGGAAGTCTTCCTCTGGGAGGTGTTTGAACCCCGCAAACTCTGGAAAAGTGATGATGGGTGCACCATCTTTCCCTCGGCCTCCTGCAACAAAAACGGGGGGTCAAGATGTTAACAAAATGTTTTGGTGTCACATCCTGTAGGTAAGGGGCTTTGACCAATATCAAGTTGGGAGATAGATACTGGCCTCCCCCTTTTCTCTCTGTATTATTTCAGACTAGAATGTGGGAAGGTTGACATGGAACTATTTTGAACAAGTCTCTTCTTCATGCTTGCTCAATTGATGTTGTGAGAATTTACCTCTTAAATCCTTTGAAGAAAGTTACTGTATAAAAGGTAGTATTAATTTAATTACTTTAGCATAGGTGGAACAGTAAATAATGCCAACACGAATATATAATATTGTTCTTCATTTTTGTAGTCAGTAAATATCAAAGGTAAAAGAGTATGGTGGTTAAGAGAGTTCATTCTAAAATCAAGCAGCCCAAGATGCATGGCTGGGAGGCTCAGTTGGTTGAGCATCTGCCTTTGGCTCAGGTCATGATCCTGAAGTCCTGGGATCGGGCTCCCTGATCAGCAGGGAGTCTGCTTCCCCTCTCCCTCTGCCACTCACCCAGGCTCCCCCAGCTCATGCGCTCTCTCTCTCTCAAATAAATAAATAAATAAATAAATAAATAAATTTTTAAAAATAAAATCAGACAGCCTGGTTCAAATCCTGCTTTGCCACTTGATTTCTATGTGGTTTTATGCAAGATACTTAATCTAAATAGGAGTTTCCATTATATATATATAATGGAATAATACTTGTATGTACCTCAAAAGGTATTGTGAGGATTAAGTGAGACCATATATGAAAAGCGCCTTAGTAGAGCACTTATTACATATAAGTGCTCAATAAATAGTGACCATTATTATGGTTATAATTATTACAAGGAGGAAATAATCATCTGCCCTTCAATAATTTACCAACAGGGATATAAGACAGCACTATGAAAACAGAAATGTAAAATTAATATTTAAATATTTAATCTATCGGAGCAGAGGTCACTAGATTAAATTAAATAGATTCCATTTCTTCATCTCCTTGCAGCTAGATGCAGCTATACAACTGAGTTCTAGCCCCGTGGTGCCCAAACTTTGTCCCAGGTACCCAGAGAACCATGGTGAACTCGCAAAAGTACCATGAATATTTTAAATTTTTGAGGGAAACAGCAAGGGTTGGCCTCTATAGGACACCATGTATGCTACTAGCTTGAGGTAGTTCACAATTCCAACATTAAATTGCACTATATTCTTGGGGTGCCTGGGTGGCTCAGTCGGTTAAGCATCTGCCTTCAGCTCAGGTCATGATCCCAGGGTCCTGGAATCAAGCCCCGCATTGGGCTCCCTGCTCAGCGGGAAGCCTGCTTCTCCTTCTCTCACTCCCCCTGCTTGTGTTCCCTCTCTCACTGTGTCTCTCTCTGTCAAATAAATAAATAAAATATTTAAAAAAAATAAAAATAAAATAAAATAAAATAAATTGCACTATATTCTTTTGAAAGGCATTGCATCGTTGTGAAGTTGGGATTTTGGTGGCTGCTCAGATAAAGAGCAAGTGTAGTATGAAAAGGAATGTAGAACAGGAAATGAGGGTGGTGATGTTCAGTCTCATTCCAGGGTTTGAGATTATTGTAGTTACCTAAGAATGCAATTTAAACATTACTTTTTCTTTCAATTTATGTTTTGTTTTGTTTTTTCCGAACAGCTACTAAGTTCTAAGGATATACAGACTTACTAAGTTGTTTTAACTATTAGGTATTGCTTTTGGCCAAGAAGGTCTGTAGAAATACTAAGATAGACTGAGATATCGATCTGAAACTGAAAAACTAAAGCGCCAGGAACTGAGAAAGCTGGGGGACCTATGCCCTAGCCAATGGGTTAAGAGCTGAACTGCTGGGAGCATCTTCCAGGTCTGCCCATGGAGGAAAACTAGGAAAACTACTTTAAGAAAAATAAAGGCTCCCAAGTGAAGCCAACTACAAATGACTGCATCCATTACACATCTAATGAAAGAGGTAGGGCAGGGTGTGGTTTAATGAGAATTGTGTGATTAACGAGGGTGTGGGATCAATGAAGAAATTACAGAAAAGGGAGACTCAGAGAAGCAAAGGCGGGCCATGTACTGTCAACGCTTTCCTAAGGAGAAAGGGGCCTGGCCCAGCACCACAGGCTATCTGATGACACCACGATTAAGATCATCCAATACGCTCCACTGCTCTGAGTCCACACCTGATAAGCATCTTCTGCTTATACTCTGACTTTCCATGTAAATTTGTTTCCAGGGCAAAAATGTGCTGTCAGGCAAACATGAGTATTTGTATCATGTAAAGAGTAAGACAGCCTTGTGGTTTTCTACACCAGTCTCTTCTAGGTACTGTTAATGTGGGGTTAGGCTCTCAGAGACAAATCACTGTGCAATGAAACTGTGTGATACTTGTCTGGTTGTCATTCTTCTCCAGGAAGTATCTCTTTATTAATTCTACATGTTTATTTTAAATTTTAAGGAAAGTTACCTGCAGATTAGATGCCTGTCAAACTTTGACATGGCGATTAAGCTGCCTCAATAATTTGACTGAAAACAACTTAAATCAGGGATACTATCAGCTTTCACCTCATATTCTTCCCCTTTGCAGTTTTATAGCCATAGGAAGTCTTAGATAAATGCAAATTAAGAGAATTTACATCTCTAGTAAGGCTAAAATTAGATGCATTATAACACTGTACTAATTGCATAACCAATATTTGACAAGAAAATGGATAAAACATTTCAAGGACTCAAAACACCCTAAAATATTCATTAAGATAGGATTATACTACTTAATGATTTTGCCTTTCATTGTTAATTATAAATTAAAGCTCTTCACACCTAAGTAGAGAAAGACAGGTGGAGTCTTCTTATATCTTGGTTAATACCAATACTGAAAACCACCCGCTGTTGAACATTAACCGTAAGAGACAGAAGCCCCAAGGAGACAAAGCTAAGCCTCGATACAGGCATTGACAACCCACAGCATTCGGTGCCACCTTGTGAGAATACATGGAAATGCAAAAGGATGAAAGTGTACCAAAGAAGTAGTCCTATTCAAGGAAAATAAAGAAAGCCAAAGTTAAGTAAAATGGTGACTTAAATAAATGTCATTATTCATGGTATAATTTTTACCTGTTCATTAAATGGAAGAGGACTAGGTTTACTGCAGAAAATAGTAAGTTCTTGGGATACATAGGACTATTCCCATGAGGGTCTGGGTGTTGGCTGGCACTTACTTCTATCCTATAGAGGAGAATTTAGAACACTAGGAAATCCTACAGGAAGATGGTGAAGACCAACAATGAAAGAGAGAGTGAGTCAGTTAACTGCTATTTGCCTTCCAAAATCCATTTTCCTTTTCTCTCCCTACAAAAAACTGATTTTAGCTAGGAAAATGGTAATGCCACTTCTTAGGAGGCACTTTAGAAATCTCAGGGCCTGGGAAACCAAATAATCTATCCTAGATAATAAAGAATTGTCCCACATCCTGTGTGATTTCTGAATACCTTAATAGAAACTCAATATAAGTGAAAAATCCATTTATAGTGACCAGATCCTATAAATTCTGTTTCATACATAGTAATAAAGGGTTTTTAAATATTTTCCATCTTATTGAGATATAATTGACATATAATATGGTATTAGTTTAAGGTATATATATAATGATTCGATATATGTATATATTGTAAAATGATCGCCACAAAAAGCTTAATTAACATCCATCACCTCAAAAATCACCTTACAAACTCTTCAGATCTAATCTCTTAGCAATTTTCAAATACACAATACAGTACTGTTAACTACAGTCACCACGCTGCGCATTCCATCCCCAGAATGTATTTATCTTGTAACTGGAAGTTTGTACTTTTGACCACTTTCCTCCATTTCCCCCACCCCCACCCTACCTCTGGCAACCACCAATCTTTATCTCTGTTTCTATGAGTGCAGTTTTTTTTTAGATTCCACATACAAGTAAAATGGTAAAGTATTTGCCTTTCCTTGTCTGACTTATTTCACTTAGCATAACACCCTCAAGGTCCACCCATGGTGTCACAAGTCAGAAATTATTTTTAAATGGTTTAACTATATACTGAATTTTTCAGGAATGCAACTACCCTATAAATTGAAGGAAGATAATACTTTACTTTGTTCAGAATTTATCAACTTTGTTTAAAACTGTATCAACAATTGTTTATTCTTTCAGAAAATCACTACAGTAAGGCCACTCAGGGGGTCTGATCACCCACACCACACCCCAGCATCTGCAGCTATCACATTCATGGTGACTCTGAGTACCTGACGACTTTATTTTTTTTTCTAGTATAGCTAGAAATGCATATTGAAATACATATTATTTTACTACTCTTACTTTCCCTTTATTTCTCCTTTACTACTCTCCTTTACATTTTATTTCTTTTTTTCAGTATATGCATAAATAAGGGGTAGCTATTCACACTCCGTGAGCACACAACTAAACTATATTTGCTAGCTTCCCAAGATATTAAATGTATCCATCTGACTGATCCAAGTTCCAGTCAATGGTATGTGGTATGTGCTGTTGCTGAGCTGCTTTTAAGAAGCAGTATGCTTGGGGCACCTGTGTGGCTCAGTCGGTTAAGCGTCTGCCTTCGGCTCAGGTCATGATCCCAGGGTCCTGGGATCGAGCCCCACATTGGGCTCCCTGCTCGGCGGGAAGCCTGCTTCTCCCTCTCCCACTCCCCCTGCTTGTATTCCTGCTCTCATTATCTCTCTCTCTCTCTCTCTCTGTCAAATAAATAAATAAAATCTTAAAAAAAAAAAGAAGAAGGAGTATGCTCTCTTTTCTCTATCTGCTTTCTGGATACAGATAATAATATGGCCACAAAATGAATAGTAACATGAGCCATAAAGTGGAAGGAAACTTCATGTGTAATGAAGATGGAGAAAAGTCATCTGCTGACCATGAACGTACATGCTGGACTGCTCCAAGAGAAATAACTAAATCTGTTTTGTTTGTTTGAACTACTATACACTTTGGAGTCTATTTGGTATAGTTGTTCAGGCCACCCTAACTAATACAGGTTATGGTATCCATAAATTTCAATTCAGAATAGTGGAGGGCAATACAAATCATTTGTTATAAAAAGGAGGATTTCAGTCCAACCTGATTAAGAACCATTTCCGTAGTCTACACTTCTTAGTACAATAGCCACCAGACATATGTGGCTGTTAAGCACATGCAGTATAACCAGCCCAAATTGAGATGCGCTATAAGTGTGAAATACAAACTAGATTTCCAAGACTTAGTATGAAAAAAATGTAAAGTATCTCAACAATAATTTTGAATATTGATGATTTGTTGGAATGATATTTTAGATATATTGGGTTAAATTAAAATGCTATTAAAATTAATTTCATGTGTTCTTCCTTGCTTTTTTAAATATGGTTACTACAAAATTAAAAGTACATGTGTAGGTCACAGCAGTAAACTTCAACAGTAGTGCTCTCTACACCTTCTTGCATTGGTTCTCATCTCCTGGATGCCAAGTTACTGACTGTCTCTGATTTAGACAGAAGTTTTGACTCTGGTCAGTTCCTTAATTTGACATTCTCCATTGTTTCCCCCCCTTCATTCTTTCCCACCTGCTATCTGGAATTTCCCACTTGCTGGGAGGGAACACTGTCGACTCCACAAGCCTGAGTATTTTATGCCTCCATTATTAATTATTAATTTTTAATTATTTCTAAAAGGTGTTATGTGAGAGAGAGGGGGAACTTCAGACAATGATTCCAAGGGGAGGAAATAACCATTAAAAGAAAAAGAAAATGATAATTCCTTTTAATTAGAGGAAAGGTATTATGGTAGATACTGATAAATGATACTAATTTATAACCACTCCCCTCTCTTTCAACCACCTTCTACTGTAGCCATTTCAAAGCTAACTGTTTGCCTTTTCTGACTCCCTTGCTGGTAGAAATGGCTACATGACACAGTTCCAGGATGACACATAAGCAGAAGTCTACTGAGAGCTTCTGGGAAAGTTTTTGCTCTCCTGGCAAAAAGAATAAAAGAAACCAGCATTGCTCATTCACCTTCTTCCTGCTTTGGACACAGACTTGATATCTGGAGCTGCCGCAACCATACTGACATTAAGACTTTAAAAACAAGAGAAACATCGAGAGAATCACAAAGATGCACCCTTAATGTCATTGAGTGACTGATCCGATACAAGGAATTTCTACTTTTGGACCTCTTGTTTTGTGGCTTAGAAAACAAACAAACAAGTCCTAATGGGCTAAGTTCTCTTATAGTCAGATACTATGCGAGGCACTTTCCTTAAAACAACCCACTTTACCAACGAGAAACCTGAGGTTCACAGCGACATACTGTGTTGGGATGTGAACCCAGAGTTGTCTTGAGTCCAAAGCCTAGGGTGTTTCCACCACACTAACCTGCTTATATTCTCTTGTTCCCTAGCTAAGCCGTAAATTTAGATATATCCCAAGTTCACTGGGAACATGCGTTGTCTTTCAAGGTCAGAGCTACCAGAGGCCCAGCCCTGGTCACAACCCAGTTCCTGCCAGTGGTCCCTGCTCACAGACTTGACCATCCAGAGGCCTCCAACCATCTGGCCCAACCATGGGCCATCTCTCCTGCCAGCCATGGGAGCACATTTGGAGCACAACAGGCCAGGCAACTGGAGCCTCACTGAGAAAAAGGCCCCCTCCTGTCCTTCCCAGAATTCTTGACAGGACCTCTGGCCCTTCCCAGAGCTCAGTGAAATCTGTAGAAAAGTCTGCAGCTGGAATATTCTCACCCTGTTCGCCTGAATCAGGAAATGGAAAACTGCCGTGACCCAGACCAGAGGCCATAGTTGGGTTGCCACAGTGATGGGAAAACCTAAATCCAGAGATTTCTGTTTTACAACCACAGAGACACAGGCACCCACAACACCCTCCTTACTGACATTTGCTGGCACTTTAGGTAAGAACGAAAAGCAGGCCTAGTAATTCCAAGAAAGTGCTGACTCAGAGAACCCCAGGGCTGCTGATATTCTTCGAGACTTGCAGGGTTGCAAACGCTACCACAGCTAATCCATGCTTCTCTCTCCTAAGAAGGACAAACTTGAGGCCACAGGATGACAAGAGAAGCTCAAAAACGAAAGATTGTCTCTGCCACGGTCAAAGTGACTTTCCTAACGCAGAGGTGTCCTCTTTGGTCTAGTGTGTGTTTCTATAGTCTATGTTCTCCATTAAAGAGGGACAATTCTCTCTATTACTGACTTAGTTGTGGCATTATACATAATTTCAACTGTGAGCATGGCTTGGCTTTGATTCCTTATACAAACTATATCATGCCAAAAACTATTTTTTGTACTATAATCCTAAAATAAGCATTTTGATGAGATTAAAATATATCAGAAAAAAAAGTCATTTAGTTGGTAGTTGCAATGCTAAGCATTTTTCATATACTATGTCTTTGATCCTTAAAATTATGATGATCCCACCCATTCATTACCCAAATGAGGAAAGTGAGGCTTAGAGAACTAAGTTGCCCAAGGAGATGCAGCTGGCCAACAGCAGAACCTAAATCCATATCTAGGGCTGTCTGATACCCATTTATTTATTGCCTCTGAGAAATAAGAATAGAGACAAGCACCTCGGTAATACTCAAAAGAGGTAACTTTGGATCACTTAATGCATAAATTAGTCACTGGACTCCTTCCCCAGATGAGCCGTTATATATGCCAGAATCCTGTGCTAGGGCATTCAAGTTTTGGTGTAAGGGTACAGAAATCCACTCCACCTCACCCATCATCCATTCCAGACCCTGATGCACATGAGCCTTGCAGCCTTCTGTGGTATAAGGCCCCGGAAGCAGTTGGGAAACACAAAGGGCAGTCCCCATCCTGTTTCTTGTTTTGCAGAATTCCAGTCTCCCTGTGAGAAGCTGTGAGACTGCACCTTCAGGAAGCTGGTTAGGTACCCCAGGGCCAAGACTGTGGTGCCTAGGCCGGGGATGTGAGGAGCAGTCCTCACAGGACAGACCAAGAGGATTCGGATAACTTTGAACTGAGCTCCTATTGTTACAGTTTCTGTTCCAAACAATACAGGCAGAAATTTTTAAAAATGAGGACTTTGTACTTATAGAGCCTTCAGTGACTATATGAGCAGTGACCAATGTGGAAGAAAGACCAGAGAATTCCCCAGAATGTCTGGATTGTATAAGATGTCCCCACCTAGGGTACAACTCTGCTATGGGGAGAGGTATTCCAATAACAGAGATTGTATTTCCTTCAAACTCAGGAAGATAAGGTCTTGGGAGCAGATTAAATATGATTTAGAGAAAGAAATGTGTCTTTTTTAAAAAATTTTTATTGTTAAGTTAATCACCATACATCACATCATTAGTTTTTGATGTAGTGTTCCATGTTTCATTGTTTGTGTATAACACCCATTGCTACATGCAGAACGTGCCCTCCTTAGTACCCATCACCAGGCCAACCCATCTTCCCACCCCCCTCCCCTCTAGAACCCTCAGTTTGTTTTTCAGAGTCCATCGTCTCTCAAGGTTCGTCTCCCCCTCCAATTTCCTCCCCTTCATTCTTCCCCACCTGCTATCTTCTTCCTTTTTTTTTCTTAACATATATTGCATTATTTGTTTCAGAGGTACAGATCTGTGATTCAACAGTCTTGCACAATTCACAGCACTCACCATAGCACATAACCTCCCCAATATCTATCACCCAGTCACCCCAACCCTCCCACCCCCCGCAACTCCAGCAACCCTCAGTTTGTTTCCTGAGATTAAGAATTCCTCATATCAGTGAGGTCATATGATACATATCATTCTCTGATTGACTTATGTGGCTCAGCATAACATCCTCCAGGTCCATCCACGTCGTTGTAAATGGCAAGATCTCATTCCTTTTGATGGCTGCATAATATTCCATTGTGTATATATATATACCATTTCTTCTTTATCCATTCATCTGTCGATGGACATCTTGGCTCTTTCCACATTTTGGCCATTGTGGACATTGCTGCTATAAACATCGGGATGCACGTACCCCTTCAGATCCCTACATTTGTATCTTTGGGGTAAATACCCAGTAGTGCAACTGCTGGATCGTAGGGTAGCTCTATTTTCAACTTTTTGAGGAACCTCCATACTGTTTTCCAGAGTGCCTGCACCAGCTTGCATTCCCACCAACAGTGTAGGAGGGTTCCCCTTTCTCCGCATCCCCGCCAACATCTATCGTTTCCTGACTTGTTAATTTTAGCCATTCTGACGGGTGTGAGGTGGTATCTCATTGAGGTTTTGATTTGGATTTCCCTGATGCCGAGCGATGTTGAGCACTTTTTCATGTGTCTGTTGGCCATTTGGATGTCTTCTTTGGAAAAATGTCTGTTCATGTCTTCTGCCCATTTCTTGATTGGATCATTTGTTCTTTGGGTGTTGAGTTTAAAAAGTTCTTTATACATTTTGGATACTAGACCTTCATCTGATATGTCATTTGCAAATATCTTCTCCCATTCTGTTGGATGTCTTTCGGTTTTGTTGACTGTTTCTTGTGCTATGCAAAAGCTTTTTATCTTGATGAAGTCCCAATAGTTCATTTTTGCCCTGGCTTCCCTTGCCTTTGGCGATGTTTCTAGGAAGAAGTTGCTGTGGCTGAGGCCCAAGAGGTTGCTGCCTGTGTTCTCCTTTAGGATTTTGATGGACTCCTGTCTCACATTTAACTCTTTCAACCATTTGGAGTCTATTTTTGTGTGTGGTGTAAGGAAATGGTCCAGTTTCATTCTTCTGCATGTGGCTGTCCAATTTTCCCAACACCATTTGTTGAAGAGATGGTCTTTTTTCCTTTGGACATTCTTTCCTGCTTTGTCAAAGATGAGTTGACCATAGAGTTGAGGGTCCATTTCTGGGCTCTCTATTCGGTTCCATTGATCTATGTGTCTGTTTCTGTGCCAGTACCATTCTGTCGTGATGATGACAGCTTTGTAATAGAGCTGGAAGTCCGGAATTGTGATGCTGCCAGCTTTGCTTTTCTTTTTCAACATTCCTCTGGCTATTCGGGGTCTTTTCTGGTTCCATACAAATTTTAGGATTATTTGTTCCATTTCTTTGAAAAAAGTGGATGGTATTTTGATGGGGATTGCATTGAATGTGTAGGTTGCTCTAGGTAGGATTGACATCTTCACAATGTTTGTTCTTCCAATCCAGGAGCATGGAACATTTTTCCATTTCTTTGTGTCTTCCTCAATTTCTTTCATGAGTATTTTATAGTTTTCTGAGTATAGATCCTTTGCCTCTTTGGTTAGATTTATTCCTAGGTATCTTATGGTTTTGGGTGCAATTGTAAATGGGATCGACTCCTTGATTTGTCTCTCTTCTGTCTTGTTGTTGGTGTATAGGAATGCCACGGATTTCTGTGCATTGATTTTATATCCTGCCACTTTATGAATTCCTGTATGGGTTCTAGCAGTTTTGCGGTGGAGTCTTTTGGGTTCTCCACATAAAGTATCATATCATCTGCAAAGAGTGAGAGTTTGACTTCCTCTTTGCCAATTCGGATGCCTTTGATTTCTTTTTGTTGTCTGATTGCTGTGACTAGGACTTCTAATACTATGTTGAATAGCAGTGGTGATAGTGGACATCTCTGCCGTGTTCCCGACCTTAGGGGGAACGCTCTCAGTTTTACCCCATTGAGAATGATATTCACTATAGGTTTCTCATACATGGCTTTTATGATATTGAGGTATGTACTCTCTATCCCTACACTCTGAAGAGTTTTGATCAAGAAAGGATGCTGTACTTTGTCAAATGCTTTTTCTGCATCTATTGAGAGGATCATATGATTCTTGCTCTTTCTTTTGTTAATGTATTGTATCACGTTGATTGATTTGCAGATGTTGAACCAACCTTGCAGCCCAGGGATAAATCCCGCTTGGTCATGGTGAATAATCCTTTTAATGTACTGTTGGAGCCTATTGGCTAGTATTTTGGTGAGAATTTTTGCATCCATGTTCATCAAGGATATTGGTCTGTAATTCTCCTTTGTGATGGGGTCTTTGTCTGGTTTGGGGATCAAGTTAATAAAACAAGTTTGGAAGTTTTCCTTCCATTTGTATTTTTTGGAACAGTTTCAGGAGAATAGGTATTCATTCTTCTTTAAATGTTTGGTAGAATTCCCCTGGGAAGCCATCTGGCCCTGGGCTTTTGTTTGTTGGGAGATTTTTGATGACTGCTTCAATTTCCTTAGTGGTTATAGGTCTGTTCAGGTTTTCTATTTCTTTCTGGTTCAGTTTTGGTAGTTGATACATCTCTAGGAATGCACCCATTTCTTCCAGGTTATCTAATTGGCTGGCATTTAGTTGCTCATAAAATGTTCTTAAAATTGTTTGTATTTCTTTGGTGTTGGTTGTGATCTCTCCTCTTTCATTCATGAGTTTGTTGATTTGGGTCCTTTCTCTTTTCTTTTTGATAAGTCTGGCCAGGGGTTTATCAATCTTGTTAATTCTTTCAAAGAACCAGCTTCTAGTTTCGTTGATCTGTTCTACTCTTCTTTTGGTTTCTAGTTTATTGATTTCTGCTCTGATCTTTATGATTTCTCTTCTCCTGCTGGGTTTAGGCTTTATTTGCTGTTTTTTCTCTAGCTCCTTTAGGTGTAGGGTTAGGTTGTATATTTGAGACCTTTCTTGTTTCTTGAGAAAGGCTTGTATTGCTATATACTTTCCTCTTAGGACTGCCTTTGCTGCATCCCAAAGATTTTGAACAGTTGTGTTTTCATTTTCATTGGTTTCCATGAATTTTTTAAATTCTTCTTTAATTTCCTGGTTGACCCATTCATTCTTTAGTAGGATGCTCTTTAGCCTCCATGTATTTGAGTTCTTTCTGACTTTCCTCCTGTGACTGAGTTCTAGTTTCAAAGCATTGTGGTCTGAAAATATGCAGGGAATAATTCCAATCTTTGGGTACCGGTTGAGACCTGATTTGTGACCTAGGATGTGATCTATTCTGGAGAATGTTCCATGGGCACTAGAGAAGAATGTGTATTCTGTTGCTTTGGGATGGAATGTTCTGAATATATCTGTGAAGTCCATCTGGTCCAGTGTGTCATTTAAAGTCTTTATTTCCTTGTTGATCTTTTGCTTAGATGATCTGTCCATTTCAGTCAGGGGGGTGTTAAAGTCCCCCACTATTATTGTATTGCTGTTGATGTGTTTCCTTCCTTTTGTTATAATTGCCTTATATAATTGGCTGCTCCCATGTTAGGGGCATAGATATTTACAATGGTTAGATCTTCTTGTTGGATAGACCCTTTAAGCAGGATATAGTGTCCTTCCTCATCTCTTATTACAGTCTTTGGTTTAAAATCTAATTTGTCTGATATAAGGATTGCCACCCCAGCTTTCTTTTGGTGTCCATTAGCATGGTAAATGGTTTTCCATCCCTTCACTTTCAATGTGGGGGTGTCTTTGGGTCTAAAATGAGTCTCTTGCAGACAACATATCGATGGGTCTTGTTTTTTTATTCAATCTGATAGCCTGTGCTTTTGATTGGGGCATTTAGCCCATTTACATTCAGGGTAACTATTGAAAGATATAAATTTAGTGCCATTGTATTGCCTATAAGGTGACTGTTACTGTATATTGTCTGTGTTCCTTTCTGGTCTATGTTGCTTTTAGGCTCTCTCTTTGCTTAGAGGACCCCTTTCAATATTTCTTGTAGGGCTGGTTTCATGTTTGCCAATTCCTTTAGTTTTTGTTTGTCCTGGAAGCTTTTTATCTCTCCTTCTATTTTCAATAACAGCTTCACTGTATATAGTATTCTTGGCTGCATATTTTTCTCGTTTAGTGCTCTGAATATATCATGCCTGTCCTTTCCGGCCTGCCAGGTCTCTGTGGATAGGTCTGTTGCCAATCTAATGTTTCTACCATTGTAGGTTACATATCTCTTCTCCCGAGCTGCTTTCAGGATTTTCTCTTTGTCTCTGAGACTCTAAGTTTTACTATTAGATGTTGGGGTGTTGACCTATTATTATTGATTTTGAGAGGGGTTCTCTGTGCCTCCTGGATTTTGATGCCTGTTTCCTTCCCCACATTAGGGAAGTTCTCTGCTATAATTTGCTCCAATATACCTTCTGCCCCTCTCTCTCTTTCTTCTTCTTCTGGGATCCCAATTATTCTAATGTTGTTTCATCTTATGGTATCGCTTATCTCTCGAATTCTGCCCTCGTGATCCAGTAGTTTTTTATCTCCTTTTTTCTCAGCTTCTTAATTTTCCATCATTTGGTCTTCTATATCACTGATTCTCTCTTCTGCCTCATTTATCCTAGCAGGTAGCGCCCCCATTTTTTATTGTACCTCATTAATAGGCTTTTTGATTTCGACTTGGGGTTAGATTTTAGTTCTTTTATTTCTCCAAAAAGGGTTTCTCTAGTAACTTCCATGCTTTTTTCAAGCCCAGCTAGTATCTTTAAAATCATCATTCTGAACTCTAGGTCCGACATCAAACTAATGTCCATATTGAGTAGGTCCCTGGCAGTCAGTACTACCTATTGTTCTTTTTGTTGAGGTGATTTTTTCCATCTTGTCATTTTGTCCAGAGGAGAATAGATGAATGAGAGAACAAAATGCTAACAGGGTAACAACATCCCCAGAAAATATACTCTAAACAAATCAGAAAAGACCTGAAACGGGGAAAAGAAAGGGAAAGAAAGAAAAAAGAAGAAAAAGAAAAAGATAAAAACAGAACAAAACAAAAAAAAAACAGAATATGATCAAATATGATCAGGCTGGTGCACACATCAGTGCCACACACTAGATTTTGGGTGTATTTTTGTCTGTTAGAAGAAAAGTGCCTCCCAAAATTTTAAAGAAAGAAAAACTTACATATGTACAAAAATAAGGGTTGATATGATGAAGGGATGGAATATGACTGTAAAGATGAAAATTATAAAAAATTTTATAAAAGGAATTGATAAAATAAGTTGTTTGAAAAAAGAAAGAAGACAATTTATAAAAGAAAAAAAAGAAAAAATGGGAGAGAATGTGGTCAGGCAGGAGACTAGAACAAAGCCATACACTAGAGATTCAGGGTATATTTTGATCTGTTAGAAGAAACTGTATCTTAAAATTTTAAAGAGAGAACAACTTATATATATATGCCAAAAATAAGGGGAACTACTACGAAGGGATAGAATATGACTCTCAAAATGAAAAATAAAAATGTTTTTTAAAAAAGGGATTGACAAGATGTTGGTTGAAAAAGGGAAAAAGAAAATTTTCAAAAAAAACAGTTAAAAAAATTAACTTTGAAAGACTAAAGAATCATAGTAAAAAAGCCATCAATTCTATGTGCAGTATTCCCCTAGCTCTGGAGTTCTGCCGTTATCATTGATCGGTAAACTTGGTCTTGTCTGGCTGTTCTTGCTGATCTTCTGGGGGAGGGGCCTGTTGCCGTGGTTCCCAAAAGTCTTTGCAGGAGGTGGAATTGCCCCGCCCTTGTCAGTCTGGGCTAAGTAATCTGCTCGGGTTTGTCTCCGGAGCTTTTGGTCCCTGCAAAGTTTCCCTACAGCTTTGGAGGATGAGAATGAAAATGGCAGGGGAAAAAAAAATGGCGGCCTCCCAATCTCTGCCCCGGAGGAGCTGAGAACTCGGGGCCCCACTCCTCAGTATGCCCCCAGAGAAAAGCAGTCAGTCACTCCCGTCTCCCCATCTCTGGCCGCACTCCATGCTCATCCGGCCTGTGACTGAGCGCTCCTCTCTGGCACACGACCCCATGTGGAGTCTCCAAACCCAGCAGATCCCTGAGGTGCCCTCCCGCGCCACTCCCCCCCAGTGGAGGAAGGGGAGTCTCCCCGGATCTGCCGCTTGTTGGGTCCCTGCTGGAGGAGCAGTGGCCCAACTGGGCCGTGGATCACGGTTTATGGCAACCCCGAGCTGAGAGCCCATGCCTCGACTCCATCTCTGCAGCCGTCTCTGCAGCCGGCTTCCCCGCCCCAATACCTGGGAGCTCTGCTAGGTCATCCAGGTCTTTCTGTGACCCCGAGGGTCCTGAGACCACACTGTCCTGCGAGGGTTCCACCTGCTGCTTAGCCACTGGAGTGACGTCCCTCAGCAGTGCCGACTTCTTAAAAGTTCCAATTTTGTGCTCCACGACTCTATCACTTGCCAGAAGCGGCTGACGGAGGCCCCCCTCCCCCGCCGTCTATCCTCCCAAATAGCACCTTGGATTCACTTCTCCGCATATCCTACCTTCCAGAAAGTGGTCGCTTTTCTGTTCAGAGACTTGTTCCTATTCTTTTCTTTGATCTCCTGTTGAGTTCATAGGTGTTCAGAATGGTTTGATCCCTCTCCAGCTGAATTCCTGAGACCAGACGAAATCCAGGTCTCCTACTCCTCCGCCATCTTGCTCCGCCTCCCAGAAATGTGTCTCTTTTAATATCCCATGTTGTAGGGTTAAATTCATACCAACTTCATATTCTCTGTGATGGAACTAAGGTAGCTTTGTTGCTTTTTTCAGGTGTAAAAGATGAGGAGAGTAACTTGCCACCTTATTCCTCTGTGATGTGTGCTAAGGACAATTTCACACCATGCTTCTAAGACAGGTCTAACTGTAATTTAGGGTTTGGTACGTATCTCCAGTTTCAGTAATCAAAGTCATGTCAACATTCGCTAAGTGAATAAGAAAGAAGAGTATTCTGGTAATGACAATTTCTCAGGATTGTGCATAGGCTCAGAAAATTTCTAGATTTTTATGAACACTAGCCTCTCTCTATTCCCAAATGCTCAATGGAAATCAATGCATTAAAATTAGGTCCATAAGAGCTAAGAATAAAAGACAAATCTTGAAGAGAACAAATAACCTCACCAATGCTCATGAACCCTTAAAACCAAACTCTCTTAAGGTTAGATCTTAGGAAAAACCTCCAACAAGAATGTAGGAAGAACATCACGGTGGCAGCTGATATCAGTAGTTATTTCCTTTCCCTTCCTCAAAATCTTTTTAGCTCTGTTCTTTACAACCTCAAAGAAATGTACTCCCTTAAGGAAGATCAAATTGCACCCAACAGCAATAGGAATGACATCTATGAGATCTGACCCTCCTCCAGCTATTCATTGTAACTCTGGGAGAAGCTGAAGGGATGTCTAAGACTTGGGTACACTGTTCATCCAGGTTCAAGAGGCAGGGCCCTTCCCAACAAGATCCCCTGCAACAAAATCTAAAATACAAATTAATTTGCCCCTTACCTGAGAGAATGGCAAACTGTCTGTGAAGTTGTTCAATTATGTCCACTGCCACCAAGGGCCTGATTTCCTGCTGCATAATTTTATCTGCACAAATGAAATACAAATTAGGTTAAATTTGTGTAAATCACAAAGAGAATTTAAAAGGAAGTGGGGGGGGGAGGGAAGTTTCACTACTAGGGAAATCTGGGACTTATCTACATATGGTTATAGGCACATTATTCTCTTGAGAACTCTATTCCCGAGATGCAGGAATGGATCTGGGTTTTGTGTGGTGTGAAGCTTATACCCAGGAGCACAGGAACACATTTCTAGAGCCTCTCCCAAGGCTTTAGGAGGGTCAACACAAGGAAGGGGCCCTGAAGCTTAAGCTTCAGCAGCTTCACAATATAGCTGCTGGGATGGTCTCATTACCAAGGCAGGTACTCAGGGACCTGCCTACTCCTTTAGGTCTTACACACAAACAATCTAGGTCACCAGAGTTCATCCCAAGCTGGGTCATAAAATCTATCTGACATTTATGAATGTTCTTGGCTTTTTGTTTCCTTCCCTCCCTCATTCCTTCCTTTTTGCCTCCCTCCTTAATTACCTTTCGTCTCCTTCCAGAATACTTCAAGGGCCTCTTCCCACTGCCAAGCATGTTTAAGGAGACACTTCTCTATTTTGCTAATTAAAGATACTCCATACTGAACAAAAAGTTACAGGCTTCCAACGCAAAAATTCAAATCTTTCAAGCACAAACCTACCAATGTCCTCTAATCCTAAGAGTGATTTGTAAGCCCTATGATTTGCATTCTATCCATTTGGGGGAACAGGATTAGAGAGGGGAGAAGACTGAATGGAAATCCTTAGCTGGGTTGGAAATAGGAAAGCATTTTCACACTCTCACTGCCTAAGATAGTATTATCCTCATTTAATTATATTAAATGAGCCTGCTTCTCCCTCTGCCTCTCTCTCTCTGGAAATAATCCAGAGAATCTAAAAAAATGAGCTGGTTATTATTTCTAGAGCAGTTAAACATCAGATAAGATTAAGGCAGGGTCAAATAGTCTTGTACATTGATGCTAAATAGGAACCTGCCATTGATTTAGCCTGGAGTCAGGGTAATGGTATGATATTGTAACGTTGACCAATAGGAAGGTTATATTTTGGAAGCTCCTCCCAGAACCTTCTCAGCTTCAGTGTGAAAGTTAAAGGAGATGATATATATGGGGATGTACACAGTAGATGCTCGGTAAATACTAGTTATAGCCCTTCGTCTGGAAAGGCCTTTCCCATATTTGTTTGCTGAAAGTTTTTTCTTTTTAAGATTTTATTTATTTATTTACTTACTTACTTACTTATTTATTTATTTGAGAGAAAGTGCTTGTACATGAGCAGGGGAAGGAACAGAGGGAAAGGGAGGGGGAAAATCTCAAGCAGACTCTCACTGAGTGCAGAGCTGACCGGGGCTCAATCTCAGAACCCTGAGACCATGACCTGAGCCAAAACCAAGAGTGGGACGTTTAACGGACTGAGCCACCAAGACACTCCCTGAAAGTCTTGTAAGGGCTGGGGCAAGTGCCAGTTTAAATGCTAAGACCCTTCTTAGGTACCTGGGTGGCTCAGTTAGTTAAGAGTCTGCCTTCAGCTCAGGTCATGATCCCAAGGTTCTGGGATCGAGTCCCACATCGGGCTCCCTACCCTGCATCGGGCTACCTGCTCCACAGAGAGCCTGCTTCTCCCTCTGCCTCTCTCTCTCTGTCTCTCATGAATAAAAAAATACATACATACATACATACATACATACATACATAAATATATACATACTAAGAGCCTTCTCAATGAATTCTACCACTTTCTCTGGAGGAAAGCAGGTAAACCCAGGCCAGAGCTCATTCCTTCATTCTTCCTTTCTCTTTCCACCCTGAATTCACTAAAAATTCACTAAACCCCTGTTTCACTGTTAATTGTAGTGGGTACAATAATGACACTGTAGTTATATTTGGCAAAAGGGAAGAGTCTTCTTGGTTTTATACACAAACTAAAGTATTTAAACAGTAAAATGATATTAAGTCTGAGATCTGCTTAAAAATACTCAAGTGCGGGCACCTGGGTGGCTCAGATGGTTAAGCGTCTGCCTTCGGCTCAGGTCATGATCCCGGGGTCCTGGGATCAAGTCCCGCATCAGGCTCCCTGCTCCTTGGGAGCCTGCTTCTCCCTCTGCCTCTCTCTCTCTGTCTCTCATGAATAAATAAATAAATAAAATCTTAAAAAAAAAAAATACTCAAGTGCTCCCTCCCTCTTGCCAAAAATGTATGGGGCAGGGGGAGGAGGGGATGAAATCAGATTGACAAATATGGATAATTATTAAAGTTGGTTGTTGGGTCCATGGGATTGCATTATATAATTCTTTTGCATATGTTTCAAATTTTTCATAATAAAATATAAATTATAAATGGAAACCAACATAGAGAATTTAAGCAGGAACAGGAGTTATATAATTGAAGAGTTTCTCAGAATATAATCTCCTGGTAGTCTGAGAAAATGGTACACTCAAAAATAGAGCTGGATCACTGTATTTTCATACCTGAGGGAGCATATTTAAGAGATAATGACCACAAAGAAAAACCAAGATCATAAGATGCAATTTATTGTTATTGGACCTCAATATTTGAGGTGTGCTTTAGACATTTTAAATAGGTAAGATCTGAAAATGGACAACAGAAGTGAGTTAAGCCAAACATCCCCCAACCCATCTCATTTTTTAAGTGAAGAAAGGGAGACCCAGAGAGATTCTGACCTTGCCTGTGGTCATATAATTTAAGCATGGAGTCAGAGTCAGCCTGGGATCACATGACTCTAAGGACAAACCTTGGCCTTCCATGACAGGAGTTCCCAGACCCTTGGTCTTCAGCAGCACTGTCCTCTACCACCCCTGAGAGGGTAACTAGTGTCTCTCATCATGGGAATGTGTGGAGGTTTGCCCAGCCTTCCAACAGAGATCTTTCCCACTTGGGGTTACCAAATGAACAGGACTAAGATGTATAATTTGTTTTTCAAGAATAGAAATGAGCTGGTTTGCCTTTGCTGAGAAAGCTTGGCCCCCTACCAGGGAGTGAAAGGGTTGTCCTTGAAGATGTCCCAGCAAAGGAACCTCATGACCCCACCTGGCCAGCCACAACAGATCATGCGGTTTTCTTAGACTCAGTGCTGACCCAGAGCATGGAGGTAACCTCAGACACACCGAGCTTTTAGTGATGCCTGACATCTGAGGACCTGTTGGAAGAGGGGCACACTCGGTTCAGCCCCAAACAGGCCACATTCATACTCTGACCAAAAGACACACAAAGACCAGCCCTACTGCTGGTAAGCCTTGCTATCCACTCCTGTCTAGATGGGGTAGGGAAGGGAGGGCAGGAGCTCTTTTGTCTAAAGGAGCCCCCTTCTGTGCAATGGCAAAGAACCTAGACAGCCCTGCATGGGAAGGGCCATTTCTGCCAACTCTTAGCTAGATACCAGAGCAAGGACACTCTGAGCCTCACGTGTCCTGTGTTGCAAAATGGCTTTTCCTTCTCCAGAAACAGTTGGGCATGACCAGTGACGACCCACCAAAGTGGTAATGCCTACTGCGCTCTGCCTGGCCCCTTGGTTCTGTGTGGACGCTTCCTGCTCGCTGCTTGCTACTTTTGATGTGCATGGATTAGGGAACTTGTCTCTTTCAACCCACATAAGGCTAGGGGAAGTGATAATTCAATTTCAACACAATCTGTATCCTGGGCAAAGTTACAAATAGGTCAGGGGAAAACTTGTCCCTTTTCTATCCCTCGTAAGTATACAGTGAGTGATTGTATGCTATCCCGGACCCAGAGTTCCAGAGATGCAAAAGGCATCAAGGGGGACAACACAGCCTCCTCGGGGATGGAATAAACAGCCTTGCACATCCCATGGAAACTCAGCTTGGGAAGGCAGCAAGCCACACCCCTGCATTGTCCACCACCCAGTCAGAGAGCAGTGCAGGCTCTGGGGCAGGACCTTTCCCACTGACTGCAACTGTCCTCACAGCAGAGAGCAGGGAACTGCTCATAACAGCTTTTGCTGTCTGCCTGTTGCAACTGGGGCAGCAAAACCCTTGACTTCCACTCTGGCTGAAATTTCAGTCACATTGGGATTTAAAAGATTCAAGTATGGTCTGAAGAAAAAAAAGAAACCAAATTTGTAGGTAAGTAAGTAATTTAGGGAAACAAAGTTTGGTCTGGACCGACAAGGGAAGGCAGACCCTGCCACATTTCTACATTACCAAGGGAATCTGGTGAACAGGAAAAATAGAAGAGTCTGCCGCCTCGCTGGACTAGGAATGGGCCCAGGATCCCCTGTCCCAGCCTCTGTTAGTAACACTAACAAGCAGCAGCTGTGAGCCAGCCCTGATCACGCACCTCACAGATTAACTCATTTAATGAGTTGGATAATAGTAAAGGAATGCACCCTTGCACTAAAATGAACCTCCTCTGGCCCATCCCGCCCTCTCACTCTCTCAACTAGACCAGACTTGACTGCCAGGAAAACACATACAGACTGGAAGCTCAGAGAAATCAGTTGCCGGGCTGGTACAAAAAGCCACCTCATGGAGACATCCTGTTTCACTTCTCTTTTTTATTGGCCAGGTCAGAAATAACACAAACCCATTTTTCCTTCTTTTACTGGGTCCTGTGCTATATATAGCAATGCTTGACCTGAACCATAAGACAGCATTGAAGTCTTGTCTGTAAATTAATAATGAATAAAAGGCAATAGAAAAGCAAGTGGAAGAATTTTTTTAAAGGAGAAATTTAGAATTTTAAAAGCAAGAACACTGAAAAATTACCAACTTCCTATTAGTCAGATAATGCAGTTAAAACAGCAATAGAATATCTCATTCATCCATAAAACAACTGAGATTCTAACATCCAATGCTGGGATTTTGTTGGAAAACCAGAACACATACGTAACCTTGGGGAGTGAAGCTGGTAGAGCCCCTTTAGAAAGTAGTTTCACAATATTTTATCTAGTGATTATTGTGTAGTTACATACCAAGCCCTTTATATGTAGCATCTCATTTAATCCTCAAGATAAAAGGGCAATATTGATCTAGATTTGCAGTAGCTCATCCAAGGTTGAACAGAGCCAGAATTTGAATCCATCTCATTCTGAACTCTAAAGCCCAACATCTTAACCATTACAATACAGAGCTTCAATACACAGTCATTAAAATCTTCATAATCCTTTGCCCATTCATCCTATATCTGGAAATTTATGCCAACAAAATAGTAAAATAAAAACCTTATACATAATAAGGTAGACTGGAATATTATTTATAAGAGTGAAAAAATGAGGGGCGCCTGGGTGGCTAGTCGGTTAAGCATCCACCTTCGGCTCAGGTCATGATCTCAGGGTCCTGGAATGGAGTCCGCATTGGGCTCTCTGCTCAGCAGGGAGTCTGCTTCTCCCTCTCCCTCTGTGCTCTCTCTCTCTCTCTCTCTCTCAAATAAATAAAATCTTTTTTTAAAGAAAGAGTAGGAAAATGAAAGCAATCATTATATAATTATGAAGACCATCTCCATAGACAAAGATTTAAGATATCATATCAAGGACATAAAAACCGTATGTGAGGTGGGATTGTAGACAAGTTAAAAAAGAAAGAAGAAAGCATGTGGTGTTATTTTTGCATATGTGTGCAGACATATGAGAAAAGAATACTTGAAATTGTTGTGTTAGAGTAATGGAATCATATTGTGGTACCCCCTTTAGCTTACAAAGAGTAAAGTATGCTCTGGTAGCCTTTATTTCTTATGTTAATAGGACTTTATTGAGGTATAATTTACATGCGGTACAATGCACAGATCTTAAGTGTACAGTTTGGTGAATTCTGATAAATATATACACTCATGTAACCATCAGACAGATCAAGATATGGAACGCTTCCATTGCCCCAAAAGTTTCCTTGCGACCCTTGGTCCAGGCCCCACACTTTTGAGAGCTCCACATATCACAGCCCTCCCTTCCATAAATATATATGTTAAAGACCACACGGGCGGCTCTGTCACTCGTGACCCAGTGTTCAGGGCTGACAGGGCATACTGCAGCCCTATACATCTACTCTCTTAACACCACTGGAGCCCCAGGGAAGTACTTCGCCACATTTCTTGGTCTATATCCTCAAAAATAAAGGCGACCGCATCCAATGCTCCGCTGGTTCGTGGGCTGTGCCACTGCTGATACCAGGTACAGACACTGCTTCTGAGCGCTGGGAGGCCTGGAGCAGTGGAAGTGCTTAGGTAAGAGAAGAGACAAATTCATTATCACGTCAAATCTTTCCTTTCACATGGCATGAATGCTGCAGATTCTTATATAATGAAATCTCAGGCCCAGTACTACCAAGCATCAACCTTCTTTCTTCCTCCTTATTCATGATGCAAATACATACCTTCAAAATGTGAATTCCTTGAACACAATTACAATACTCTACTCTGATCACATTGACTTTAGATCACTGCTCTCAACAGTGAAAATTATGTGAAAATCTCAATTACAACAACAGTGCTTTTGCTGACATGAAAATCTTGCTGGCAAGAAAAAAAAATATATTTTATACACTAATTAATGACTTACAGATTACAGATATCTTTATTACGCACCCAAATTTCACAGGCCCATCTACACAACACTCAGACACATGCAATAATTCAATTTTGTCATCTTTGCTATTTTCTGATTTTTACTCATATAAAAACCACAGCTTTATACATATTTTAATTTTGGTAGGAGAGTATGAGAGTAAGTTTGTAAGGTAGGTAGGGAGATAAAACATGTTTTATTTAACTGGGGCATGTGGGCCTCCGTTTGTACTCTTGTCCCAGGCTCTGCAATGCCTGTTTAGAACTGTTTTGAGAACTGGTAAGATATTACTAAGCATAGCATTTCTGTTAATACTTATCCAAATCCATTTTCTCCTTCTTTCCTTTACAGACAGAGCTGATACATTTTTTTATTAATTTTTTTAAGATTTTATTTATTTATTTGAGAGAGAGAGAATGAGCGATAGAGAGCGTGAGAGGAGGGAGGGTCAGAGGGAGAAGCAGAATCCCTGCTGAGCAGGGAGCCCTATGTGGGACTCAATTCTGGGACTCCAGGATCATGACCTGAGCCGAAGGCAGTCGCTTAACCAACTGAGCCCCCCAGGCGCCCCTGAACTGATACATTTTTTTAATGCTCCTTAATTTCTGCTGACATTTCACATTGTACCCTTGTATGAGACAGGCCCTGCAGAGGTGGACATTTCTAAGCAATGAGTTTCTTTAGCAACAATAGTTGGAGATGACATTCCCCGTTGCCCTTCATAACTCCAGGACAGGTGAAACTGAGCTCTGCTGCCTGGGGTATTCTGAATAAAAAGCAATCAAGGCCCTGCAGGAAATTGAGAAAATCTGTGAAACTACTTAATCCCTCCTTCCCATAAGGCTCCCTGTTATAGCACTGAATTTCAAATGCCCCACCTGCATTTTAATCAATACCCAGCCCGCAGCAGGGCTTCTCAAATTATAATGGATATATAAATCACATGGGTTTTCAAATGCAGATTCTGATTTAGTAGGCCTGGGGCGGGGCATTTCTAACAAGCTCTCCTGATGCTGCTGATTCAACAGAGAAGCAAGCACAACATTGATTCCGAAGCCTGACACTATTCTTGGTCCTTTCCTGTTGCTTATAAAAATGCAGCTCACGGAAAAAAAAAAAAGTTTTTATTTGGGTTGTTCGCTGTCTGCTTCTCTTATCATTCAGTAAAAATAATCATCTCTGTGTGTTCAAAGTATTCTTAAAAAGGAGGCCTAGGTGGTTTCCTTCTGTGCTGATTACGAGGTCAGCACCCTGGGAAACAAGCCAACCCTGGCTTGAAAACCTGCTTACCTGCCTTCCTGCACTCAAACCTCCACCTCAAGCCTGCCCCACTGCTCAGGGTGGGCCCCTTCATGTCTATGCCCTCTCATTCTTGGCCCACTCTAGCCCTGGATTCAGTACAAGTTTATGGTCTGCAAGCAGTGCCTTGGGCAAAACAATATAATATGGTATAAGATGAGGAGATGAGAAGACCTGAGATGAGTAATAATTATTTAATGTAGCATTCTTCCAAAAGTTTCTACACTTTCTTTCTAAAGCTCCTAGAGAAAAAAAATATCTTAATACAAAGGAATCAAAATGGTGGGATTTTAAGACATTTTAGCAATATGATGGATAAACAATTTTATTTTTGTTTAAGAAAAAGTCCTGGAAGCACTGGCAAACATTCCCTCTTTCCTCTCTCTCTCTCTCAATTGATTGATTGATTCATTCATTCATTCATTCAGGTATGGAAACAGAATGAAAAGAACTGGACTTGCATCTGAGCTCTGCCACTAACCAGCCCCTCTATCTTCAGGGTCTCCCTCTGTAAAACGGGAATGGATAATAATTATTACTATCTCCTTGGAGGGCCATTGTGGGGATTAATACTACCATTTATTGAACACTTACTGCCTACTGGGCATTGTGCGACCTGCTTTACCTATATTATCTAACTTAATTAATTAAAATAACATGTGAAGGCAGTTTGTGTATAAGAGATTCAATAAAAGCTAATTAAATTGATCATTCAGTCCTTTGAGCTATGATCGCAAGGATACTGCAATAGATTTCTCACAAACACCCACCATGCATTGTTGGGTTTGCACTGAAATTCTGCTCATAAACTCCCTTTAGTTGACCTTTCTCTTTCACTATGAGATAAGTCTGATAGAATTTATTTTGAGTTCAGAAGGACTCAGGAACAAAACAGAGATTAGAATTAGGTCAAAATATAAATGAACATATAGTATATGATAAAAGTGCATTTCACATGGGGCCAAGGGGAGATTATTCTACAAATAGTGTTGGGTCAATCTTCTGGTCACAAAAAGACATCAAGTACAGTGATTAAGAGCATCACCTCTGGTGCCACAATGCCTAGGTTCAAATCTTGGCTCTGCCACTTACAGCAGACTAATCTCAAGCAAGTTGCTTGACATCCCTGTGCCTTACTTTCTTGATATGAAAATGGGGGAAATTATAATACATCACCTGATCTAATCATTGTAAAAATTGAGTTTATAATATAGCTAGAGAACTTAAGAAAAATTCCTGGTATATGGCAGATGCTATGTAAGGTTATTTTATTATTGTCAAAATGTTTAAGTATATCCATATTTTTACTTCTTGCCAAAACAATAAACTCCAGCCAGATTAAATAATGAAACCATAAAAATACTAGAAGAAAATGTAGGAGAATATTTTTATAATACTGGAATCAGAACAGCCTTTCAAAATATGGCAGAAATACCAGTAAGAAAAGACTGATAAAGTTAATTTAAAAGCCACTTTGGCAGGGCAAACATACCTTGAACAAACTAAAAAATTAGCAACAAATTGGAAAATGTACAGCACATGTAGTTGATAAAGGGCTTATCTTCCTAAAATATAAAGAGCAGGCTGGATAGTGCACCCTCCCAAAAGATAAGACCATGTCCTAATCCTAGTACCTGTGAACATTGCCTTATGTGAAAAAAGGGTCCTTGCAGAACTGACTAAGTTAAAGCTCTTGAGAGGAAGAGCCTATTTTGAATTATCTGGGTGGGCCCAGAATGCAATCATATGTATTTTTATAAGAGAGGAAAATAGGGGCACCTGGGTGGCTCAGTTGGTTGAGCATCCAACTCTTGATTTCGGCTCAGGTCATGACCTCAGGGTCGTGGGATAGAGCCCCACAGGGCTCTGCACTCAGCAGGGAGTCTGTTGGAGATTCTCTCTCTGCCCTGACCCCCCCCCAAATAAATTTTAAAAAAGAGAAAGAAAGAGAAAGGATAACAGGAGAAGACCATGTGAAGATGGAGTCTGAGACTGGAATGCTGCAGTCAGAAGCCAACACAGGCCTGGAGCCACCAGAGCCTGAAAGAGCTGAGAAAGTAAATTTCCCCTATAGTCTCTAGAGACCTGCACCTTGATTTTGGACTTCTGGCCTCTAGATCTATGAGAAAATAAATTTCTGCTGTATTAGGCCATCAAGTCCGTGATCATCTGTTACAGCAACCACATGAAACAAACACAAACTAAGAACAATTAATGGAATAAACACAGCCAATGAATGAATGTAAGATTGCAGTAATATCAGAAAGGACATTTCGACACTCCCAAAACCTAAGTTAAGATACTCAGATTTTCATTGTTCTCTTGAGTCACAGACAGAATAAAATGATTGACAGCTAAAGCATGTAGGCAAACATTTTATAACCTTTTATAGTGGGGGAAGGAAGAAAAGCAACAACGTGTATGTAATGCTGTGAGTTTAGAATTCAGAAATTCTTCATAATCTTTCAAATTACTTCCTCTCCTCACTAGTAACAAAACTGTAAAGCCCTTATGATTCAACTTTAATAAAATTAGGGCAATAATTTACACTTGAATTCAAGCCCTGTAGGATTTGTGTGCATGCACAGGTGAACGCCTATGTGTTTTAAGAATGGAAAGCAAAATCTGATTAACAAGTTGTTCTCTCTTAAATAGTAAATATATAGTACCCCTTGCCTTTGATAAGACAGCATATGTATTATATCCTATATAAGTATATGATACATACTATAAGCATGAATTCAGAAAGTATACTGTAACGATGATCAAGCACACCTCTCTATTCAGTAATTCCCCTCTATTGAGGCAATAGGTTCCAAATATAAGCAAAGAGGAATAAAGAGAGACAAAGACAGTTGTTTAATCACTTTTCCTAATCTGTGATCCAAGAGGAATGAACATATTATAAACATTTTCTTTTTGTTTTCAAGATTTTATTTATTTATTTGACAGAGACACAGCGAGAGAGGGAACACAAGCAGGGGGAGTGGGAGAGGGAGAAGCAGGCTTCCTGTTGAGCAGGGAGCCCAAAACGGGGTTCAATCCCAGGACCCCAGGATCATGATCCGAGCCTGAAGGCAGACGCTTAACGAATGAGCCACCCAGGCGCCCCTATAAACATTTTCAAGGCAAAAAAAAAATGCCTTGAATTTTTTTTTCAAAAAAAATTGAAGGGGGGGAATGGGGTAATATCAAAAAGCCCATCCATAAAAGAAGGAGTCTTAGAAAGAAGTAGTTGCTTCAGCTCTTAGAGCATGTGTCCTACTAGCTTCCAAATACATTCAAGGCATACTTAGAAATGCTGTTCCTTCTCACCCAGCCCACTGAAGGGAAGTGTTTCTCTTTTTTCCACTTTAAACCACCAGTGTGTTATTAGTTCATATGTTTAAAAATGAAGTCTTAGCATTTCAGATTTAACACTTTTTTCAGACTTAACATTTTTCTTCAGAAACATGAGTTGCATTATCTGAATTCTTATTTTCATTTTACAAAAGCAATATATGTTGGTTATCTTAAAAAATAAAAAATACCACGAAAATAAGAAAAATACAATTCCTTATCACTCCTTCACCCCAAATGAAATAGTTCTCTCATTGGTGTACAATGGTCAATACACACATATTTATGTATAGACATATATGCTCTTAAAATGGATTCACACACATTCCATCCTACAACCTGATTTTTTTCAGAATATTTGGTCATTTCTTTTTAATATGAATTTTTCAATAAATGACCATCTACAATATTGTTCATAGCTGATTAATGGGTTTTTTTTAAAGATTTTATTTACTTGACAGAAAGAGAGACAGTAAGAGAAGGAACACAAGCAGGGGAGTGGGAGAGGGAGAAGCAGGCCTCCCACGGAGCAGGGAGCTCGATGTGGGACTCGATCCCAGGACCCTGGGATCATGACCTGAGCCAAAGGCAGACATGTAACCACTGAGCCACCCAGGCGCCCCTGATTAATGCTTTTTAAAAAGCCCTTTTAAACTCCTCAGTAAACTTGAAACAGTATTGCAAGTAAATTCTTTTAATATAAAATTTGTTAGTTAAATCATTATTCCACTGAGAATGAGGATGAATAACAAAACATTATTTACAAAACATACATAAAAGAAGGGCATCATTGCTCTCACAGTACCTTGTTTTGCCATATATTCTAGCCTCGCGCAACTTCCCAGGAAATGGTGGTAAGCCCTCATCTCTGCCTCTGTGATCCGCCCCAAGGTGTAAGGTAAGTATCTGGGGTCTTGCTGCCCACACTTCTTACACCAGGAGGTCATTCGATCCCAGGAAATGGTGCCACCTTTCTCTCTCTCCATCCCTCTCAGCACTGCACTCACGTAAATGTGTTTAATCCTTTCTCCTGACTAATCTCACTGAAGTTCATTCAAGGTCATTTCACTGCTGAGAGTTTATGGATTGGTGAGTGCTCACAGAATTACAGGCCCAATAATTACTGGACTTTCTCATTTGGAAACAAAGGGAAACAGGGCGGGGGGGGGATGAAGGTGTGGGGCAGAGAGGGAAATCCTAGAGTCGATGAGAATCAGAATTTTTTTCTTTTTTAGAGGAATCACAACATGAAACACACATCATGCCAGTGGATATTTAAAATAAAATAATATACAGGGATAAATTTTTTAAAGGATGCTCTTAAGAAAATGTATCCAGGCCACAATCCTCCCCTCCCTCTCTTCCAACCTCTCTAGGCTGCAGAGGAATAAAATCCAGAGACTTAACACTGCAGCCAATAGAAGTCACTATCTAGGCGGACAACATGGGTTGGCACAGCGAAAGGTCAATGTTCAAGTCCTGGAGGAATGTAGAGTGTTTCCTGAACTACTTCTAAAGACCAGGTACAAGTACAATATCATGATTCTAAAATGAAGGATGTTCTTTGCCTGTCATCTGACGGAGACCTCCCGCCCTTACTACCGTTTGGGAAAAAGTGCGCTCACCTTTCAGAACTGTGATGTGCAGAGTATGGCATACTCAGAGAGAGGCTGACTTTTCATAATGCATTTCATCTTGGTTCTTTATGCTTAATGCTCTTGTTTCGTAATGTCATGCTCCAAGATTCAAAAGGGCACAATATGAAATACCTAACAAGTAATAAATGTAGATAAACCTCTAATTTTTATTTGTATGATTCAAGCTGAAATTTGAGTTATGCTTGCAACTGGTCAAGGAGAAACTGGAAACCCTTTTTTACAAAAAATAAATAAATGTTTATTTTTAAGCAGAAGGTAAAATTCACATATATTGAAATACTCAAATCTGAAGTGTATATTTTAATGAGTTTTGACAAATGGATACATCCACATAACCCATACTCCTTCCAAGATATAGAATGTTTCCATCTATAGAAAGTAACTTCATGCCCCTTCCCAGTCAACCCTTGTTCCTAACCCCTAGGCAACCACTGAAGCGATTTTTGTTTTTTTTCTTTTAAAGATTTATTTATTAGAGAGAGAGAGAGAGAGAGTACAAGCAGGGGAAGGGACAGAGGGAGAAGCAGGCTCCCCACTGAACAGGGAGCCCGATGCGGAACTTGATCTCAGGACCCCTGGGATCATGACCGGAGCTGAAGGCTGACGCTTAACCGACTGAGCCACCCAGGTGCCCTGAAGTGATTTTTCAATAGAGACTATTTTTGCCTTTTTAAAAACTTCATATACAACACAGGAAACAACAAATGTTGGAGTGGATGTGGAGAAAGGAGAACGCTCTTACACTGTTGGTGGGAATGCAAGCTGGTGCAGCCACTCTGGAAAACAGTATGGAGGTTCCTCAAGAAGTTAAAAATAGAGCTACCCTATGACCCAGCAATTGCACTACTGGGTATTTACCTCAAAGATACAAATGTAGTGATCTGAAGAAGCACCTGCATCCCAATGTTCACAGCAGCAATGTCCACAATAGCCAAACTGTGGAAAGAGCCAAGATGTCCACTGACAGATGAACGGATAAAGAAGATGTTCATATATACAATGGAATATTACTCAGCCATCAGAAGGGATGAATACTTACCATTTACATCAACATGGATGGAATTGGAGGGTATTATGCTGAGCGAAATAAGTCAATCAGAGAAAGACAATTATCATATAGTTGCACTCATATGCAGAACATAAGAAACAGGGCAGAGGACCGTAGGGGAAGGGAGGGAAAACAGAAGGGGAAGTCATCAGAGAGGGAGAAAAACCATGAGAGACTCTTAACTATAGGAAACAAACTGTGGGTTGCTGGAGGGGAGGGAGGTGGGTGGAGGATAGGGTAACCGGATGATGGGCATTAAGGAGGGCACGTGATGCGATGAGCACTGGGTGTTATACGAAACTGATAAATTATTGAACACTACATCTGAAACTAATGATGTACTATAAGTTGGTTAATTGAATTTAAATTAAAAAAAACTTCACATAATGTAATCATACAGTATGTACTCTTGTGTCTAGCTTCTTTCTCTTAGGATAATGCTTTTCAGATTCATCCATGTTGTATCAGAAGTTCATTTATTTTTATTGCTGAGTTGTATCCCATCATATGAACCGTCACAGTTTGTCCATTCTCCTGATGGCAGACATTCAGGTTTCTTTTTCAATATGGGCTGTTATGAATAAAGTTGCCATGAACATTCATGTAAAGGTCTCTGTATGGAGACGTGTTTGCATTTCTCTTCGATAAATACCTACTAATGGTATTGCTCAAAGAAAAGGTGTATATTTAATTTGTAAGAAACTGCCAAACGTTTTCCCAAATTGGTTATACCAGAAAGTCTTTTAAGATTAGAGGCTGCTCTGTTTAGTAATCCCCAGAGCCAATTCTTTATTAGTGTTAACTGCATGCGAGGTACTTTAAGAAAATACCTAAGAGTTAACAGGAAAAAATTTAACATAATTTGAGATGTTAAAACTTATGAAAGCTCTTTTTTTCTCTACCATCAGGTATTGTGAACATGCTACCTCCAGTTAAACGCCAAGTCTGAAAGTCCTAATACAGGGCAGCAAACAAGGCAATTTTTAAACAACAGTTTGTGATATCTAGCCAAATCTCCCTCCAAAACAGTTGTGCCACTTTACATTTCCACCAGCAATATGGAAAGTGCCTGATTCCCCATATGGAGGTTCTTTTTCCTACTAAACATTAACTTCTTTACCCATTCATTTAGACGTGAATAGCATGAATGCTTGGCTGGCATCACGACACCCACGAACATAAGAGCAATCTTTGTTAACCATGTAAATCCACAATAGCTGTGTGCATGTAACTGCACCTACCCACCAATGACCATAATTATATTTTTGCAGCTTACAGAACTCTAGGGAGAGGGAGGGCAGACGGTAAAATCTTGGAAATTTTCTTTATAACATCTGAATCTCTATTACTTGAACAAACTGTACAGCCCTTACAAATCCTATATTCCATGTACTGACCTTTACCATTTGACCAAGATCAAATATCCAATAAAGGACTATATTTTCTTTATGTTGAACAACTGATTCTGAAATAACAGGGCACTAGGTAACTCTCCTTAGAAAAGAGCTGATTATTTCAGTAGTAATGGCAATGGAAGATGAATGTTTTCTTTCATTCATTTCATCCAGCCTCCCTGCAAGAAACTACTATTATAGGTAGAGAAGAAAAGGAAAGAAAAAAAAAAAGCTTTCTTAGCACTTCTAGATTTGCACCTATTTAAAATAAAATTGTGCATGTTTTGTATCTGAGCAGCATAATGAGCTGAAGCCATCCACTGGCCCCTACCTATCAGGGCAAAATGGAGAATGAGAAGTCACCTACAAGCTCCAGAAGGATATGAATTATCCACACCATGAGAGCATCAGGGTTGTTCTTTCACCAGAAGTAAGACCAAAGTAATATTAAAGGGAGGGATATATTTTTCCTTATATGAACTAGACTTTCTTTTTAAAAAAAAAAGTCAACATTCAAATGTCCCGGTGTATCTGCTGAGGAGATGACACTGACTTTCTCCCAGAGTTGGCCTGGGGACAAACAGAATAACAGGACTCTTGATGGTGGAGTTCTCAGGGACACCACACTCCATCAGTTCACCAAGGGCTGCAAGGACTGCACACCATCTCATCTTCCTGACCTTCCCCTTTTGTAGAGGGGCAGGGACACCTCCCACCCTCTGAGTCAGGGAAAGGGGGCCTGCCACATCCAGTTACATACATGTGGAATAATCCCTAGAGAAAGCATGCTGAACAGATACGTGGTTCCCACTGGGGAGTGGGACTGAAGTTACAGGGGACGAGGAGACTCTGACTTCTAACTTCCCACCGTTCTGTACTATTTACAATTTATATGAAAAGCATAGATTACTTTCATGAGTAAACCCAAAATATACTAAGAAAGATTTTATATATTAAAATATACTAACAAATTATTTTATCTGGGTTACTCCATATACCTAGCTTTCCAACATGTTCCTTAATACTATTTTTAGAGCACTGCCTTTATAAACCTTTATAAATTTTACTGACCACTATGGCAAAATGTTGATGGTTGTTGGAGCTGGGTGATGAGTAAAGTTTGAAAGACTAGTCTCTTTTGGTGATGTCTTAATTAATTTATTAATTTATTTATTTATTAGATAGAGAAAGAGAGTGTGAGAGTGAGAGGGGTGGGGAGCAGGGAGAGGGAAGAGAGAGAATCTTAAGCAGGCTCCACTCTCAGCAGCACAGTGCTCACATGGAGCTCAACCTCACGACACTGAGATCATGACCTGAGCTGAAATCAAGAGTCTTGACGCCTAACCTCACCAGGCACCCCTTTTGTGATGTCTTAAAAGTTTCGTAATTAAGGGGCGCCTGGGTGGCTCAGTTGGTTAAGTGTCCGACTCTTGGTTTCGGCTCAGGTCATGATCTAAGAGTTGTGAATCGGAGCCCTGAGTTGGGCTCCATGCTCAGGGCAGAGTCTGCTTGTCCCTCTCATTCCCTCTCTGCCCCTCCCCGCCACTAAGATAATAAATAAATAAATCTTTTTTTAAAAATGATTGATAGAAGAAGGAATTTCTCCTAGAAGATATTTAAAGATTATTATATAGGAATAATAATCTAAACTATGTGGAACTGATACAAAAATAAACAGAAGAATAAACAGGAAGACCCAGAAACAGACTATAAATTCTAAAATAACTTTTTATGTAGAGGAGGCGTTACAAATTAATGAAGGAATATTTAATAAATGCTACTGAAAAAATTCAGTTTCACCTCCTATCAGAAACACACTTAGAGATTTAAAAACAAAAGTAAAAATAAATAAAACCATTAAAAAATATTAAAATAAAACTCATGATTATTTACTTATCTTTATTTGAGGCAGGATATAAAAGCAATAGAAGAAATCATAAAATAAAAGATTTATAGATATGACTACATAAAACCTTAAACCCATTATATGTTAAAAGTCAGCAAAAACAAAATTATAAAATAAAAGCAAACTGGAAAATAAAAAAAGCCTGCTATAAACTTAACCAAGCCTTAATATATTTAACACTGAAAAAACCTACTCAAAAATATCTTGACCCCCAAAAACACACAGACAAGTCACAGAGCAAAAATTCAAACAGCAAATAATAAATTTAGTAAAAATTATTCTAGTTCACTAGTAATTTTTAAAATTCTGTTAAAATGAATACCATGCCACTTTTATCTATCAAGCAAATATTCAAATAATATCACCAAAAGGGGCTAACAACATTGCAGATATTGTGCCATGCACTTAACAGGCATTACTTCAAAATCCTGTAAGACAAATTCTCTCATTACCCCATTTGCCGTATGAGGAAACAGATGAACACAAATGCTGATAAAGGGATGGGGTAAAATCAAGAATTCCCACACTCTGTTGATGTGTCACTAAAATGGTATAAATTTCCCAGAAGGTAACCTGACCAAAATGTATTTTAAAAGTTAATATTCATACTCTTTGGTCCAATAATTACATTTCCTAGAAATTTATCTTTAAAATATAGGGATGCCTGGGTGGCTTAGTCAGTTAAGCGTCTGCCTTCAGCTCAGGTCAAGATCATGGGGTCCTGGGATCGAGTCCTGCATCAGGGCTCCTTGCTCAGTGGGGAGCCTGCTTCTCCCTCTCCCTCTGACCCTCCCCCGCTCGTGCTCTCTCTCACTTTCTCTCAAATAAATAAATAAAATCTTTAAAAACAAAAACAAAACAATCTGGAATGTGTGAGATGTGTGCAAAGATTTCTGAACAAAGATGCTCCTTGAATTTTTAAAACAATAACACTGACAAACTGGAAACAACCTATCCAACCAACCCTAGGGTAATATTTAAACAAATTATAGTATAACCATATAGTGAAAAATTATAACTCTATTAAAATATCATTTATGGAAATGTTTTATAATAAGGAATTGTTTATTATATAATTTAGTTTACAGCATAGTGTTAAAAAGCAGAACAGAATTCATATCATTATATATATAACATGTATGATATAAAGAGAGATCATATCATTTTAACTATGTGAAAATGCCAAAGGATAAAAACCAGAAGAACATACACTCAAAGGATAACTGTGATTGTAACCAGCATATGGAATTGTGGACTTTCTTCTTTGTACTTGTCTTTTCCAAATATTATGCAATGAGCATGTACTTTTTTCTGTATTCTTCTGTTTGGTAATGTTTTTTAAAATTTGTTCTTAAACTGATACACAGTATAATTCCCTCTTCTGGGCACACAGTTCTGAGTTTTGACAAATGCATGGCGTCATTTAACCTTTACCACAATGAGGTAGGGAAGAGTTCCCTCATCCCCTTGCAGTCACACTACCTCCTCGCCTACCTAACCCTGGGCGACCACTCCATCCTAATAGTTTTACCTTTTCCGAATGCCATATAATATGGCATTTAGAATGTACCTTTTGAGTCTGGCGTCTTTCCTTAGCATAATGTATTTCAGATTTATTTTGATCCTCAATGATTTCAACTATCTGGCAGAGATTTTTACATTAGCTATATTAATTATTAATTCAGCAGAAATTTCAGACTACTTGAAGCATTTTTTAAAAAATAGTTAACACAGATGGGCTTTTATAGCACAAATGTAGGCCCCTGGCCAAGGGAGGCCCTGTTAGGGGGCTAGGCATCCAATAACTGTGCCTAACACCCATGACTCCCTGACATGAGAGATCCCTGTGCTTAGTTGGTTCCTGGATAATAGATGGGAGGAAACATTTTCCAGCACTCTTAAAAGTGAACTGCAGTTTTTTAACATTCAAGATCTCCAACACCTGGGAAGACACAAAGAAAACATTTTGAGACCCAGTTTACTAATATAGTTTGCAAAGTTCCTAGTAGCTTGCCTGTAACAACACCGTGATGAAAGAAAGCTGTGTGAATGAAGCACATTTTCCCTGTGAAATATACACAAGGTGAAAAGCCAAGGAGACATTCTGCTTTCCCCTGGAACCCAGAATGTTGGAAAAGAGGCTCACTCTCACCCTAACAACAAGAAAAAGCCAGATAAACTACAAAATTATAACCTGTCCAGAACCTATATAAACAAATAAAAATAAATCACCTAAAAGTTTTAAACAAATTGTGAAAGGTTTACGTATAGGCTAACAAGAGCCAGGATGCAAGGGGAGCTCCCAGCTACCTGCAGGCTCTTCTCCCTAGACTGGATACAGGGTGGCAGTCTGGAGAGAGCCTCTGTCGGGGGGGCAAACCTGGAGGAGGGGAGATGCCCAGGAAAAGCACATTTCTCCCTATGGAAAAAGGCTCAGATGCTGGGGGAAAGGCAGCCAACCCTTTAACTGGACTCCAGAGCACAGGTGAAGACCCACTGCAGCTTGGAGAAGATTAAAAAAAAAAAAAAAAAAAAACCTACTTCTGGGGGAGGCATAGAAAACTCTCCCAAAGAATATCTGCCAAAAAATCTGGTTCAAATTATTTTAAAGCACTTGGAAACACAGCCCAGATGCAGTGTATCATGTGAATTTATTCTATCTCTACAGTAATGATAAAATGTGGAACAGTAGCTCCTCACTACCCGATGGCTTCACCATCTGCAAAGTGCACTGCATGAGAGGCATGCTCTTCAGTGGCTTTGAATTTCTCTCTAGCATCTCTGGACAGCCCAGGCTCATTCCAAAGAAAGAAGCAAGGACAGTGGCTGATTCCCAGCCAGAGGATAGATTATTCCACACTCACTTAAGGCTGCCATTCACAATTCCTGCCACTGCCACAGTGAAGGCCCGGAGTCCAGAGGCCTTCTCATAACTTCCGCCACCCCTGCCTCACTTCCTCTGCCATGCTGGCCCCACTGCTTCATCCTGCAGGCATCATTTTTCAAACCTGTGCCCTGCAGAGCAAGCTTGCCCCACTCATGCTGCAGTTTCTAGTAAGTACTAAGGGAATACTGGTAGAGTATTCCTCTTGAGTAAATTGGAGAGGCAATAAAACACTCTTTTTCATGCTTCTCCTGTTAGTCCATAAAGCAAACAACTGAAGTCATTCTATACTCATGGAGTCTCTTTTGCTATAGTCCTCAAAGGATTTCTGTTTGACCACTTTCACTATATAGGATCATTCCAACTTATAAAAGAAACAGAGACTTATATAATTATCACTCTACATTAGAGATGAGGAAATTCAGGGAATAGACATTCTTTCCATTCAATTAAACATGTGATTCTTGATCTCCTATAATGGGTTTAATTTAGCCTACAAGGCCATAAAGCAATCTTAGTTGGGATTTCTACCCTTAAGTAAGACATGCCTATGTTATTAGAAAAGACTTTACAACATGTTCAACCAACAACTAAAATATATAACAGTATTTGAAACAAAGAGAAAAATCCAAGCTAGACTGCAATCAAATGTTCAAAAACACACATGAGATGGATACCAACTATTACAGTGTTCAGAAAAGAGTGGGATGCTAGGCCTGGCCTGGCCCATTCCACAAAGGGCTCATGGGGAGGCCAGGCTTGAGGGAAGCCCTCGAGATTCAGACAGGCAGGCCAGAGACTTGCTGGTGAGAGTAACCACAAATGCGACCTAGAGAGAAGAAAGTGAGACCCAGGGAAGCTAGCAGGTGGGTGGATCAAACAAGGACGCTTCCCAACCACTCAGATAGAGCAAACAAAAGAAAGAGCTTTTTCATGAACAGTGCCAGGTACTGAGCCAGGTATCTAAGGATATAAAGATGAATCAGACATCTCCCTGCCCTCAGGGAGCAGACAATGGAGTGGCAAGGCAGAAATCATTCCCAGGTACCAAATTAATATAAATACCCAGTTTCTTAAAAATTATTTTCAAGCAGCAGTAAAAATTTCTGCCTTGATATAATAGAACATAGACTTTGAAATCAGATCTGACAGATCCTGACCCTACCTCTTAGTAACGCTATGGCTTTAAGCAAATTACCGAACTCGTTTTTTTTAATTCTTAGTTTTGACATCTTTCAAAATGAGAGTAGTAACACCCACTCTCCAGAGCTGTAAAGATACAAAGGCATAAGTAGAAAGGCCTAGCATTCAATAAATTTGGCCAATATTTCCAAATGGTTAAACACTTACGCTTCTTCTTGGACTTCCCAGTTTCTTGCTTGAAATCTGTACCTTTGGATGGGTTGTTAACTCCACGGGTTTTTTCAAGGTCAGATGATACAGAATCCTGGTCTGGAGACCAGCAGCGAACTGGACAACTAAAGCTTTAGTACTGCAACTGTTAAAAGCAGATCAGACGTCCCAGCTAACAAGCTCAGTCACAACCTGCAGACACTCTGGAAATAGAAGCCATCAGTGAGAGGCCCTCTCCAAGGCTGGGAGGAACACTTGCTGGCAGCAATACTCCCCTCTCTGTGCTTTTATAACCTGCTACCACCAGTGGGAAGACCTTGAGGGTGCCCCAAGTGCCAAGAGTCATCAACATTCAGGCAGTTGGGTTCTGCTTCTGAGTTTTGCTTTTGGCACTACAAAGGAGAAAGCAGAGAGGTGGCCCCAGGTGGTGAGAACATAAACTCTTCTCTAAAGCAACATGTCAGGATTAGCCTTCAACCCTACTAGAACAGACTTGCACAAGAAGGTGGGTGCAAGATGAAGAGAAGAACACTGATGGTGCCTCTGATGTACTGGGGCAAAGGACAAAGGAGATGACGTTGCCCTTGTATCGAAAGCCATTCTCATTATCCCTGCTTCTCAAGTTTCTCCCTCCAACAGATACTAGGCATTCACAAGGCACTATTTACACATTCATCTTCTACCCATCCTGTGAGGTGGGTATTATATCTGCATTTTACATATGAGGGAACCAAGACTTGGAGGCAAAGTGATGTGCTAAAGCTGTTTGCTGGCAAAGACTGCACAGCTTTAGTTCATGGACATTCACTTAGTTCACTGAAAGGCACTGACATCCTCCACATTAGAGAAGATGATCACCTCCAGAATCAATATTATTTAGACACCAATTCTAAGAAATCCTAATTCAATAAATGACCATTTCCTATGGGTATTTTTTAAATCACAAAAAGGTATGAAATTTTGTCAAATACCTTTTCTGTCTCTACTGAGATGATTATGTGGTTTTTCTTCTTTATTCTATTGATAAGATGTACTACATCAATTGATTTTCAGATGTTAAACCAGCCTTGCATTCCTAGGATAAATCACATTTGATCATGGTGTATAATCCTTTTTATATGTTGCTGGATTTGGTGCTAGTATTTTGTTGAGGCTTTTTGTATCTACATTCATAAAAGATACTGGCCTATAGTTTTCTATTCTTATAATGTCTTTGTCTGATTTTGGTATTAGGGTAATACTTGCCTGAAAAAATGAGAAGTGTTCCCTCCTCTTCTATTGTTGAGAAGGGTTGTGAATAATTGGTACTAATTCTTCTTTAAATGTTTGGGAGAATTTGCCAGTGAAGCTATCTGTGCTTCACTCTTTTTTGATTCTGAAATTTTATAAATGAACCAATGTGATTCTATAGTCTAGAACAAAGGGTAAAGGATAGTCTTACTTGTGTACTGCATGGGTAACACATGTCTGGACACTTTTCACATGTGAGCTGCATATTTTTTGAGGGTATCCAACAAACTAACAAAATTCAAAAGAGGTCCCAACAGTGAATGATATCATATGAGGAACATTTGAAGAGCTTAATGTTTACTTGAAAAATGGGATTTAGGAGGCAAGAGTTATCCACAAACACTTCAGAACTGTCCTTAAAAATATAAAAACTGCATGGCATTACTCAATACTCAAGGACCATTCCAAGGCACAACAAATCATTCATTTATTCAGCAAACATTTATTCTGCATCTCCTTAGAGGAAGGCCGTGTTAGGTAATGACAGATTGGTAATGTAGAGTCTAGGAGCAGAGATAAGACAAGCACACAAAAACCAACTAACCATAACACAAGGGAGAGAATGAGAGGTGTTATGGGAGTAGAACAAAACGTACTTTGGAATTCAGAGGCAGGAGTCTTTATTTCCCACTGGCAGAATCAAAGATACCTGGAGAAGGAAGCATTGAGTTGGGCTTGGAAGGTGTGTACTATTTTTGTGTGGAGAAATATTTTAAGGGGTCATTCCAGATGGAGGGAAAGCAGACACAAAAGTGTAGAGGTGGAAACACAGTCAGACAAAAGAGTGGAACAAAGCTGAAGAAATGCATAGCCCAAGCTAACCAACCATACATGTAGACATATTAATTATTGGGGGATAAAACCAGAAGCGTGCCAAATAAAGTACAAAGAGCTCATACTCCACGCTATAGAGAATGACTATGTAAAGGTATTATTAAAGGTTTCAGGGGGCACCTGGGTGGCTCAGTTAGTTGAGCATCCGCCTTCAGCTCAGGTCATTATCCTGGGGTCCTGGGATGAAGCCCCGCACCAGGCTCCTCGCTCAGCGGAGAGTCTGCTTCTCCCTCTCCCTCTGCCCCTCCCCCTGCTCGTGCTCACTCTCCCTCCCTCTCTCTCTCTCAAATAAATGAGGATTTTAGAAAATACAAATGCTATGTGTTTATTCCTGGTATAAGTTAGAGGCAAACACAGGAGAGGCGGAAGGTTTACACAATAGTTAGTCAGGAGGAATGAAGTCCTGAAGCAGGTCACAGGAAGGTCACAGTGGGAATGGACATTAGGAGAGAGACCCATGAGTTATTTCAGAAATTGAATCAACAAACTCCAGATCTGAACTGTCAAGTCTAAGGGATTGTGAAAACAGAGCAAAAATCCCAGCAGGAGGAGGAACTGGCTGGGGGGACAGAGGTGGCACAGTGCTGTTACCCAGATGAATGTTTAGGATAGAACCAGGGGAATGTTCTAACCTACAGTCTTGCTCCAAGCACTTCTCAACCCTTCCCTGACTCATCACATCCCTCAGACTGCTCAACAAGAAAATGTCTGAAAAAAACAGTCAAACACTGAGCCAATCCACCCTAAGAGATGTTCCACTGGCTACTCAGTGCGACTCTCCATGAAGGTAAAGGCTGGCTGCCCCCTCCATCAGATCCCCAAACAGACCATCTGAACAGCTGCCTTCTGGTCCTGAGCCTGCCATTCATTACCTCTGAAACCTTAAAAGACAAACTTTCTAAGTGTCAATTCCTTCATTTGTAACATAGGGATGATAACCTATTTCACAGGTTTGTGAGATTACACAGGAGGATACAGAATGCTGCAAGACACACAAATGCCAGAGATCATTAGAAGCTCTTTGAGAGCAGAAACTACAACAAATTTATGTCTGTATCCTTCATGGAGGTAACTATAGAAAAAGGGAGGGAGCAAGATGGGCAAAAACATACCACAGCCTGGGCCCCGGAGGCAGCCTGGTTTTAACCAAGGAATACTGACCTACCAGATCTTCGAGAAGATCCTACACCCAGAGAAATAGGAGGGGTCTTAATAATCATCCAGGTCTACCTCCTCATTTAACAGATGGAAAGTTTCACCCCGAGAGAGGCCCAGTGATCTGCCCAAGATCTTTAGTGGCGTATGGGGATAAGACCAATAACACATTCACAGTTCAGATGGTGATTTTACCCACACTGGCTTACAAATAGGCTTCGAGCTAGGTGAGAAAGGATTATTAAAATTCCCATTTTTAGCCTGAGGGTGAATGACTTGTCCAAGAGGGATTCAAATCCAGACAGTCATACCCCCAGTCCACAGCTCTTTCCCTACACCACAACTTCATGCATATGCACAATTTCAAGCACAATCATTTCAGCATTCAATATTTCAAACTCCAAATTCTGTTTGTCTCATCCTGCCTCCAGCAATATTTCACATTCAGCCTTCCCTGGTAGGATTCTACTGACCTTTTGTCTCAAAGAAAAACCAGTTCAGCAGCCACCCTGGCACCAGAAAAATTTTTTAAAATGAATCATCAAAACTGGGTCTTTCCAGATAAATCATCTTCACAAAGTATATCCCCACAGGTGTATCATTCAAGATGTATATCATTATTGCACTAAATACATTGGACTAGGGTGCTCAAGGAGCAACGAAACCCATTAATTGAAGCAACATGTAATATACAACGCTAAGAAGGCAGTTTTAGCAAATGGGCAGAATACGGAGGTAAAAACGTCCTGACTTTAGAACTAATTTGCATTATGGAAGGGTCTCAACGTTAAGTGACCAACACTGAAAATTACCCCGATAATTCTAGTCATCTTTATCCAAAGAATCTCTACCTGAATACATTTTTATTTGGGGAGGTCCAGGGAAGGGGTGGGAGAAGGAAGTGCTAAGAAGGACTCAACGTACCACTGTCTCAATGTCCTCTTTACTAAACAGGGCCTGTCTTTCCACCACAACCCCTATTTCAGGAGCAAGGCATGCGTGTTCTGCTGCCCTCTTTTAACTCAATGGAAGAGGATTAACATTGCTCAGTCTCCTGAAGCTTGCACTGGCTTGTCATCGGGGTTCACCCCGAGTGTGTTGACACCTCCAGGCGGTACTTCCAACGGGCCGGGGCGCCAGGCTGCGTACCCTCTACCGTAGCCTGCGTTTCACTACGCTCGCTTGTGAACCAGCCTCCGCGGTTGGCAGTAGTTTCTGCTGGAAACCATCCGCATTCGTTCAAGTTCCCTCTCCTTTCTCTTTATGTCGTAAACCGCGACACAACTGCCCACCCCCGCCGGGTCAGCGCGGGTAACGGATCCTAACAGCCCAGCAGCCCTCAGGAGACTAGGCACCCGTCTGGTGAAGGCACCTGCCTGGTGAAGGCACCTGCCCCTCCCCCGCCCCCGCCTCCTGCCCCGGCCCCGCCGGGCGTGGAGGATCTCAGGGGTGGCTGCACTGGCCGCCCCCAGCAGCAGCGAGGCCGAGACGCCCGGCCCGCACCCCACCGCCTTCCCACGCAGGGCGCTGCCCGGAGGCTGCGGGCGAGCGCGGGGAGGAGACCGGCCCCAGAGACTACGCCCCCACCTCCATTAATAAAACGCAAGGGGGCAAAGAAAAAGCTCCATTTACCGATATGAGTGATCACTGTGGCCAGTCGCCGGCTGAGCTCCTCAGGGGCCATTTCTTCCTTTAACCAAAATAGCATTTCACCGAAAAGCCACTCAGGTATGTAAACAAAACAAAGCAACACGTAAGTGTTTCTACTGCTGTTATGGATGATGTTTCAAAGACATCTCCTTCCGAGGATGCGCTGCCCTCACATTCTTCCTTGCTCTCTTCAGGCACAAAACGAGTCACTCCCAGCCCAGGCCAACTTTCCTGGGCCGCTCGGCCAGCCACGCCCTTCAGGGAATTGTCTTAAAGATTAAAATCCAGCAGCTTTGCCAACGTAATGTCTGGCTTTGAGAGAGGGGAAATGGCAGTTCTGGAGGTAAGAAAAGCAGTCGCCCCAAATCACGCTGTAACCGAGCGTCGGGCTTCCCCCGCCGAGGGAGCGCTGGGGTCTCTGGATTTGCGGTCCCCGTAGGTCGGGTCTTCGGCGCCGCCTTCCGGTAGGGTCGGGAAGAACGATGCTTTGCCAGCACGCGGAGGAAGTGCGGAGCCTGCGCGCACGGAGGGCTGACGGGTGGAGGAGCGGAGGGCGGAGGAGCGGAAGGCGAGGGCGGCAGGCGGCCTGAGGCCCCCGCTCCTGCGCGCGGTCCACCTCACGCCCCGCGGCGCGCCCGGCGCTCCAGCCTCCGCGCCCACCTCTCCCCGCCCTCGGCAGCGCGCACGCGCCCGAGCGCTGTCTGTTGCCAGGTGGAGAAGCTGCGCCCGTTGCCTTGCGAGGAGCCCACGGCGCGGCCCACGGAGTGGGTCGACTCACTGCGTGTCCTCGCAGCTTTTGGGGAGAGGGGACAGCGATTTAGGCGCTCCTGCTAGTACCGGGGTTCTGAACGCCTGCCTCGACCCCCTCCTTGCCCGCCAGGTGCCTGCAGAGCGGCCCAGGCGAAGAGGGGGCTGACTGGGAGAGGTGCAGCCATCCCGCCGGGGAGGCTGCTCGCACCGCCGCCCCTGCCCCAGGGGTCGTCTCAGCGGTAATCAGCATGCACCGGACGCACCCGCACTCGGAGCCGGGAGCGCGGGCTGTGCGCACACACATCTCCACCGTGTGGGCCTTTTCCTTTGTGCAGCTACTCCAGGGCGTCACCGCTCCGTCTGCCACTGTCAGGCGCGCCAAGGCTCCGTCCTAACAAGGCTCTGGCACAAGCCCCACGCGGGGCCCCCCTCCCTGTCAACCCCGGGAGCGTCTTCTCTGGGCCGCTCCCCCGCGGCAATCGATGTCCTGCAGCTTCCTCACGTGGCCCCAGATCTACCTGACAGGCAGCGAAACACTAACCCCATTCCGCAGAACTCCACAGCCAAAGCCTAAGCAAACGCGAATCTGGTCAGGTTGTTCCTCAATCCATTCTACCACGGGGGACCCTGAGTATCTGGTCGCAAGAAGGCCAGGACCGTCACAGCTTCCAAGCCACCGCCAGGAAGCTCAGCTTTCCTCTTTGATATGTAAAAAGCCAGACCGCAAACACTCCGGATCTAATTTCTAATAGTAGCCAGTCACCCCAGGGGCCTGAGTACATTTTTAAATGCTTTCGGTAACAACTGTGGGCTGTGGTTAAGAGACGTTACTCCACAGCAAACCCCGTGGAGGGTTACTCTTTCCTGTGAAGTAAGTGCACTCTGCCTGCACAAGTAGAGCAGTCATTGTCATAGCACCCACTTGAAGAAGAGTCAGAAAAGGGTGAAAGACACAAAGAAGTAAGACAGCCTTAGACCGCGTTTCCGTGGTGGCTTCTCTGCCTATTCAACAGTCACAAGTATTGTTGAGGAGCCAGATGAAATGTTTCTTGATCATAGTAGTTGGAACCCTGGTGCCCAGTCAGAGCCAATTGTGAGTTTTGATCACTAGAAACAAGCACATTGCCAAGGAGGCAGATGATGTGCAGCATTCTGGCCTTTGCAGATCCGGTGACCTCAGGCTTCCTGGACAGGTCCTTACATGTGAAAATCATGAAAAGGAGGGAGAGGAAGAGAAGGCAGAAGAAACTGATAAATAGGAATGAGGGAGAAAAGGAAAGGCATAGAAAAGAAATCACATTCAGAGTCCTGCTCTCCTTTCCCACATCTGTACCTTCACAATCTTCAAAGGTCTCCATGGAGGGGCGGCTGGGTGGCTCAGCCGTTTAAGCATCTGCCTTCAGCTGAGGTCATAATCCCAGGGTCCTGGGATCAAGCCCCACCTGGGGCTCCTTGCTCAGAGAGAAGCCTGCTTCTCCCTTTCCCACTCCCCCTGCTTGTGTTCCCTTTCTTTCTGTGTCTCTCTGTCAAATAAATAAATAAAATCTTAAAAAAAAAAAGGTTTCCATGGAGATTAATTGGCTGAATGTATGGCAAGATGTAGCAGGCAGTACCTGTCCTCAGAAACCAATTCTGTCCCCCCATCTCTAACACGTGCTCTTCCAGGGCCCCAACTGCTTTATCTGGGCTACGAGGAGGTGGGTCTGTGGTCTCCAAGTTTCCTTTTCCAGTTCTGAAATCCTGTCATTGTAACTAAGAAGATATGATCGCCTAGTGTGCAATAACCCATACCTCCCCTTGCCTCCCTCCCAGGAAAACAAATGGTCATTGTCTCCATTGCTCCTGTGACTATGAACATTCCTATTGTCTTCTCTTCTTCCTCTCCATCCTCCTCTTTTCTGTGTCTCCTTTTCTCCTTCCTAATTCTGATCTATTTCCTGTCTCTGACAAATCACATTGCTCCAATATCTGACAAAATCAAGGAACAAGCCAGAATAGCCTGCCTCCTCCAGTGAATCAATTAGCTATCAGTCACATCCGTTGAACATCTGCCATATGCCAGGGTTGTGAGAGGTAGTGTCAAGTACAGCAACTGCCACCACCATGTCCTAAGTGACTACCCTGCCTGGTGCAATGGTAGGCATTTCACAGACATTGTTTAAGCCTCACAACCCTTTAAGGGCTTTGGTCTCATTTTACCATGTTCCGAGTACAAAGATGAAACTGAATATTACTAATCTGATGAATCTAGACCAGTCTCTGCCTTCAAGTAAAGCTTTGCCTAAGCTTGGAAAGAGAAACCTCCTCCAAGTACTGCCAAAGTAGATTCTACCTCTGTTGGTGAACTCTCAGCACAATGAAGAAAAAGAAAGGACCCAATTTGGGTGAACCAGATGAGGGTGAGGGATGCCTGGGCATCACACGGTCACCAAGTTAAGTCTAGATCCATGGTTTTCAAACTAACAATCACCTAAAATACAGGTTTGTTGGTTGGTTGGTTTTTAATTTGGATTCCTGGTCCCCACCTCCAGAGATCTGACTCAGTAGTGTGGAATGGAACCCAATAATTTGCATTTCTAACAAGTCCCCAGGAAAACTGATGCTGCTGGTCTTGGGACTACACTTTGAGCACCACTGGCCTAGAGCAGGGCTCTTCAAATTTCTTAGACCGCAAACCACAGTATGATATAAAATTTACATCATGACACAGTAGACATACATACACACAATGAAAACAAAAGTTGTATGAACAATTTCTTTTCCCTTACTACATGTGAAGCCCTAAAATACTTTCTATTCAATTTCATTTTTAAAAAACAACGGCCAAATTGGGGAAATTTTCATTTGGAAAGTATGGCATTCAGTTATGTAAGAAAATGTCCTTATTCTTTTAGAGATGTATGCTGAAGTTTTTAGGGATGAAACATCATTGTAATTTAAACTACCTTAGCAAGGAGAATAAATGAGATAAATACTGGGAAATGTTCATAATTGTTAAATCAAGGTGGTATATGGGTTGTTTTGCTACTTATTCTCTCTACTTTTATGCATGTTTAAATATTTGTCATAATAAAAAGTTTTTTAGAATGATTGTTTGGACCTACTCAGTTGCTTGTATGACCCAGTAAGGAGTTGCTCCCAGCAGTTTGAAAAGCTCTGTGCTAAGATAGAGCAGAGGAAAACAGAAGAGGAAGAGAGATGGTAAAGATAAGGTTAAGAGGGTGGGGAGAAGGTGACAGGAGATGCAGGATAAGAGAGGTAGAAGTGCACTGTGGGAGGGGGTAGGGGTCACCACAAATGCCTCAGGATAATGCCCCTCTAAAGGGCCTCTTTCTTCACATCCCACTCTATCTTCACTGTCCTTTCTGCTTTGGACCCTGGGCTACTTGGCAAGGAAAATACCTTATTCACTTCTGTAAACCCCACAGTTCCTGGACCAAGCCCAGAGTTAGAAAATAGCCATCAGTCAAAGCCTCTCATCTCACAGAGGTCTTGGAACTGCCTCAACATTGCAATGTTGCCTCCTTCCCCCAGTGCTGCCTGGTAGGATAAGCCTCAATACACCAGGAGTCCAGCTGTACTCGTACATAAGACCATATTCTTTTCTAAGGAATCACACCATGTGCTATCTAGTGCACAGCTGACTAGATAGGTGAACCCAAAAGAGTGAAAAAGTCACCTGGGTTCACACCATCCTGACCGTCATTCCACTGTCACCTTGTGTTTCCCGAAACCAGCTGCCCAGGCACAGGGGAGCATGGGGGTACGCAAGTGTGTATATTTGGAGGGGACGATACACCTGCCTCTACCTCTGTATTTTCACTCTCCTCCCCCATATACGTCCTTTCTCAAATTTAATCTATTGTCAAAATAATGTATTTTCTTTGCAGAACATATTAGCAAAGTACAGAAAACTGAAAAGAAGAGGTGGGGAAAAGGAAAATTGATCATAATTCCATCACCCATAGGCAAAACCACTTGAAATTTTAAAGAGTATTTGATGTATGATTTTCATTAATAGACTATTTATTAGGGCAGTTTTAGACTTCCAAAAAATTGAGCAGAAAGTACTAAAAATTCCCATAAACCCACTGTCTCAAAACAGTTTCTCATATCATTAACATCCTTTATTTGTGTGGCATGTGTGTTACAATTGATGAACCGGTATGGATACATTATTAACTAAAGTCGATACATTAAGGTTCACTCTTTGTGTTGTACTATTCTATGGGTTTTTTACTAATGCATAATGCCATGTATGTATCCACAATGACAGTTATCACACAGAATAGTTTCATTGCCTTAAAAATCTTCTATGCTCCACCGATTCACCCTCCCTTCCCCTCAAATTTGGAGCAACCACTAATCTTTTTACTGTCTCCATAGTTTCATCTTTTCCAGAATGTCATATAGTTGGAATCATACAGTATGTAGCCATTTCAGACTGGCTGCCCTCACTTAGCAATATGTATTTAAGTTCTTTCTGTGTCTTTTTATGGCTTGTTAACTTGTTTCTTTTTATCACTGAATAATATTCTTTATATTCTGTTGTGTAGAGGCATCTGTTTATCCATTCACCTACTGAAGGACATCTAGGTTGTTTTCAGTTAGGGGCAATTATGAATAAAACTGCTATAAACATTGTGCACAGGTTTTTATGTGGGCCTAAATTTTTAACTCATTTGGGTAAATACCTATGAATGCAATTGCTCAATGTTGTGGTAAGACTATGTTTACCTTTGAAAGAAACTACAAACTGTCTTGTAAAACCATGTACATACCCACCAACAGTGAATGAGAGTTCTTGTTGGTCGACATCCTAACCAGAATTTGGTGTTGTCAGCGTTTTGGATTTTGGCCATTCTAATAGATATTAGTGTTATCTCATAGCAGTTTAAATTTGCAACTCCTAATGATATATGATGGTAAGCAACCTTTGGTATGCTTATCTGTATATCTTCTTTGGTGAGGTATCTGCCCCCTTCTTAGTTAAGTTGTTTGTTTTCTTATTGTTGAGTTTTAAGAGTTCTTTATATATTTTGGACAGAAGTCCTTTATCAAATATAGGTTTTGCAGATATTTTCTCCCAATCTGTGGCTTATCTTTTCATTCTCTTAACAATGTCTTTTGCAGAGCAGAAGTTTTTAATTTTAATGAAGAACAATTTATTGATTTTTTTCTTTCATGGATCATGCATCTGGTGTTATGTCTAAAAGTCATTACTAAACCCAAGGTCACCTGGATTTTCTCTTATATTTTTTTCTAGAAGCTCTATAGCTTTGTGTTTTACATTTAGGTCTATATCCATTTTTAGACAATTTCTGTGAAAAATGTAAGGTTAGTGTCTAGATTCATTATATCGCCTATAGATGCCCAGTTTTTCCAGCACCACTTGTTGAAAAGACTATCTTTTTTTCCATTGAATTTCCATTGCTCTTTGTCAAAGATCAGTTGACTATACTTGTGTGGGATTATATCAGGGCATTTTATTCTGTTTAACTGATCTATTTGTCTATTCTTTCACTAACATCATGCTGTCTTGATTACTGGATAAGAATGTCTATGGTTGGGGCGCCTGGGTGGCTCAGTCATTAAGCATCTGCCTTTGGCTCAGGTCATGATCTCAGGGTCCTGGGATCGAGCCCCACATCAGGCTCCAGGGAGCCTGCTTCTCCCTCTCCCACTCCCCCTGCTTGTGTTCCCTCTCTTGCTGTTTCTCTCTCTGTCAAATAAAATCTTAAAAAAAAAAAAAAAAGAATGTCTATGGTTGGGGCAGGCTGGGTGGCTCAGTCAGATGAAGGCATCTGCCTTCAGCTTAGGTCATGATTCTGGAGTCCTGGGATCAAGCCCTGCATTAGGCTCCCTGCTCAGCAGGGAGACTGCTTCCCCCTCTCTGCTCTTCCCCCCTGCTCATGCTTGCTTGCTCTCTCTCTCTCTTTCTCGTGTGCTTTCTCTCTGAAATAAATAAATAAAATCTTTAAAAAAAAAAAAAAGACTGTCTATGGTCACTGTGTATGTGTATGTATCAGATATGTGTGTTTTATTAGATTTTGTTATCAGTGTTATACTCACTTCATAAATAGAATTTGGAAGGTTTCCTTATTTCTGTGCCCAGGATAGAATCAATAGCAACCAAGTCATCTGTTCCTTAAAGTTTCTCAGTAGAATTTTCCTATGAAATAATATAGTCCTGGTGCTTTTGTGGCTGGAGTTGTGGGAAAATACAGTTCTCTGGCAACATCTATTTTATGGTAAACTGTCTACTTAGAATTTCTATCTTTTCCAGGATGTTTTGATAAATTATATTTTCTTGAAATTTCATCTGTTTCATCTGGGTTTTCAAATGTATTACACAGACGTGAGTAATGTGATCCCATACAATTCTATTAATTTTTTGCTTCTGTAATTATTTCCCCTTATTATTTTGATTGTACTTCCTCTGTCTAGCCGTCTTTTCTATTTTTATTTTTCATATATTTATTAGTATTCCCATTTCTATTTTCTAATTTATGAATTGCTTCTTATATCCTTCCACACAACCCACCACATGGGTGTTTATAGCAGTTATATTCATAATTGCCAAAATTGGAAGCAACCAATATGCCCTTCAGTAGGTGAATGGATAAGTAAACTGTGGTACATCAAGACAATGGAATATTATTCAGCACTAGAAAGAAATGAGCTACCAAGCCATGAAAAGACATGGAGGAAACTTAAATACATATTGCTATGTGAAAGAAGTAATCTGAAAGAAGTGATTACTTAGTGAAAGCAGTAAACAGCTACTGTATGATTCCAACTATATGACATTCTGGAAAAGGCAAAACTATAGACACATTTAAAAAGATCAGTGGTTGCCAGGGGTTATGGGAAGAGAGGAATGAACAGGCAGAGCACAGAGGATTTTTAGGGCAGTAAAACTACTCTTCAAGATATTACAATTGTGAATATACATCGTTAAAACTTAGTCTGAACTCATAAAATTACACCAAGAATGAACTCAAACATAAACTATAGACTTTCAGTGATAATGATGTGTCACTTTAGGTTCATCTATTGTAACAAATGTATCACTCCAGTGGGGGATGTTGATAATGGGGAAGGCTGTGCATGGGTGGGGGTTGGGGGTACATGGGAAACTTCAGTATCTTCTGCTCAATTTTGCTATGAACCTAAAACTGCTGTAAAAAAGTCTACAGACTTGCAACTAGAAAATGAATAAGTTCTAGAGACCTAATGCCCAGCATAGTGGCTACAGTTAACAACACCGTATTATATACCTCAAAGTTGCTAAGAGATTAGATCTTAAATGATCTCATTATGCACAAAAAATAATTATGTGACTTGATAGAGGTGTTAGCTGACGCTATGGTGGTAATCATATTGCAATATATAAATGTGTCAAATCAACACATTGTACACCCTAAACAATGTGATATGTCATTTATAGCTCAATTTTTTTAAATACCCTTATAGAAAAAAATCAAGTCTATTTAAAAATTGTGTAATTTCGGTTTTGAGATGATTAAGGACTTTCTCAATATATGTTTTTCACGTTCTTTTTTTTTTTTAAAGATTTTATTTATTTATTTTAGAGAGAGAATGAGATAGAGAGAGAGCATGAGAGGGGAGAGGGTCAGAGGGAGAAGCAGACTCCCCGCCGAGCAGGGAGCCTGATGCGGGACCCGATCCCGGGACTCCAGGATCATGACCTGAGCTGAAGGCAGTCGCTTAACCAACTGAGCCACCCAGGCGCCCTGTTTTTCACGTTCTTGAAAACATAAAACTTTGTATTCTTCTTAGCTCACATCCCTTTATATTCTAAGACAGCTCCCTTCCCTTCTTCCCCTCAGAGCCTCTAAAAATTAAAGGTCACGAAGGGTTCCTAGCCCTAGAGCCCACGAGATAGAAAAGCCCACAGACCACAGAAGGACACACCTATCCGACATCGAAGGGCCTAAGGAGGCTGAGGACAGAGCCTACGCCTCCCCAGCGGGCAGACAACTTAAAGGGCGGAGGAAACCGATTGGCCAATTGTGACCACTGAAGCTCAACTCTGTTCTTTGATTGGCTTTAGCGGTGACGCCCCCCTCCCCGAATTCCTTGCTTGGATTGGTCTAGTTCTTGCTTCCGACCTGGACGGTGGCCAGAGGAGGACAAGAGACTTCCAGACGGAATGGAGGAATGATTTGGGTAACATCTGAAACGCAGTCGCACATCAACAAGCAAACGGGCTCCCGGGACGTGGTGGCGGCCTCTGTGGACTCGGTGTTGCTGATGGCGACTGAGAGGAACCGGTGGGAGCGCCTCCTGAGCCCGCTGCTGCCGCCGAGGTAACGGTTGCGGTCCGGCTCAGGGGCGGAGGATGTTTGGCCTGCCAGCGCAGAGAGAGGTGAGGAGGGGGAGGAGGACCAGAGGACAGAATCTGCGAGACCCGGGATTCTGCTTTCAGTCCCACCCCCGAAAGGGAATCGTTTTACACCCAGCCCTTCCCTTTCTTTCCCCTCCCTACGTTCACCCTTCAGCCCGCCTTTTGCCTCAGTTTCTCTAGTGGGGGGCGGGGAGGTGGAGGACAGTGGAGCTGGGCTTGCCATTCTCCATGCTCCCCTCGCCATAGAGTTGCCAGATTTGGCAATAGAAATACAAGAGGAGGGGGGCCTGGGTTGTTTAGTCGGTTAAGCGTCTGCCTTTCGCTCAGGTCATGATCCAGGGTCTGGGGATGGAGCCCCGCCTTGGGCTCCCTGCTCAGCGGGGAGTCTGCCCTCCCTCTCTCTCCCTCTGCCCCTCCCCCAGCGTGTGCTCTCGCTCACGCGCGCTCTCAAATAAATAAAATCGTTTTTTTAAAAAAAATACAAGATGCTAGTTAAATTTAAATTTCAGATAAACAATAATTTTTGAGTATAAATATGTCCCCAATATAAAGAGAAATTTAAATATAAAACATTATTTGTTATTTGTCTGAAATCGAACTGGTTGTGTTGTTTTTTATCTGGCAACCCTAGTCTAGAATAACACTTGTACACCTCCTAACCATTTACAGCCTGCTTAGGGACACAGCAGTCCCTATGTGGGGAGTGTTGTAATCCATGTTCTGATGAAACCCGAAGAGACTAGCCCAACGTTATGCAACTAGTGGGTAATGAGGCCAGAATACCTTAAAAACCCATTTCAGTTCTGCTGTCCTTCATCAGGAGAAGACTCCTGGGGAGTTCTTTCCTATTGTTGGAATAAATCCAGTTAACAAAAGCAAACTTACCTTTCAGAGGGCTGTAGAGTTAGTTCTGCTCTATAACATTTACTTTATATTTTAGGGAAGAAATAACTGTATTAAACTGTCAAGGAATATAGCTCTTTGATGATGAAAGTATATTTTATAATTAATAAACAATGTCATATCATTTGGCTTTGATGTCAGCAGACAAGGTTATATTCATATGTATTGCAGGAGATCCATACATCACTATGAAGGCAGTATATCCTATAGAGGCTAAGAGCTCAAATTCTGGAATGAAACACACCTGGGTTCAAAGCCTAGTTCCACCACTTTGATGGCAGTAGGCAAGTTACATAATATCTCTGGGTCTCAGTTTCCTCTTCTTTAAAATAAAGATAATAGGGGCGCCTGGGGGGCTCTGTCGTTAAGCCTTCGGGATCCCACAGTTCTGGGATCCAGCCCCGCATCAGGCTCTCTGCTCAGCAGGAAGCCTGCTTCTCCCTCCCCCACTCCCCCTGCTTGTGTTCCCTTTCTCGCTGTGTCTCTCTCTGTCAAATAAATAAATAAAATCTTTTAAAAAAATAAAAATAGGGCACCTGGGTGGCTCAGTTGGTTAAGCGACGGCCTTCGGCTCAGGTCATGATCCAGGACTCCCTGGATCGAGTCCCTCATCGGGCTCCCTACTCGGCAGAGAGTCTGCTTCTCCCTTGACCCTCCCCCCTCTCGTGTGCTCTCTCTCTCTCTCTCTCATTCTCTCTGTCTCAAAAAAAAAAATCTTTAAAAATAAAAATAAAAATAAATAAAATAAAGATGATAATTGTATCCACTTCATAGGATTGGCAAGTGCCTAGGACATCAAAATTAATTTTAATTTTAATTTTCAGCTATAAATTTTAGCTATTAGCTATTACATTTGACCTTTAGTAACTGTGACTCTTTGACATACTAAATGATTCTATAATTAATATTTAATTTTTAAATTTTTATTTTAAGTTTTAAAAAGCCAAGCAATTAAAAATATTATGGATATCTGAGTTTCAGTGAAAAGAAATGTCCCGCTAAGCAAGGAGTCTGATGTGGGGCTTGATCCCAGGACCCTGGGATCATGACCTAAGTCGAAGGCAGACGCTTAACGAATGAGCCACCCAGGCGCCCCTCTAAAATACTTGTTTTAACCGTTATTGAATAGTACATTTCTTTTCACTGAAACTCAGATATCCGCAGCGGCACCCGGGTGACTCAGTTGGTTAAGGTCCGACTCTTGATTTCGGCTCACGTTATATCTCAGGGTTGTGAGATCTAGCCCTGCAGAGGGCTCTGCTGCTGAGCGTGGAGCCTGCATAAGATTCCCTCTCCCTCTCCCTCTCCCTCCGGTCCCCCTCTCCCCTCCACATGCCTGCTCTCTCTTGCACTCTCTCTCTAAAACAAAACAAAACAAAACAAAATAGTTTACTTGCAGACTATTCCCTAAAATTCCTCTTGGGAATTTTTTGCAGTTTTTCTTCAAAAACCTACAAAACCGTTCCATTACCTAAGGAGGAATGTGGAATTATGAAGATTGAAGTTCTAATCTTAGCAACTACTGTTTACTACCCAAGTGATTATAAACAAGTTGCTTATCATATCTGATCCTTGATTATTTGTAAAATCCTAACAAAAACTTGATTCCGCACCCCCGAGGGTTATACATGCTGTCAGTTATTACTAGCTATTTGTCCACCAGAGAAAACTGCAACCATGAATGAATCCAACTATTTGTCTTCTTCCTGCATCAAGCTTCCTAGAAGAGCTGGAGAAACTTGTGCACTGAGAACACTTGATACTAAAAGAAATTCTTGGTAGTCAACTTCACCTGGGCATTCAGCACCTCATTCTTTCAATTTATGCAATTGCTGTTTCAGATTCTCTTCACTCTTTGCAAACCTCTGACATCCCTTACAAGCCATCCTCAGCAAATGATCTCAGTGTTAGGGAGGAAATAGAATACCTGAGTTCTGAGCTTCCTGCCAGCAAACATTAGTGTTTCCATCCCACCACCAATGTTGTCCTTGTCATATCATAGTTCAGTTTGGAGTCCCATAGTCCCATGGTAGTTTAGTAGAGCACAGGCTAAAGCATTTTTCCTAAAAATGGGATATTGTCCCATTCACTAGGGACTATGTTGTCCTTCCTCTTCCTAGACTGTGGGACTGCACATCACACTGGCTTCTTACTCCACCTGTCAGGCCACCCAGAGTTTGAGGCTGGAAGTCACACACACACAATCGTTCAGCAACACAATGATCAATTTCCCCTCTGAGGGCTTCAGCTGGAGAAATTTTCTGCTGGGAAGCTCTGGGTTTCATCCTCAAGGAGAAAGCTGGGACCAGTGCTTTCAAAATTCAGACATGACATAAGGCATAGAGTGCTTTTCTGTTTCCTCAGTTATCATGTTTTTGTGAAGCCTCATTTAAACCTGCTTTTCTGTCTTCGACAGCATTTTCTACAAATGTGTTTTATTACCAAGTAGAGCTTTGCATTCATAAAGGCTAAAAATAACTTAACTATTCCCCTAACGTTATAAAAATGGGTCTCACCCACACACTAGGTTTTCCTGTACCCTGTGCTGATGCCTTCCAATGTATTTTGCTCACTCCTCCTCATGGTTCACTAGGCTGCATCCTCCATATCTGTAGCCACTTCCTTGGACACTGGGACTAGAGATAGAGCAATGGCCCCAGCGGACACTGGCTGGCTGGCTCATGGTTTCTCCTTCTAACTCACACCCTGGAGACTCAGATGCCCTTGAGTTCCCATGATTTATTGTTGAGTTATTTCCTCTTCTCTTCACCATCCTCTGATGGAAGTGTTGGTTTACCTAGAGACTTAAGCACCCCATAGAATCATGGATCCGAGCACATTGAGTACCTGTCAACTCAATGACAGGTACTCATCCTGGCTGCCTCGTACATGTGTTGCAGCCCCCAATCCCACCATTTAGCATCCTCACTAAATTGTTGCCCAACCTCTTTCTAACACTTCAGGAAGCTGGAAATCCATCACCTCCTGAAAGTAGCTTAATATAGTTTCAGTCGGCTGTCCATTAGAAAGTTCTTCCCTCTAAACAGAGCCAAAATATGTGCTTTCCCAAATAGCCCTCATAATTTTTCCCCAGGTTAATTTTGATCTTTGGAGCACAAGGGAAAAAAAATCTCACCTAGTCAACCCTTTTATATTTAAAATTGTTAATTTCCAGATTCATTTAATAAATTCTGACTAAGTGCCTTTTGTGTCATCTCTCATCTTCTAGTAAATGAAAACATATCTACATATTTCTCACAAGAGATTCTTGGGCTGGAACAAACTTTTCACTTTACCTTCCTCTTTTTTAAAATTAATAATTGGCATAGATACAGCTTCAGATTAAATCACTTAAATTTAGCAGAGCTGGAGCTCCTGGATAAATCAAAGGCCTCACACTCAAATGTCTGCAGGGGGCTGGCCCAGTGACATAAGTGAGTAAAAAAGTTGTAAGAAAAATAAGGAGAGGTAGAGACCCAGTGACGTGCAGTGCATATGCCCATCTAAAGCAGGTGGCCACTCGCTAGTTGCCACCAGAGGATAAGGCACAGGGTTACAATCTACTGATTTTTCAAGTGAAGGTGGAAATTTGGATCTGCATATGAAATTTCCTCAGAAAGCATCTAATTCAGATTTAAAACACTGCAAAACAAGACAAAGGAGCTGCCAGTTTAAGACCTCTCTTGTTTCTCTTCTATAAATTATAAATGTTAGTAGGCTTGATATTTGTATTTTGAATTTTTAATAACTTTTAATTTGAAATGTTTTTGGACATAGAAAAGTTATAAAAGTGGACAAAGAATTCCAATATTCTTTACCTAGATTTCTTAAATGTTACTATTCATAACACATTTATTTTATTCTCTGCATATAAATACGATTGCACATATCATATACTCACATAATGTTTTTCTGAAGCATTTGGCAGTAAGTTACTGACATTATGCCTCTTTACCCCTTAATATTTCAGCATGTGTTATCTAGAAACAAGAGCATTGTCTTACATCATAACACAATTATCAAAATCAAAAAATAACAGAGATGCAATATTGTTATTCAGATTTCACCAATTGTCCAACTAATGAACGTTTTACCAAAAAAAAAAAAAAGAAAAGGAAAAAAAATGGTTTACTGGTCCAGAACCGCATACAGCATCACATGTTGGATTTAATTGTTAAGTCTCTTTGGCCTCCTTCATTCTGGAACAGCTCCTCAGTTTTTGTCTTCCATGATTTTTAATAGGTTAGATGATGAAGTGATTTTTGGCATTCGTGAGTGTATCCATAATAGAGATCTCTTCATGTACTAAAAATACATGAGTAGAGGATGGTGCCAATCATTGAGAATGGAGGCCAGGTTTTTTATAGAACATCCCTCCATTGTTGTTGTTGTTTTTCCAATACTTCTTCACACATAGATTCAGACTATCCATTTGGGGAAGAACCGCACAGAAGTGATGTGTCTGTCTCAGTGCATCGTATCAGGAGGCTGGGCAGGCTGCACTGTCAAGCATGTCGCCCTGGAGGTGGCTCAATCCCACAGAAGAACTCTGAGATCAGTGTAGTCATTGCAGAGGTCAGCACAAGTGTATTTATATCTGTACCCTCAGTCATTGCTTAATGGCTGTCTGCCAGGGGAACGTAAATCCTTAGATACTTAAGGTTTTACAAAAGTGAAGAATAGCTTAAGATTTGGTGTAAAGAACCTTCAGAACCTTCTTTTTAATTATTGTCCATATGCAAGCATAGAGTTTTTATTTCAAATTAAACAGGAACTAGGTTTGCAGATATGGTTTGCAGGGCTCTATCTCACTAGACTGAGAAAATAAAGCTTTCTTTTCTTTAAGGTAACAGAATCCATGCCTTTTGTGTTATTGTTAAGTCTAAATGCAATTTTGCAGCATGAAAACTGCAATGATCTGTAATTAGTTGGGACTCTTCATAGTTTGTGACATATCTGTTGCATGCTATCTGTTTTCAAAACTCACTGCTCTTAGCTATGGGAGATTTTCTTAAAGCTGTAGGCTTTATGAAGATCAAGGCTGTATGTCATAGTTTCCTATTGGAAAGATTTTGGTTTTTTTAATTTTTTTATTAACATATAATGTATTATTTGTTTCAGGGGTACAGGTCTGTGATTCATCAGTGTTATATAATACCCAGTGCTCATTACAACACATACCCTCCCCAGTGTCCATCACCCAGTTAGTTACCCCATCCCCCCAATCCCTTTAGTTTTAAAGTAGTGATAATCAGTGAATACATAACAGAACAATTTGCCTACTTATAGGCAAAAACAGAACTTGTTTCCCTACTTACATGTCCTGCACATAGAAGAATAATGCAGGAAATGTTTGTCTGGGTTCTTTGATTATCTAACTGGTATCTCTAGGAAGCTGAGGATCCCAAGTTTGTAAAGGCACAAAAATCTAATTAAAAATGAGACACTGAAAGGGATTTTATCATGAAGCAGTTTGATAATTCTGTAAGCTTAGAAGTGATTCAGTGTTAAAAGAATCACTGCTTAAAAGCTGTTTGTGGACCAGAATCTGAAAGTAAATATGAGCAGTTCAGCATTTAGCTGTGTGCTTCAGAAATTGCTTGGTAGAACCTGTTTTTCTACAACATAATAATTTAAGCTTTGACTTTTAGATCCAAACAGCAATCCTGGCACTTGACTACCATATGGAAACAACTTGTTATGACTGCATTGTGGAAATGGTGTTCAAAATGAAACACACAGCATACAAGCTGAAATAGCACTTATAGTTGTTGGTATTGCAGGGAGAGCATTCAATATGTTAAATACAAGATATCTTTGTAAGTATCACCATATTTTTCAGAGGGCATTTTTAAACTAGTGATATTTGACGTATGGGAGAGAAAATAATTAGCCTGTTTAAGCCAATTGCCATGCATGAATATCTAGACATGATACTAAGACTTTCCTTTAATAAACTTTATATTTTAGAACAGTTTTAGATTCACAGAAAAATTGAGAAGATAGTTCAGAAAATTTCCATATACCTTCACCAGTTTCCCATATTATTAACATCTTGCAGTAATATGGTACATTTGTTAAAATTAATGAACCAACCAACCTTGATACAATATTATGAACTGAAGTCCAGAATTTACTCTGATTTTCTTAGTTTTTACCTAATGTCCTCTTTCTGTTCCAGGATCCCACCCAGGACACCCCATTACATTTAATTGTCATGTCTCCTTAAGCTCCTCTTGGCTATGATAGTTTCTTAAATTTTCCCTGTTTTTGATGACCTTGACAGTTTTTAGGAGTCAGAAATTATTGGTCAAATATTTAGTAGGATGTCCTTGTATTGGAATTTGATGTTTTTCTCAAGATTAGACTGGGGTTATGGGGGTTTTGGGTGGGGGGGGGAGACCACAGAGGAAAAGTGCCATTTTCATCTCATTATATTAAAGATTATTCTGTTGATGTTGACCTTGGTCCCCTGGCTGAGGTTGTGTTTGTTAGGTTTCTTCAGGTAAAGTTACCTGCTCACACCCCTCTTCCATACTTTATAGTCTTTGGAAGGAAGTCTCCATGCACAACCCACACTTAAGTAAGACTTTTCTTTTAACTTTCCAAAATGGATCCAGATGCTTGTTTTGGATGAAGCAGATAAAAATGCTCAGTCCAGGGATTAAAGGCCAAATCCACAAGACCTACTAGAAAGTAAATACAAGTATTCAGGTGTGCACATGATTCATCTATAGCTGGCGGGTTGGGTTACTTGTTACAGTATAGCTGTGAAGTGCTATATTGTCCTTCCCCCTGCTGAAAGCAACTGTTTCCTACAATCTCTGTCTAGCTCAATTCTATAGTAAGACAGGGACGCTTGGTCTCAAACATTATTCCTCTATTATTATTATGAAAACTGTTATATCTACTTAATTGATATGTCAACATAATTAGTCGTCTCTCTTTATTTTTTTTTAAGGTTGGGTTGCTTTCTGCCTTAATGTCAATCAATATGTTGGAAGTTATAAAGAAGTTCAAATTCTGATGAAGAAGGAAGAATTGACCTATGAAACGGTCAATATTTTATAATATTTTTGAAAAGGGTAAATGTTTTTTTTGTTGATACACATAAAAATTATGGCCAGAATTTTTTTTTACCTTCTTACTTAAGCTCTGTACTAAAATTGCAGAAACTAGTATCATGCCTTCATATTTGTAATAAAGCCAGCAAAGTAAACACAAGAAGAAAAATAACTATACCAGATAGTAGAAAAACTGAGATGAACCTCTTTCTTAAGTCCAGCATACTTTGTTCTAAGATTTGGGACGATAATATCTGTATTTAGGCAGAATTAATAGAATGAATTTCTAACTGGTCCCTTCCAATGATAGGATGAGAGTTAGAAATCAAATGGTTTTTTATTCTGACTCTGTTAGGAATTATCATTTTCCTTTCTGAAATACTGGAGGGAAGAAAATTGTATGTTCCTTGTGTCAAATGACAGACCACACATGCTGTTCTTTTTCGGAACACAGCGCAAGGGTAAACTGGCTTCTGAGCAAACACATGCCAGGAATTTCAGTATCTGATGTGATAAGAGTAGTTCTTCCCTAGTATTGTTAGTTAAGACAGTGTTAACATCTAATTATTTCCTTAATAAACTGATGCAGGATCTAGTTACAATGTAGCTGTAAAGTGCTGCCTTGTCTTTGCCCCCTGCTCAAAATAAAGCTGTTACCTTTCTAGCCCTGTCCGCCATGGTGCTTAGCAGCCAGGGATGCATGGTCTCAGACATGTTTACCAAGTAAAACACTGACTTGAGGGACGCCTGGGTGGCTCGGTCATTAAGCATCTGCCTTCAGCTCAGGTCATGATACCAGGGTCCTGGGATCAAGCCCCGCGTCAGGCTCCCTGCTCAGCGGGAAGCCTGCTTCTCCCTTTCCCACTCCCCTTGCTTGTGTTCCCTTTCTCGCTGTGTCCCTCTCTGTCAAATAAATAAATAAAATCTTTAAAAAAAATAAACACTGATTTGATGGATGACTCTTGAGATTAAGGCTTATTCATATTTTGCAGGTGGTGACAGAAGAGAGACATTATCAAGAAGGAATTCATATAAGGGATAAACCACATTTTGATTACTACCAACCTACTGGTATTTCAATTCTTTATTTAATTGTATTTATCTACCACAGTTGGTGTTGAGGGGAAGATTTTTAGCAGTCTTGGTCAGCTCTAGCTGTGTGAGGGAATGAAGACCACACTCCACAGTGAGCTCTGTGATTTATGTGTGGTTCATGACTGTTTTAAGGCCTGAAAGATGTACAGCAGGTGCTTTTTGAATCAGAATTTGAATATCTACTATCATAATCTCGGGCTCATGATTTTTATAAACAACTAGTATCTATGGTTATAAACTATGAGCTGCCCACTACTTGTGAAAACTATATTCTCAGCTGACTATTTGTCATCTTCATTGAGTATTTGCTTTTATTCCGGTGAAATAAATGTATGTGCTGTTGTCAAAGTGTGATTTTGTTAGCCAGACAACCTTTAAAATCAGGTATATGAATGAGGAAAATAATCTTATCACCCAGTGACGTGATAAGATGTATTTAAATTCTACTTGGGAAGATTCATGGTTGATCAGAACATAGTAGAACAAATGTGAAATGTAGCCCAGACTTTGGATTTTCTACAATTGATATTCAAAGGAAAAATCAATAATCCTGTTAGATCTGGTTGCCTTAGCTTACACATGAGTCTTTTTTTTTTTTTTTTGTCCTGTTATTCGTATCTCATGCTTCCTTGATGATTCTTCTATAATTAGGATTTTGTTAGCATTTTCTGGTAGAAATTTACATTGACCCTCGCTTGGGTATAGTGGTTTTATTACTAAATAAATTGAATTATGTCTTGCTACTAATGTAAAAAGAACTGTTTCAAGAAATACAGTAGTCAACACAAATAGGTGATGAGGCAGCATTCCGAAATGGCATTGGCCTGATTTAGGACATGGTTTCATGAGTGAAATAGCATATTGTTTGGATTAAGAGTGAGTCAGTTTTTCCATATTTGTTTTTCTCTTGTCCTGCTCATTTGATCTTTTAAATTGCTCCAGCCAAGACATTTTTGATTGGCCATATTATCTGTTTTAGTAGAGAGCTGCAGTGGTAAATATATCCCAGCCCCTTGTGTTATAGTGTATGAGGTGAACTGAGCAGAAAGCAGTGATCAATATGGGTTACCATAACAGATATTTGGAGCTTCCTTACACACACACACTGTAAAAAGTTTTAAGTCCTAGACCAAGTCTGTCCAATAGAACTTTCTGCAGTGATAGAAATATTCTATATCCGTGCTGCCCAACAAAGAAGTGACGGGCCGCCATGTGGCTATTGAAATGTGGTTAATGCAACTGATTAACTGTGTTTTCTATTTTATTTAATTTTAATTTCAATATCCACGTGTGGCTAGTGGCTATTACATTGGACAACGTAGTCCAAATAATAGCCAACATTCTAGAGTTTATATTTGCAGTTGGTAGTTCCAAAAGTGTGTCAAAATGAATTATGTAATTGTTCTTTGTGTTTAGGCCCTGGTGTTTACATCTGTCCCAGGCCAACAACTGCTCTTGGATGGCCCTCTTGGGGCTTTAATTTCACTACCACAAACACAGTACTGCCATCTGCTTTATAAATAATAAGGCTTAAGATGCCTAATAGAATCTGATTTTGCAGCCAAAGGAATCCTTTTGCACTAACTACAAAAGAAACCTTTTCTTTTTCTCTAGATATTGCGATTAGCATCTAGTTAGAAGCACTTTACGCATAATCCTGGCAAATAACAGCCACTGATGCTTAACAAGTAGCTCATATTGTTAGTAGTTCCTGTCGTCTTTATAAGCAATATTCTGATTAATAATTTTTTGTTGTTGTTCAGAATTGGCAGTGGAGGTTGATTTGGGAGCAAAGCTGTGGCCATAAACATTGAAGAAGACGAGCAGATTCTTCATGACATTGAGACTTTCTACAACACCACAGTGGAGGAAATGCCAATGAATGTGGCTTACAGCACTCGCTCTTGTGGACTAGGTGATAACAACGTGCATTGGGCTTTTTTATTTGGGAATATTTGAAGCTTGTCTCAAAGCTCATAACAGATCAGAAATACAGAATTTTGATAGAATGCTACTCTTACTCATGAGCTCATATGAGGAAGGTCATTGGCTTTATCGTCTTTAGAATTAGAATACTGAAGTTGGATATGAAAGGTGGGATTGTAAAAATCATTCTTAGAAGTTTATTTCCTAGTTCTGTGAAAATTGTTTTATATTGAGTGTTCTCTGTCATCTAACACTATACTTGTGGACTGGACAATATGTGCTGTATAAAAGGAGCCAATTCTATTAAACTAGTGTATCTACTTTTATTGTGTGGTCATTAGACTGAATAGAACAAATTTGAAAATGATTTTTTTTAAGTATTTGAATTCTTTTTGTTTGGTATTGTGTTTTTATTCAGTAAAACATTTTATTAGTGATAAGTGTGCACTGGAGCCTTTTTTTTTAAGATTTTATTTATTTATTTGAGAGAGAGAGCTCATGCTCTGGGGAGAAGCAGATTCCCCACTGAGCACAGAGCCCGACACGGGGCTCGATCTCAGGACCCTGAAATCATGACCTGAGCTGAAGTCAGATGCTCAAGAGACTGAGCCACCCAGGTGCCCTGCACCGGAGGCTTTTGCTAAGCACCAGGAACAATCATATCCTACGGCTGAATCCCAGAAAAATTGCCATGTTGCATATTGAATACTCAATACATTATAATAAAGAATATTTTTCTTTAAAGTTGTTTGGTCCTTATTCCTTAAAGAATTATACTTTTTGCCATAATTCCATATTTTCCAAGAAAGAAAATAAAACAGCATTCTGTGATAAATATTTTATTCTCGTTACAGAATTACACGCAAAGGATACAACCCATGTGGCTTTTCATAAAAAGTTGTAATAGTTCCAAGTTAGCTGCTGTTTGGCCATGGCCCAAAGAGTAGTCAATTGGTCAATTGCAGATGTTCATCAGCAACATATGCTAAGCATTATCTGCTTCGTTGACAAAAGAGGAGTAACAGAATGTAAGATTTCTCCTTCTGCTGTGGCAAACATTTCCTTGCATATACAAAGTAGCTACTTAACAGCAAGATTTTCTGTGTTAATAAACTAATTAATCAGTAAAGTTCTTTTTCCCATAACAGTAACATAGAGTTGCTATTATAGGTCCTATTAGGGAAAAATTGACACTGACTATGATCCTCGTTTCTTCTTACTCACAAATTACTTATTGAGCAATCTTTATGTTGATCACAGCTCATAATTTGTCAGAAGAACCACTGATAGGCGGTGACTATTCCACCAGTTGTTTTGATTGGTATCATACAGAAAAGACTATGGTGGTGAATTTCTAGGTGAAAACGGCCCCCATCCTTTCTCAGTCCTAGTACTGATGCTTGTCACTTTCATAAAACCACTGCTGTGACAAGTAAGGCAAGGGCTTGAATCCCTGGAAGTGTCAGATCAATTAAAAGTCACATCATTGTCTTCAGTAAGTAAATGTGCAAAAGGAAATCCTAAATAATGAGCTGCAAGGGATGCCATTTACCCGGATGTTCACTCCCTACGAAGACTAGAAGGAAGCGGGGGAGAACAGTGTAAAGATGGGACAAAAACAAACAAACATAACTTGCATTTGGAAGACGGATAACCACAAAATGTACCAGAAGGCCTTCCTTTCCCCTGTCTCATAATGTGGATCTTATTCAGAATCCTAGTCATCCGTTAGCTCCAACCAAGGACACCTTTGATGACTTCCTCGAACTCGTAGCACAAGGTGCCGCTTCCTCCTCCACACCAGCTCCGTTCCGGGCCTCGCTCCCACCCTTCCCCCTCTGTACCTGGCCCTCTGCTGTCCTCTTCACACTGCCTTTTGGCTTATGCTCTTCCAAGCATCAGAACGACTGCTCCCTGGATGTTTTCATTCCCATCACTCTGAAACTTCCATATGTTCAAAACCAAACTCCAGGGTATTTATCCCATTACCTTGAACTTCCTTCTCTTATCTAGACTTTGGCAATGGTCGCCAAACTTGTTTCCCTGCCCTTGGTCTTGATTTATCCAATCCATTTACCACTCAGCCCCCAGGATAATCTCATAAAAATACAAGATATTCAGTGGATTTCCTTCTGCCTCAGGATAAATTCTAAAGTACAAGGCTTCCCTGCTTTGGGTGCATATTTAAAACGTCATCACCAAACCTAGGATCATCTAGATTTTCTCCTGTTATTTTCTCGGAGTTCTATACTTTTGTGTTTCACATTTAGGTCTGTAGTTCATTTTGAGTTAATTTTGGTGAAGGGTTTAAGGTCTGTATGTAGATTCATTTTTACCCATGTGATGCCAGTTGTTCCGGCACATTTGTTGAAAAGACTATCTTTTCTCTATTGTATTGCATTTGCTCCTTTGTTAAAGATCAGATGAGTATAGTTGACTTACTTATGTGGGTCTACTTCTAGACTCTTGTAAGGGAAACTCAGTTTTTTTCTCCTCTCAAAACTCCACTCTCACAACGTTTCACTTCTGACACTTCCAGTCATCAAATGTTGGGGTTTTTCCCACACAAAGCCGTTCTGCAACACCCAACTGGGTTTCCTAAAATTTAACTCAATTCAGACATTGTCTAACCTAGAGATAAAATAATATCCCACAAGTTAAGAGTTTGATTCCATATGACTGCCCCCGTACCCACATTTCAGATGCCAAATGTAAGTCCAGACTATTTATGCTTCTGACCAACTGGCTATGAATTGGAGATTCCCAAGAGCCCCTTTCTTGGGTTTGATTAATACACAAGAGTGGCTCACAGAACTCAGAAAAACATTTTACTTACCAGCTTAAGACGATATAGGTCTTGCAAATACCAAGATTGCATTCTTTTATTATCTGAACTCTTAGCAAATATTATCACAATATTCACAGCATTAAAATTAGCACTCCTGCCACATAAAGCACAGTCAGGCCATGGGCCCAGCCAAAGACGGACTGTTAGCACCAACACATAGGACACACTGAGGTTGCATACTTCAGTTGCACCACGTAGATCCTACATGAATGGATAATGGATTATTGTGAACTGCAAATCATGACTGCCAACATCAGCAACCCCAGCTCTGCAAGACAGATAATCTAAGCCGTATCCATTCAACACTAAAAATAGTGTTGCTTTTGGGCCACTTGGGGTCTGCCGTCTGGACTTACACATTTTCCCCAACCTTCAGCACTTGTTGTCTAAAGCTGGGATTTTTCGCATGCTAAGGCAGGAGTTTCCTAGAATGCAGGACTTATGCTAATTCAACAGTCCTGTGCAAAAGGAACAGCTGGTCATAGAAGCAGAAAGAGTTAGGGTTCCCCAGAAAAAGAAAGTTGAGACACAGCTTTCCTGACATAGGAGAAGTCATTTTAGGCCCCCAGCTATTTTCCACGATCTGTGGTCCAAGCACACTTCCAGCAGAACTTCCTAGGAGCTGTCAGAATTACAAAGAAATGCAAAAACCTCATCGGTTAAGGATTTTAACCGAACCAAGGGAATGCAAAAGCTAACAGCCTACCTGACCAGGAAATAGCCCAAACCAGAGACCATAAATCAGTGGTAAAAACTCCCAGTGCTGTTTCAAAAGTAAGCAGGCCTTGCATTCCTTACCCAAGATAAAAAGCCCACAACCCCAACCAGTTTATACCAGCTCTCAGAGCCTGGCCTTAACTCCTTTCCCTAGTCTGACAGTTGCCTCTGCCTCATTATAATGTTAAAGTCTCTTCCTGAGGGAGAGCAAAAGTTTCATAACAGACCATTACATACATGTAGAGGCACGTTTTCTAAGTACACTTGTGCAGGCTTGCAGATGATGAAAAAGCTTCCCTTTCTGAATATTCATCCTAAACCCTAAATAAAAGGAACCCACTCACCCTTGCTCAGGGAGTCTTGGCTTTGGAAGTTATTCCCCATGATCTCTTTATTTGCTGGAAATAAAGTTTCCTTTGTGTGACAACTTCCCCCGGGATGTAGTCTCTATCTGTAACCCACCAAGGAGCAAATCTCAAGTTAGTTCAGTTGCGGTCACCCTCCTCAGGTCAGTGTAGTTAGGAAGTTTTAAAACCCAACCCCCCGTCCCCCCATCCTCAGCAGCTTGAATAGTTTAGCCGTCATTTACATAAACTAGAACTAAACCCCGCTGATAGGACTGACCTGAGGAGGGAAGACTAGGAAAGGTGAACTACTCTTTCTCGGGACCCAGCTCTGTAACCGAATCAATATGACGTCATTCCTTGGTGAGCTGAATGGCACCAGGTTGAGCTGTGGCACAAAGGAAACTTGATTTGCAACAAATAAGGAGATCATGAGGAATAGCTTCCAAAGCCATGACTCCTGAGCAGGGGGGGTGGGTTCCTTTTGTTTAGGGTAAAATGGATATCTAGCTAGGGACGCCTTTTCCTTTTAGGTAGAGGTGGGCATAAGGTCACGCACGGGCCAGGAAGGAAACATGCCTACACCTACACTGTATGTTATGTAAATGAGACTTGTGCTCCTCCTTGGGTGGAGATTTTAATATTATAATGAAATAAAGGTAGTTTTTGGTCATCCTAGAGGTCACGCCATTGTCCATCTGCACAGGCCCAAGTCAGGGGTTAAGCTCAAACTGGTCTGGGTGGTCTGGGCTCACCGGGGGTCTTGTCGAAGGAGTCACTGTCCCTGAAGAGCAGTTTCCCTTTGCATTTGCCCTTGTTAAGAGATTAGCCAGAAGGAAGAGTTTAAGGATAAATGTGGGACAAAGGTTGGTGAGTGCAAGCAGGTGGACAGTAAAGGTTGGGTCTTGGGGTCTAGCTGGTGACAGATTTTCTCTTAAAACAAAAGAACACCCCAACTCCTCCAAATTGAACATAGTCACTAGGCGGCATTGCCCAATTGCAAAATGCACCTGCATAATCTGAATTCATGAATTACAACCAAAGAGTGTTGCCCACCAGCCCTGTCTTTGCTGATGGGTACCACGCACATGCCATCAACACCCACTCTTCTGGTTCACACAGAGCCTTCAAGCTCACTTAAAGCACATCTTCCATCTTCCGCCTTCAAAGGGCAGGGGAGGGGACTGACTGCAGAGAAACCCACAGGCCTGCCCGACCTGGAGAAAGAAAATGCTGGGCCTGGCAGGAAACAAAGGAGCCAGATAATGTCCGTGAGCTCAGGAACCATCCCCACCAGAACGCTGTGCTTGCAACTTCCTTTATGTGCACACTGCGCAGCTCAGGGACCAGGCCACAGGCTGCAAACCCCAGGGCTGCCCCTGCTTGGGGCCACCGTCGTTGTATAACCTCGGGCCACCCTCCCTGCACTCCGATTTGGTGACTTCATCTGCAGATCGGGGGTGAATGTCAATGTATTGTTACTGAGGGGATGTAAAAATCACAGATGACTTCAGAGTCTGCTGGAAATAGGAAACAGGAAAGGCCATAGGAGAGAACAGGACAACAAATGGCTTAGAGGGAAATATGCAAATATTTGGAATATAACTGGAGTTTGTGTTTGCACTGGAGACAGATTTTTTTTTTTTTGAATAGGCGAGAGTGGTCAGAGGGATAAAGAAGAGAAGAGGAGAGTAAAGGAATACTGAGAAGCAGGTGGTAGACCTCCCCAAGTCTGGGAGCTGTGCTTCACAACTATTCAAAAACGACTTCTTCACAAGAGAGTTCTTTAACGTTTTCTGGACTGAGAGCTAGTTCACTGCAATCACCTCTCATTTATCCCACCTCACCCTTGCTGGTAACTCATTTCTTTGTTGAGTCTACTTTTTGATCCTGAAATACAGGCAGAACCAACTGTATTCATTGAAAGTGTAATTAAGGTGATTAGGTCTGCATTTTAATTTACATTTAACCACCACGATTTCCAGTATTTCAATTCCTCTTGTAAGTATTTGAGTATTTTCTCTGTAAGTACTTATACTAGGCACAAAGGAAAATAATAAAGTAAGAGTGTCTTCCATCTCAAAGTATTGGAGAAAACCAGTTGGATTCAAAACAAAAACTGGCACCTCAGGGTCAGATTCAGACAGCCGGTCAGCTGGAACTGGGCCATCCCAACGACAGTCCCCGGCTGGGGGAGGGGAGGGGTTTGTCCCTGGGAACAGAGATCTGAGCTGCTTAGATGAGTCACAGGATTTCAGAAGAGCCTGAGGATCAGCGGGATCCAGGTGGTCTCAGGAGGAGGTGTGATCATGGTTGCCAGGGTCAAAGATAAAGTGAGACCTTAGTTCAAGCAGTAGGAACAGGTTTTATCCAGTAACTACTGTCATTAGGGGAACGAGCTGAGCCCATTCCGATTTGTGCAGAGCTGAGTGTTTTCATATTCTTTTTAATTTATTTATTTGAGAGAGAGAGAGAGAGGGAGAGTGCAAGTGGGGGGGAGGGGCAGAGGGAGAGAGAGAGAGAGAGAATCCTTAAGCAGACTCCCGAGGCTCGATCCCATGACCCCGAGATCATGACCTGAAAGCAACAGCCAGCCACTCAACCCACTGCGCCACACAGGGGCCCTTTGGTGTTTTTAAAGGGAGGCTGATAGAGTAGGGAGGGGGCATGGGTGGGGGCCCAAGCAGAGGCAGGGAAATGAAAACTTTCAAGAAATGGGGATGTGTGGGTCAGTGTAATGATGATTAGCCCTGCTGCATCTGCTGGCTGGCAATCACGAAGTGAGGATACTGTCCTCCCACAGGGACCGGCAGACAGAGGTCCTGTCCTTCCTGATGACTGCGTTTCAGAGGAATGGCTTTCAGGTCCTTTAGAAAGACACTCCTGGGTTGTAAGGAGATATGTATATATCTCAAAGGAACAGAGGAAAAATTCACAATTGTAAGCTTATTTTAGTAAAACCTCCAAGAAAGAGGCCAGTTCAGGGATCTATCTTCAGGTCTTGGTTGGAACAAACAATACATTCCTTGAGTTTTTTTCAGATAGGTAATCAAAGGGGGTCTGGCTCATCACAAGGATGCAGCCCTGGGCTTCCAGAAGCCATGGTAGGGTTAAAGTCTTAGTGCGGGTGTTTGGGCGGAGTCATTATGTGCTGAGAGTTCTCGGCAGTTCTCACAGGAAAGGCCAGGAAAGAATTCCAGTGTGGCAAATATTTGAGATACAAGCATGTATTTGAACGCAGGGAGATGGGGCCTGCTTATGGGGAACCTTGAAAATGGGGCAGAGGAGTCAGTGTGTGCCGAGGGCAGCAAGAGGTCACCCAAGTTTCGGTTTTTGTTTTTAATGATAACTGCCTTGTCGATATGGACTAAGCCTTACGGGAAAGGGACTAATCTGGTGGTGGCACGCAGGATGGATGCGGGAAGCCTGGAGATAGGGCCCCCCAGCTCCCTCGGGGCCTCACGCTGAAGCAGAATGAGGTGAGGAGGGCCTAGTCTAGGGTGGTGGAAGTGAGGAGGGAGGTCAGGGGTAAGGAAGACCCTTTCGAGAAAAACAAACCCAGCGCTACGTGCTGAGTGGCCTGGGATGCGAGGAAAGGAGGAGGGGGGAAATCTAGTCTCCAGCATTAGCGACACAGCGGAGGGGAAACTGGTTTCCTGAGTTTGGAGCGAGGAGGCAGCGTGTCTGGGTTTGGGCTGGTGTGGGGCGGGGGGAGGTGCGGGAGAGACCGCAGGTGGAGCAGTCCCGAGGGTGGGGGGGGGCGGGCAGGTGAGGCCGGAGGAGGCAGCGGGACTGCAGAGGCGGGAGCGCTCTGAGCGTAAGAAAGGTTGGCCGCTGAGAGGACAGTGAGCCTCCAGGACCACAGAGGAGCAGAGGGGCCCCGAGGAAGTAAACGCGGGGAAGGAGGAGAGGGAGGAGGCAAAGGCAAAGGAAGCATCTTATTTTACTTTATGCGCGCATGTATGCGTGCGTGTTTTACTTCACACGTGTGTGTGCGTGCATTGTTTTACTTTGTGCGCGCGTGTGTATTTTACATTATGCATTTATGTATGCGTGTATTTTCCTTTATGCGCGCATGCGTATGTGCATGTTGTATGCGCATATGCGTGCATTTTATGCGCCTGTGCGTGCATGCATGCATATATTTACGTGGCATCTCAGTTTATTTGCACGGGTTTGAATTCAAGGACTAAGTAATATCTTTTGACAAATGAATCCTGTACAAATTCCCTAAACCTTCAGATGGTTATTTCTTCTAAAAAGGAACTATTTCAAAGGGCTAGTTCAGGGGCGCCTGAAGCCTGGGTGGCTCAGTCCTTAAGCGTCTGCCTTTGGCTCAGGTCATGATCTCAGGGTCCTGGGATCGAGCCCCGCGTCGTCGGGCTCCCCGCTCAGCGGGGAGCCTGCTTCTCCCTCTCCCTCTGCTGCTCCCCTTGCTTGTGCTCTCTCTCTGTCTGTCAAATAAAGGAATAAAATCTTAAAAAAAAATAAAGGGCTTAAAATCAAATAAATGAATAAAATCTTAAAAAAAAATAAAGGGCTAGTTCATAGAAAGTTGAGATGGGGTAAGGAACGGCTAGAGGGTGATAGCGTGCCGGACAGACGAGGCCTGTGGTGTCGCTCTGAGCGGGAGGAGAGCGGTGGGGCAAACAGTGGGTGCTGTGCTGGGAGCCAGGAGGGGAGACGTGGGGGTGGGTGGAGCAGGGGAGGCCTCTTCCAGGAGGAGCAATGTGAACTAGAGAAAGCCCTTGGGTTTGAATTCAAAATGTATCTGTTTTTGTTTCCAACTGTATGTTTCTTGACCATTGTTTCTGGCCATTGTTGTAATATATCACCAACATCTAATCTTAGAGAAACTATGTTTCCAAATCTTACTTAGTGGATCTGCAACACTCAGAAGTCTAAGGAGCCCTTATGTTATGACCTGTATACCATTTTGTTCCCATAACCTGCCACACACTCAAGACAACTTATCAGCAAGAAAGTCATTTAAGTGGTTTCACCTACAATTGCATTTCCTCTGAAATGTCAAATTCCAGTCCGCTCACTCTCCAGGCGGTTGGCTCTTCAACCACAGCCTCTAAATATTCACCCCGAATCCTCTGCCCACCCTTACCTGCTCCCTAAGGCTCCCACCCCACCCAGCAGTCTCCTGACCTTCCTTCTTCCCCACCTCCCTGTCTCAGATGCAGAATCATCTGGCACCTTTGCCCGCCTCTCCTTGGTTCCTGCTCTTCTACCCCAACAGCCCTAGACCTCGGGTCCCTCCTGCCTTCTCTACTTCTACAACACCTGCCGGGCAGACGGCATCCCTACAAATGGCGCTATCTAGCTGTGGGCAGAGGGCTCGATGCTGTGTGAGCATCCTTCACTTGTCCTGGACCTTCTCTCTCTCCTGTCCCCTCAACAGCCATGCTCCATCTTCCCCTCTTCCAAGGCCTGTGCCTCTCACTCTTAGCCGATGGCCTCACCTCCTGCCTCACAGAAGAAGGAGAGGACATCACACGCATTGTCCCTTCTCATCCCCAGGTGGGCCTCCTCTTCCCGGATCCCCAGGCTGGCCAACCCTCTCCATCCCCTCAGTAAAGCACACTGACTGTCAGGAGAGGCAAGGGGGGCACTCATTTAGGGCACAAAACTTAAGGGGGCACCAAAGAGCACAGTAATCAAAATAAATAATATTTAAATGCAATACTTTTTAAAAATCAAAATTGGGGCCCCTGGGTGGCTCAGTCGTTGGGTGTCTGCCTTTGGCTCAGGTCATGGTCCCAGGGTCCTGGGATCGAGCCCCGCATTGGGCTCCCTACTCAGCGGGAAGCCTGCTTCTCCCTCTCCCACTCCCCCTGCTTGTATTCCCTCTTGCTGTCTCTTTCCGTCAAATAAATAAATAAAATCTTTAAAAAATTAAAAATTAAAATTAAAATTAACGCACAAAATCCATGACAAACCAAATTTCAAAATTTTGAATAGAGATAGGATCCAACCCTGCACTCATTCAGTCCTGCCTCACCCCCCTCACCCTAATCCTATCCTGCTGGCTATAGCCCACTGGTGCTAAATGTTGCTAAACGGAAAATCATTTGGATCCTGCATTCATATATACATAATGGAAACAAAGTTCCACCAATAAATATTTACACTTACTATATGCAATCTACATTATCACTTTTTAAAAAGTAAATTCTAGTGGAACCCACTAAACGGATTCCATGAACCAAAGGGGAGGCCTGCAATTTGAAGAAATCACCAGTAGAGGGCACCAAAGTTCTCTCCTACTGTAAAGTGATCATTATCCCTTCTGATCATTCCCAAAACAGAAACCAACCCCAAAGTTCCACAAAAGAGGTAATGTAACCCAAAGGTAAGACTAGAGGCCTAGACTTAGGAGATACTATATGACTATCAGAAAAAAAAAAAAACCTAAGTCAGGGGCGTCTGTGTGGCTCAGTCATCCCCCAAGCATAGGACCCACCCATATACACCTGAGTCCCATGACTAAGCTTTTACTAACCATAATAAATGACCTTTTCCTAAACAATAGCTAGCCCCCTCAGGATCCTGGAAACCTTGTTTCCAAAATACTTGGCAGGCTTATGCAATCCCTAACCCCCTTGCAACTTAAAAGTATATAAAGGGCCGGCCGCTCCTCCTGACCCCAGTACAGCTCCTTCTGCCCACAGGTCCTGTTCCCAGGCTTTCATAAAACCATCTTTTTGCACCAAAGACATCTCAGGAATTCTTTCTTGGCCATCAGCTTGGAACGCTAAGGTATTTCCTACATCATTCTCATTAAAAGTCATTCCTATGTTCAAAATACCTCAGGAATCATCAGTATTAAAGATTCAAGTGGCAGGTTGAAAAGTTATAAACATAAACTGATGAGTTGCCCCTAGGAAGGCTCAGTAAACACCAGTTTTACTACCTTGTATCTTTTACTTTTAATCCTTTAAGTGTCATGATAGAACAATTCTTGGCTCTTGTCCAAGGATGGAAAAAGAAAGATAAAATCACCTCTCAATGCTTTTGCTACCTCAATTCCTACATTCTAAGTATTTTTTCAACCCTCACTTGTTCTGGTGATTTATTCCTCATTAAACAAAGTTGTCCCTGCTAAAGTCAGCCCAGGAGCCAAATAAGTATGTTTTTAAAGATTTTTATTTATTTATTTATTTGAGAGAGAGAGAGCACCAGAGAGAGAGAGAGCACAAGTTGGGGGGAGATGCAGAGGAAGAAGCTGACTTCTCCCTGAGCAGGGCTCCATCCCAGGACCTGGAGATCATGACCTGAGCCCAAGGCAGACGCTTAACCAACTGAGTCACCCAGGCGCCCACCAAATGAGCATGTTAAAAGAAATCACAAATCACCCAGAATTTACTAGGAAGCTTGTAATTTCAACTTTGTGGATTTTTGTCAGTAAACCCATTGAGCAACTGGTGCTCAGAGGCATAAATGCTTACTGCTTAATGGTATTGCTTATCCTAACCTAAGGAAGAAGGGAACAACCTGTAGTTTGAATTTAAAACCCACACTTTATGTGCGGAAAATTATGTGTTCTCTCAGTCATTCAGTAATTCAAATTTAAGGGCTTCCAATTTGTTTGACTCCTCTACAAAAGACAATGCTTTTGGTGGATGGCCGGCCGTCATCCTCGTGCCCACCCCAGGCTGCAAAAGCCCCTCTCACATGGCGAGCCGGCAGAGGAGGGCTTCATGCTGCATCCATCATCGCTCTAAAAGGGCTTGCTTGTTTCTTTTCACATCTTCGAACGTATTTTCTGTTAATACGGCATCACGCGTTAAAATAATGCAGCACTCCTTGGCTGCCTCTTCCTCCCTCACTACCCGCCAGCCCCCTCCCACCCCACACAGATCCTTCTGGGTTTCTTTTCTCTCTATCCTTGCTCCTTGGTGATCCCATCCATTGCCTTTAGTGCCTGATTTCTATTTCCAGTCTAGATTCTGGGCTCCAAACTAGAGTGTCTCCACTCAAATGTGTCACATCAGTGTTAAGCTGAGCACGTGTGAAATGGAATATCCAAATGGAATATCCAGATGAGCCGGTGAATGGATGGCACTCGAAGGCCCCAAAGGCCAGAATCCTCCTCCTTCTCACCAGCGGGCCCAGCCCAACAAGTGACATGTCAGGAACAGTCAGTGGGCTTTTGTCACTGTAGAAATGGTCTGTGGATGTGTTTTCCCTACTCTTGAGAGTCCTGAGACCTCTTGACAGTGGAGACCCCATCCTGCACACCTCCAGTTCCCTTGAAGAACCTCCCACAATGCCTTGCACAGAGTAAGTGCGTATTAACTGCCGGTCAAGTTGAATTTTTGCTGAACGCTTCCCACATTCACCAAATGCTCCAACCTTCATTCCAAGAAGCTTCGCCCACAGTACAAAGGCCCCTGTGTACTTCTCCCTCGAAGCCATCAAGACCCCAAAGTGGACACTGGAGGCACACTAGCCCCTTTCCTGCGGCTCTCGCCTCTGTGGTTTGGCAGCCTTTGGCACCCTCCCTCAACTCCCGGCCCTCGGCGGTTGGGTGAAACCATTGTCAGTCTGCCCAGAACTGGAAGCAGAAGGAGACTGACGCACACGCAGGCCCTCACCCGCAGGCCATTCTCAGAACCCGTCTTGTTCCTTTCTCCTCTCCTCTGCCCTGGGGAGCCACCCACTCCCCCTTAGTGGTCATCTCCTTCCACATCAACACACGAGGGATTCTCTGATGTGCTCATCTTACCCTCACTGGGGGTCCCACAGGGGAGGGGACAATCTTAGAGGCAGGCCCTGTTTGCTGGGACCCTCCTTGGCCCAGCAGAGCTGATAGTGGGAGCCTCACTGGGGGAAGGGGTGGGAGGGAGGCTGGCACGGGTTTCCCCTCCATGCTGCTCGTGCTCAGACAGCCCCAGTGACAGCGCCTCGGTACCCCTCCCTGACGGGTTGCTCAGCATTTCTTCTCCCCTCCCCCTTCCCCCCTGCAGATCCGACATAGGCTTCACCCCCCCACACCCCACCCTGCGCCTGGGCCCTACGGGGATCTGCGCAAGTTCCCAGGGGCTGCCTCTCACTTCACCTCCTACCCAGGTCGACAGGTCGCCATAGCCAAATGGAGTGAATGAGGGGCATTGGTGTAGGGACAATCTGGAGCGTTGTCTGGTTGTTGCTTGGAGTTTAAAAGACAGCCAGCACCAGCCTTGCCAGAGCTATCTAAACTAAGCAAAAGGACTTGGGTCCTGGGATGGGGTGGTACAGAGGAGAAGACAATTGTAGAGCAGGGAAATGTTCAGAAAATAGTTATTGGCTATGGTACGGGGGCTCCGTGCCTGGCCCAGACGCAGTCGTTCGTGTTAGAAATGTACTTTAAGTTTGGTTGTGCTGATAGAATATCATTCTCTGTGTCCCTTTTCTTAATAGTTAATAATTACTAAGTGCTCATTGTAGAGTATTTGTGGTTCAAATCCCACTCAAACCAATTCTGAAAGGCAGTTTTAAGTCTGTCTGGAATTTATAGTGGATATTTTTAAAAAGTGGACTGTTGGTTGAATATTTTTTCCACATTGAGATATTCTTATACTAACACTTCTTAAAAGCCAGGAGCTAAAGTCCTTGACACACATAAGTGACCTGGAGCTGTATACTTTTTCTGGTCTTGGTTGGTCGAATGGTCTAAATCACAAAGACAACCTCTTATTGAGGTCGTAGACTTAGAGCAAAGGAGTGTTAGAAACAGTGAACAGTATCCCATAGAATTACACCTGCATCATAGTCAATACATTTGTTGGGGAGGAAGACCCTCCTCTGCCCTATGGTCCTTCTTGCTTGCCTTAGAATTAACTTGACACAAGACAGACTGACAGGAGAAAATCCAGTTTAATAGCCTGTGTCTGGGGAATCCACACAGACAAGAGATTCCAAAGACAGTGAGGCCACAGGAAGCTTCTTCGAGCTAAGGAGAGGGGGAGGGTCTAAGGACACAAAGGGGAGAAAAGCTCCTTAGCAAGAAGGTGAAAGATGTTTGGAAAAACAAGGTTGCCCTGTTATGCAGATAGGTTCCTTAAGTAGAGAGTCTCCGTTAATAGCTCTCTTTCCGTTGCAGGCTCTGTTTTTCAACTTAAATTTAGGCAGTTATGGGGGAGGCACACAGCTTTTCCTGCATGTGCTGGGTTTTTATTACTTTTAACTCAAAATAATCTTTTTTTAAAGATTTTATTTATTTATTTGAGAGAGAGAGAATGAGAGAGAGAGAAAGCACATGAGATGGGGGGAGGGTCAGAGGGAGAAGCAGACTCCCTGCCGAGCAGGGAGCCTGATGCGGGACTCGATTCAGGGACTCCAGGATCATGACCTGAGCTGAAGGCAGTCGCCTAACCAACTGAGCCACCCAGGCGCCCAAAAAATAATCTTTTTTTTTTTTAAGATTTTGTTTATTTATTTGACAGAGAGAAACACAGTGAGAGAGGGAACACAAGCAGGGGGAGTGGGAGAGAGGGAGAAGCAGGCTTCCCGCCGAGCAGGGAGCCCGATGTGGGGCTCGATGTGGGGCTCGATGCGGGGCTCGATGCGGGGCTCGATGCGGGGCTCGATCCCAGGACACTGGGATCACGACCTGAGCCGAAGGCAGACGCTTAACGACTGTGCCACCCAGGCACCCCTTAACTCAAAATAATCTTTATGCCAAACAGACCCATCTTGGAGCAGCCCGCCCTTGGCTCCTCCCCATTTCTCTTGGGAGTAAAGGGATTGATTAGTAGAATAATAGATTACCTTCTGGGCCCATAAAGATGAAAACGGGTACAGAAAAGGCAGCAGGCTCTTCTAAACATTTCTGGAATATTAAATAGTCATGTTTTTCACCCATGAGAATTTTTGTACTAAATCCACTTCTGCTTCTATGTAACCCAGCTGAGAGCACATTGATCATTTCAGTGCGTTTTTCTTCACTGAAGATTAGTTCCTTGGGTACTCTGCTGAGAATTACTGCAGCACAATTCTCTCCTGTGCGTTGAAGTGACGATGGTTTTTCCAATAGTTCCTGCCTGCACTAGCCCAGGAATCTCCATGGTGTCAGGGGAGCCTCTCTCTCTCTCTCACTGTCTTGCTGTGTTTGGATGGTAGGCATGCTGCACACTCTGACGCTGAGGTTCAAGTCCAGGTTCCTTAATTCCCAGGCACAAACAGGTGAGGGCTTGATGCCGTCTCCTGTCTCCAGCCTGCTTGCCTCCGCTCACCCTGTCCCAGAACTCTGCTGCGGAGCCAGAAATTGGCTCCTCTCTTGTCCTTGACTCATCAGTTTCCCTAATGGTTTCTCTTCTTAGAACCTGGAGTTGACCTTTTTTTTTTTAATTCCACCATAGTTAACATACAGTGTTATATTAGTTTCAGGTGGACAATACTGGCGTTGACCTCTTAGTCTGCAGTTCAACCTCAGCTGAGTCATTTCACTAGTTTGAGTTGTAATTTCAGTGGTCTGCTGGCAAATGCTTCCAAACTGGCTCTCAAGGGACGGCCGTGTGGGGGGGGGGGTAGGGGGGGTGGTTCCTGACTTACAGTAGCTGCTGACTTCATGGGTGTTAAGTACTTCCACCAAGGCCAATGTCGCGCTGCTGAGATGAAGTCATTTAGTGGTAGTGGAGCCGGGAAGAAACCCATACCATGGTCTCCCCTGAGCCAGTCCTCCTGCACACAGCTGCTTCCTCCTCAGTGAGACAAGACTAATGATGGGAACAAACTCTTGCTCACACAATGATTTCTGATGTAATTCGATCAGGATGGAAGAGCTCACTGGTGAGATTGGGGCTCAAATAAAATAACGCACAGCAAGGAAAAACTCCACCTTTTTGATCCTTAAAATGTTATACAAATGTAGATTAACTTGAATTAGGTTTAATAACATGGGTTTACCAAGGACTTCAGGTCCTCTGTCCAAAAGGGCTCTATCTATGAAGAGTTATTTTGTAATTATTAGTATAATGAGATATTGAAGAAAATAGATCTAGGGAAAGCTTAATAATTTATTTATACCCTACCCACTTCCCAAAAAAGCATTTGAGGTAGTTTGGTATGTAAAAAAAATTAGAAATATAAGACCAAGTCCAACCATCACAAGGATAGAAAGTGAGATACAAAAGGAGAAAGGAAGGAACCAATGAGAGAAGGGGCAAGTGAGCAACACTTTCACCTGTGAACCTCCTAACACCAAGGAAGTGTTTCTATTCATCAGATTCTTTTTTAATGGTTAAAATATCATTGGTTTCAACATGATCATTGCACGAGTCTGTAGTGTTCATGATCTGAGAACTGATTGTGTAATTAGAGAACACCTAATCGAAACAGAAGAAGGATGTAGAACCAAGAACATCTTTTCTTAAGTCCGAGCCCTCAGGGCCTATTCTGTGTTTAATGAAACGAGCTCCTGGACAGTTGCCTGCCCTGCTGGCCAAATGCATCTCCTGCCCCTTCCTCTGGGCTCCTGCATCAAGTCCACACTGTAGCCTGGTAGGATGAGCATCTCCTCCATCCGGGGTCCCCCCTGCCTCCCTGGCTCCCCATCCAGCCCCTGCCCCAGCAGCGTGGTTCCTGCCAGCTCCGTGTGTGGCCAGAACTCCCAGACCCTGCTCATGTTTCCTTCTTCTTGGAACACCCCACTGTCTTCCTGGCCAAGCCCTCAGCCCTTCCAGAGGACAGTTCAGATCTCACCTTCTCTGGAACATCTCCAGCGCACGCTGATTTCCCTCTCCTTGCTGTTGCAGTGCACTCTTCAGTTACACATTAGCGATTTAGTTCATTGAGGATGTGAAGGAATAGAAAGACTTACAAGCTTTGTTTCATTGCTTGCAGAAGGAAATGAAAAGCAAGGTGTGATTAAACCAAAGACCACATGGTGAAATATTTTAGAAATAGAAATACAGGGGCGCCTGGGTGGCTCAGTCTAAGCGTCTGCCTTCAGCTCAGGTCATGATCCCAGGGTGCTGGGATGGAGCCCCGAGTCAGGATTCCTGCTCAGTGGGGAGTCTGCTTCTCCCCCTCCATCTGCTCCCCCTGCTGTGCTCTCTCGCTCTGACAAATAAATAATCTTAAAAAAATAGCAATATATTTATAGAATAATCTTAGAGGGGGAAGGGATACTAACAACAATCTAGACCAGCTCGTTTACACATAAGGAAACTGAGACCTGAGACAAGAAGTGACTGGCTGGAGATCCTCCAGTAGGTTAGTAATAGAATTGGAACCGCAGTCTACTGAATCTCGGTATTTATAGCACTACTTTCATTTTGTGTTTCATTTAATAGCCAGCAAGTAGGACTTTAAATATTCACTAATACAGGACCAAAACGTCATGATTTAGGGAAAAGAATAGTGAAGGCAGTGAGAGGCAGGACATCTCAATTTCCATTCTAACTTTCCAAAGCCTTAGACCTGTAACAAATCATTTCATGGCACTGGGCCTTGGTTGTTTCATCTGTAAAGGAAGGGGATGAGCTGGATGGCCTTTAAGGTTCTAACTGCTTCTATCATTCTATAAAGCTGCCATAGTTGGCCCAGTCCCACCACAGAACTCCCAGGAGAGCGGACATCTCTCGCCTCTGTTCCCTCCTCCACGCTGTTCCCTGGGCCTGAGGGTAGGAGGGCCACACTTCTCCCTCCTGACACCCTCCCTTGCTTTTTTCAAAACTCTGTTCAAACTGCACACACTTAACATTGCCGGTGTCTTCCCCCTATGCCTCGCTAAATTAGATGTCCCTCCGGCTAATGTAAAATCTTGTGTAAATATCACTATCACCTTCTCACTCTATTATCATAATGTTTTCTTATCTCGTCTAGTAGGATAAGAACTTACCAAAAAGGCTGGGAGTGTGTCTGGTTCATTGTTCTATCTTAAGTACCTATAATTATGCGCGGCTCATAGCAGGAATCAATAAATATTGGGTGAGTGAGCTGAATTATTTTAGACCAGGAAACAAGATCAAGCCTGTGGTACTGATTGTGGCTGAATTTGTTAAAGAGGCAGCTTGACTGAAGGCTGGGGTTGGAACCGAACATTCGAGGATGGTTAGAAGATAAAAGATGTGGAAAGTGGTGACAGAACACCAGCCTAAGTCAGGGGTCAGCAAACCTTTTCTGTAAAGGGTCATATAGTAAATGTTTTAGGTTTTGCAGGCCAGACGGTCTTATCATGACAGCACAAAAACAGCCAGACAGTACAGAAACAAACAGGCAGGGCTGTGTTCCAGTAAAACTTGACACATAAAGAAACTGACATTTGGACATTGACATTTGAACTTCATATAATTTTCATATGTCACAAAATATTTTTTTTAGTTTTTTTCAATTATTTAAAAATACATGGGGTGCCTGGCTGGCTCAGTTGGTAAGGTATGCAACTCTCGATCTCGGGGGGTTGTGAGTTCAAGCCCCACACTGGGCGTAGAGATTACTTAAAAATAAAATCTTTAACAACAACAATATATATATAAATCATTCTTAGCTTGTGGGCTATATAAACACAGGGAGTAGGTACCTGGGATAAAAGTGTTATATCAGGGGCACCTGGGTGGCTCAGTCATTAAGCATCTGCCTTCGACTCAGGTCATGATCCCAGGGTCCTGGGATCAAGCCCCACATCGAGCCCAGCATGCCCCCCCGCCCCCCCCCCGCCCCCCGGCCCCAGCATTGGGAATCCCTGCTCAGCGGGAAGCCTGCTTCTCCTCCTGCTGCCCCTGCTTGTGTTCCCTCTTTCACTATCTCTAATAAATAAATAAAATCCTAAAATAAAAATAAAAATGTTATATCAATGTAATTTATAAAATTAATACAGCACAGTTACTATTCTAAGGAAATACACAGTTAAGTATTTAGGGGCAAAGGGCCCTGAGGGGTGCAGCTATGCTACAGGACATAGTAATTATAAACCCAGACTGTTGAGGTTTTTTTTCCTCATACTTTAGAAAGGGTCATGGGATCCTAATGTGTGTGGGGGGTCTTTCTAGGAATGAAACAGGGAGAAAGAATACACTACACTATAGAAAATTAAAAGACAAATGAAAAACTGAGGAAAATATTTGCATCATATATGACAAAAGGTTAGTAGCCTCAATGCATAATGAGCCCTTGCAGATTAATAAATAAAAGATAAAGGAAGGCAGTTCACAAAAGAAGTAGGAATGAATAATAAACATGAAAATATGTTCAACCTCTTTAGTTATCAAAGAAATTCAAGTTATAACAACAAGATAGAATGGCTTTGTTTATTCTATTAACTAAGCTTTATTAAGTGATAATACCTTACCTAGACCAAGGTGAGAAGTTGACCTTGCTCTAAAGAATCTTGGAAATATGCATCAAAATCCTTACTGCATGCATATAGCTTGACCAAGCAAGTCCACCTCTGTTGAATATTTGGAAATAATGCCCAAAGATGCTTATGATTATAAAAATAGTAAAAATTTACAGACATCTGAATGTTCACCAGTGGAAGAGGCTAAATCAATTACAGTTTTATCTCTGGGATGAAATAAAAAACATGTTTCAGAAGAATTATGATGCCATGACATCAACTGTTCATGATATCTTATTGAGTGAGGGGTAAGCAGGATGCAAGATAATATTTACAATACGATTCTACATATGGGGGGGAAATGCTCTGTACCACATGTGCTGTGGGTCCTCACCCTTTTACTCAGGAGCAACAGACGAATTTACCCATGTTCTCACTTTAGCGTGGGCTAGAGATTGTTAGCACGGGACACTTACTTGGCTTTCGACCTTCTGATTTTCACTGAGGCTCTGGGGTAAATGCAGGGTCTTTTGGATTCTGCTGAAGGTTTGAAGTTAGACCCAGGTGATACAGAAGGAGGTTTGGCTAAGTTACTGGATATCAGATATTAATGTTTATATATAACTATTAATGGTGCTTGTCTGGATGAGGAGATTTATGGCAATTTGATTTTCCTTGTTTATGATCTTTGTTGTCTAAATAAGCATATATTCTAAAATAAGTATATATTCTATAATTTATTCTAAAAATTAAACTATTTTTTAAAGAATTTATTTATTTATTTGATAGAGAGAGACAGATAGTGACAGAGATAGCGAGAGAGAGCACAAGCAGGGGGAGAGACAAAGGGAGAGGGAGAAGCAGGCTCCCCGTGGAGCAGGGAACCCGACGTGGGGCTCAATCCCAGGACCCTGAGATCATGACCTGAGCCGAAGGCAGACGCTTAATGACTGAGTCACCCAGGTGCCCCTAAAAATTAAACTTTAAAGGTAATGTTGAAGTGAGGATTTCTAGTGGAGTGAGAAATAGTATTTTCTTCCAGATAAAAATATTTAGTGAGAAGTCAAACTTAAGCTAAAAAAAAATTATGTGTGTGTAAATGTAAATATAAAAAACTAGAGGTAAATATGCCAAAAAACTCTAGTGTGGTTACCCCATTAGGATTATTAATGATTAATACCTCCTCTTTATACTTTATGCTAAATATAATCTGCATACATATATGCACACATATTTGTGCACATGTGTTTATTATTAAATATATACTATATTTAATATTATATCAGTATTATAACATATTTATTAATATGTGCACATTGTATATGTATTATGCATATATAATATATTTTAATATATAACAATGTATTTATATCTGATATAATAATATATAATCTATTATACAAAATATATCTATTATATATAATATACATTATATGTAATATAACTTATTTATTATATATAATATATACATATATTATCTAAATATATATGTATATAAGTATACATATATTATCTAAATATATTTTTATTAGAATATATGTATATATTCTAAGGGAGACTACACCAAGTTTCTCTTGGAGAAAATGGTGGTCACTTTAACATGAGACAGAACCCCAGGTTAGAAAGAAATGTGTGGTTTAGCAGAGGGGCTTCTTTCATAATTCCTATAGAAAATACAGGGTTTTTTGTTTTTGTTTTTGATTTTAAGATTTTATTTATTTATTTATTTGACAGAGAGAGAGAAACAGCGAGAGAAGGAACACAAGCAGGGGGAGTGAGAGAGAGAGAAGCAGGCTTCCCACTGAGCAGGGAGCCCGATGCGGGGCTTGATCCCAGGACCCTGGGATTTTGACCTGAGCTGAAGGCAGAGGCTTAATGACTGAGCCACCCAGTGCCCCAGAAAATACAGGTTTTAACCAGTGCAAAAACCCAAGACCTATAATAGTATTTTAAGGAGCAGTATCTATAGCCCCTCTGTGCTCAGAGTGTACGGTGGGGACCTCTTGAAATGGCCTTGGCTGTGTTCCAAAAACACATGACACTATTATCTACTGACATGAAAGTTTGAATTTCATATAATTTTCATGTCATGAAATAGTATGCTTCTGATTTTTTTTCAACCATTTACAAATATAAACACCATTCTTAGCTTGTGAGCCATACAAAAACAGGCATTTGGTCCATGGGCTGTATTTACTGACTCTTGATGTAGAAAACAGAGGGAGGGGGATTTCTGGGAGCAGCAAAGAGTAATCTTTTCTTAGATGTAGAATTGATGTGCTATAAAAAGAAAGGAAGAGGCGCCTGGGTGGCTCAGTCGGTTAGGCGTCTGCCTTTGGCTCAGGTCATGATCCCAGAGTTCTGGGATGGAGCCTCATGTCTGGCTCCCTGCTCAGCGGGGAGCCTGCTTCTCCTTCTCCATCCTGCTTGTGATCTCTGTTGGTATCTGTCTCTCTCTCTCTCTCTCTCAAATAAATAAAATCTTAAAAAAAAAAAAAGGAAAGACAAAAGGGAAGGAAGAAACCAGATGAGGTTATTGAGAGAAATCAGGGGGAACAAGAGTGTGTAGGGCTCTGTACACCTTGGGAGAACCTTGGCTTTAGGGAAGTGGCAAGACATTACAGGGTTTTAAGAGAAAAATGCCATGATCTGACTTAGGTTTAAAATTATGAAGTCCTAATTTAACCTATTTAACTTCCTATTTGTAATACGAAGTAGTTGAACTTGAGTAAATAAATTCACAAATAAAACGTTTAAGGAAAATTCCCTTCCAATACTTAATTTCTCTCCCAGATGTGTATGCTCAATTAGTTCATGACTTAGGTAAATCACTGGGGGAAACACTTTCAGAAACTGTCATTATGGATCTCAACTGAGATGAATTTGACTTCTCTCCATATGTCAAAAGCTTTTCTCTATTGAAACCAATGCATGATAGAAATGCATTTGGGGGTGCCTGGGTAGTTCAGCTGGTTGAGCCTCCAAACCTCCTTGGTTTCAGCTCAGGTCATGATCTCAGGGTCCTGAAATCCAGCCCCGTGTTGGGCTCTCCACTAAGTTCAGAGTCTGCTTGAGATTCTCTCTCTTTCCCTCTCCTGCTCTTCCCCCTGCTCATTCTCTCTAGATAAAAAAATAAATAAATAAAATCTTTAAAAAAAAAAAAAAGAAATGCATCTGGATTCCATTTAGATCCTGATTGGTACAACCAAGTTCTTAAGTTTGAATACTCATGCTGAAAAAACTATTTTTCTTTTCAAGGACTGGTTTTTGTGATCCAGCAATGGAGGGATTTTTACTGTAAGTCCTATAGCGGCAAAGACCTTCATTTTGTAGAGGCTGCTTTTAGGCAACAGGCTTGAGCGATGGAAACCTGAGTAGGGTCAAAAAGCCCACAGCAACCACCGGACTGAATGTACACAGGCCCATTAAGAGACCCACCTCAAAATAGCCATAGGCCCCTGATGACCAATGAGCTACTACTTAGAACCAGGCACGGGTACCAAAAGAAGGAAAATTTCATATGTTCCCATACCGCCTCACTCCCCCACTTAACTATAGCCCCCCCCCACCTCCTCCTGGCAGATGGTCGCTCCTTTGCTGTCCTACTAGCTGATCCCTTGCCGTGTATTCAAGAAACTTCTACACCTGTGCTGCTGGCTTCTGCCCAATGGGGTCCCCCCTGAACATTTCTGATTCAGTCTCCACTCTCCTGAGCAGAATGTTGGCTGCGGAGATAAAGCCGAGTAAATAATTTTAACGACTCCGTGGGATTACCCTTGCATCACCCCACGCTCAAGACACCTATGTCAAGAGTGGTTGTGAGGAATAAATGAGGATTAAGTTATAATAAAAGCACCTCGCACCGTGCCTGGCACCTGGGAGATGCTGAATAAAGGGCCCTCAGAGCTGACTCATTTGGATACTTGATCAGATTGGAAAGGAAGGAACATTTTTGCTTCTAGTGATTATAATTACGGGTTCCTCTGTCATACAATTTCTGCTTTTTGTTTCTGCTGGCTTTGTGCTGATTCCCTTATCCAGATGTTTCCTCTGTCTTTGTGCAAGAAGTACACACTTTGGGGGCATCTGGGTGGCTCAGTCGTTGAGCATCTGCCATTCGGATCCGGTCATGGTCCCAGGGTCCTGGGATTGAGCCCCGCATCGGGCTCCCTGCTCGGCGGGAAGCCTGTTTCTCCCTCTCTCACTCCCCCTGCTTGTGTTTCCCTCTCTTGCTGTGTCTCTGTCAAATAAATAAATAAAATCTTAAAAAAAAAAAAGTATACACTTCTGCCACATTGCTGTCACTGCCAAGAATGAAAAGCTGGGCACCCAAAAGTGGTCTCTTTCTGGAAGCCAGCTTCACCAGACACTCAGCCTGATCCTTCATTTGGCTGATGTAGTCACATTCGAATTTCTTTTTTTCTTTTTCTTTTTCTAAGATTTTATTTATTTATCTGACAGAGAGAGAGAGGGAGTAAAAAATGAGCAGGGGGAATGGTAGGCAGAAGGGGAAGCAGGCTCCCAGCTGAGCAGGGAGCCTGATATGGGACTCAATCCCAAGACCCTGGGATCACGACCAGAGCCGAAGGCAGACGCCTAACTGACTGAGCTGCCCAGGTGCCCCCACATTTGAAATTCTTATATCAGAAGTCCTACTTACAAAATGTCCATGCAACAAAATGATAGTGTTTTTTAAACAAAATGGAAGCAACACCTTCTAGTCTCTCTGTGCAGAATAAATGAGATGAAGCTCTTAGCACAGCATGTGGCTCAGGGTAGATTTCACTCATTACTAATGGGTACCATCAACTGTTTGTTCCTCAGAGATAAGAGGAAAACACCTGGGCTTAGAGCTTCAGACAGAAATGGCATACCTCCCTTCATGTGTTAGAGAGGGTCCTTAAAAAGTTGTGCATAAACTGTTTACCTTTATTTTCTGAAAGAAAAAAAAAGATTTAGATGGACCCAAAACAAAAATATAGTTCCCTCCCTTTAAACCTCCCTGTGGGAGAGCCGCCGCTGAGCTCGGTACCTAGCGTGATCCCATCCCGCCACCTAGTGGATGATGAGGGGAAACCCGAATTTAGAGCAAAGTAATTCATCGAGTCACGACGCTTGTTCCAAAGTCTTTAAATCGCTGAATATGTTTTCTAATCGGGATAATTTAAATTCCCTATTATATTCACTACAAGATTTTATTCAATGAGCTCAAGCAAAACGACAGAGCTAGCATTTAAACACTAAACCCAAACACTAATTTCCTAAGTCACGCAATGATGAAGCTCAGCCTAGGAAAGAGAGCTCCCCAGGTCTTATGAGCATGAATATTCATGGCCCCTCATTCCCATTAACCTGGTCCTTCTCTATCAACACACTTTGTGTTTCTTCTGCACGTGGACTGGGAGTGCCCGCAGAGACCAGGGTTATGTCTTCCCTGCAGACTGCCAAACACTGGCCAGAGCCATTCCGTTCATTTTCCAAGAATGCAACTATCCTTTGTAACCAGGATGAATGCTTGGCAAGGGTCCATGTTCTTGGTTTGGTTTGGTTTGGGGTGTGTGTGTGTTTCCTCTCTTTTTCTTATTAAGGCTGTTCATGACAAACAACCAGCTTCCTCCCCTAGGTGTTTATGAGTATTTCCTTTCTGTCTAGGATGAAAACAATATTAGCCCAGTCTCCCCCAAAACTCAGTCACAGCAGCACACCTGAAGTATTCAGAGTGGTCCTGAGACCCTCTAGTGAGTGTGGTTGTAATTAAGATTAACAATGATCGTCGCATGTGTTACTTTTGAGTACCCAGGCACCTTGAGTTATATACATGTTTGCTAATCCTCACACCAACCCTGCAAAATAAGTAGTATCTCCCCCATTTTACAGATAAAGAAACTGGTGCTCCAAGAGACTAAGTGGCTTACCCAGGACCACACAGCTAGCAAATGCGCGACAAACTAAGAACTCTACTCAGGTCTCACTGACCCCAAAGCCTCTGCTCCTACCCTTGGACAATGGGCCTTTCATTTATTCACTCATGGCATCTGCCAGACCCTGAGCCCAAGATTCTGGGGTCTCCTGAGTGCTGTCACCCCTATAGGACCTAAGACTTAGTCCCTAAGGCCCCTAAGGGCCCATGGCCAATGAATCCAGGAGGAAGGGATTCAATATGCAAATGACAAAGATGCAGCCGACTCAGACTGGGAGCTGCGCTTTCGTCCCCTGCACTTCCAGCTTGGACTGACGGCCGTTCTCCAAGGTTTGCTGGTTCTGCGAATTCAGAGTCTCTTCCAGGGGGCGGGGGGGGGGGGCGGCGGTGGGATACTGGGTGAATAGGGTATAGTCTCTGCTGCCAAGAGCCCCAGGACCCTCGGGGGAGACATAGGAGGGCTCACCCGGGGCAGCTGCAGTTTGTGTCCCTTCAAGGGTCTTATGAGGTGATTGTGGGTGAGCCCACCACCTCCACAGCCCCTCTCCTCCTCTGTCTCCCAGAATAGAATGGGACAGAATAGAATAGAACCCAACAGAATAAAGTAGAACAGAATAAAAGACTAGAATAGTACAGATCAGGTGAGCACATCACACCCTGTAAGGGGACTATTGTTCCATAAACTTGTTTTCATTTTAGAGATGTATTATATGTGCACACTGTGTTGGGTGTAAAATGGGCATCTCTCTGTGGCTGCACCCCAAGGAATATAGACAACTTTGGTCTAGGCTAACTGGGGGCCTGGGGGACCCCAGGCATCCCCCACCCTCACCTGTGGTGCCGGGAATGAAGGAAGCCATGTGTGGTGACAGTCCCCAGCAGGGAGGTGGCATTTGGGTATTGTCAGTGCTGGGAAGATCATTTCTCTTCCCAGGCTCAGGCCATTCCTCCCTGAAGGCAGGGAAAGGCCCAGATGACCTCGAAATAATGCAGTCAACCTGTGGCCAGGTGTGTGAGGTCCTGTGTGGCAGCCCTGTGCCGGGCTGAGGGTCTCCTCCCCCTCCGGCTGGGCCCACAGGAGAGGGGCAAGCCACCACCAGTGCCTGGTCATCATTTTATCCCAGGTGCCACTTCCCTGCAGAGCGGCTGCAACTGGCTGTCAGGTCTCTCAGTTCTCTCTCAGTTCTCTCCTGCACTGCTCCCCAGCCCTGCCGCCCCGGGGCCCTGAGTGCTCCACAGCTGCCAGAGGCCTCAGGGCCAGGCCCCACCCCTGGCCTCCCAGCAGGTGGCTCTGGGACCCCTGCCCCCCCCCCCACTGTCTCTGGGCCACTGAGGCCATGGCCCCCGGAGGAGCAGCCCTTCTGTTCACACAGTGCTGTTGGGGGTGCGGGGGTTGAGGAGGGGGTAGACTTTACCTCCAACATAGTGTGCACACATAATACATCTCTAAAATGAAAACAAGTTTATGGAACAATGGTCCCCTTATAAGTATGCTGTCCTCATCTGATCTGATCTGTTCTATTCTGCTTTATTCTATTGTGTTCTTTTTTTTTTAAGATTTTAATTATTTGAGAGATTAAGAGAGAGCAAAGGAGGGGGAGGGGCGAGGGAGAGGGAGAAGCAGACTCCCCGCTGAGCAGGAAGCCTGACCTTGCAGGGCAAGGTCTCCGTTTCCTGCCTTATAGCGTAGCAGCAAGACTGCCAATCCACATCCTCATTGTCTACTCCCCGGTGTAAGAGGGTCTGGGTTGGATGACTGCCCTAGAGACAAGTCTCTGGGTGTTACTGCGGATGTCCCCGAGTCCCATCGGGAGGGGGGCAGTGGGAGGCACCTCCCTGAGCCAGTTTCTCCTCCGCCCTCCACCCTTCACTCCATACATTGTAATCTCTTGCTGTGTGACAGATTCCCCCATATCGTCACAGACATTTGTTATCTTATGGTTTCTGCGGGCAGCTCAGCTAGCGGTTCTAGCTCAGGGTCTTTCATGAGAGTCCAGTAGAGCTGATGACTGGGGCTGTGGTCATCTGAAGGCTAGTGGCTTGGAAGATCCACTTCCAAGACAGATCAGTTGAGCATGGCTATTGACAGGAAGCCTCAGTTTTTTGCCGTGTGGGCTTTCTACAGGGATGCTTGAGTGTCCTCACAACATGGCAGTTGACTCCCCCAGAGCAAGTGATCCAAGAGGAAGAAAAAGGACCCAAGGCTTTTTTGACCTCGTCTCAGGAGTTACATATTCATTTCGATCACATTCCATTCTTTATACATGAGTCACTAAGTATAGCCCTGCCTAAGGGAGGGGAAATTCACCCCCACACACCTTTTAAGGAAGAATATTAAAGAACTCATGGACATGTGTTAGCACCACCATACTCAATAATCTGGGATTTGGAATCAGATCCAGAACTAGACAAGCAAGTGACCGAGGATACAAAAATTTAAGGAACTCAAACAAGTATAGGGTAGAAGTATATAGGTGACATATTACCTTTATCAGACTTCCAGAAGACTACAGGTAGTGATATTGATTTTTATAACAATTTCTTTTTTTTTAAAGATTTTATTTATTTATTTGACAGAGAGAGACACAGCGAGAGAGGGAACACAAGCAGGGGGAGTGGGAGAGGGAGAAGCAGGCTTCCCACCGAGCTGAGCCCGATGTGGGGCTCGATCCCAGGACCCTGGGACCATGACCTGAACTGAAGGCAGACGCCTAAAGACTGAGCCACCCAGGCGCCCCTGATTTTTATAACAATTTCTGATTATCCATTGTTAGTTTATAGAATTACAATCCATCTTTTTGTATATTGATGTTTTCTGCAAACTTACTAAATTCTCTTACTGGCTCTAAAAGTTTTTGTTGTTGGTTTATTTTCTATTTTTTTACTGACTCCATCAGATTATCCACATACATACTTGTGTCATCTGCAAATAAAAATAATTTAATTCTTCTTTTGCAGGGTGGATGTCCTTCAATTTTTTCTTCCTTGTCAAGACGATTCAGTGGAGGAAAGAATAAACTTTTTTTTAAGATTTTATTATTTGAGAGAGAGAGAGCGAGTGAGAGAGAAAGAACAAGCTGTGGGAAGGGGCAAAGGGAGAGGGAGAAGCAGGTTCCCCACGGAGCAGGGAGCCCGATGCAGAGCTCAATCCCAGAAGCCTGGGATCATGACCTGAGCCGAAGGCAGATGCTTAAGCAACTGAGCCACCCAGGTGCCCTTGTTGATGGTATTTTGATAGGGATTGTATTGAATGTATAGATTGCTCTGGGAAGCATGGACATTTTAACAATATTTGTTCTTCCAATCCATGAGCATGGAACATTTTTCCATTTCTTTGTGTCTTCTTCAATTTCTTTCATGTGTGTTCTATAGTTTTCAGAGTATAGGTCTTTTACCTCTTTGGTTAGGTTTATTCCTAGGTATCTTACAGTTTTTTGTGCAATTATAAATGGGATCGATTCCTTAATTTCTCTTTCTTTCGTCTCATTGTTAGTGTGTAGAAATGCAACTGATTTCTGTGCATTGATTTTATATCCTGCCACTTTGCTGAATTCCTGTATGAGTTCTAACAATTTTGGGGTGGAGTCTTTTGGGTTTTCCACATAGAGTATCATGTCATCTGTGAACAGTGAGAGTTTGACTTCTTCTTTGCCTATGTGGATGCCTTTTATTTCTTTTTCTTTTCTGATTGCTGAGGCTAGGACTTCTAGTACTATGTTGAATAGCAGTGATTGTCGACATCCCTGCCGTGTTCCTGACCTTAGGGGGAAAGCTCTGTTTTTCCCCATTGAGAATGATATTCACTGTGGGCTTTTTGTATATGGCTTTTATGATATTGTGGTATGTTCCCTCTATCCCAACACTGTGGAGAGTTTTAATTAAGAAAGAATGCTGTACTTTGTCAAATGTTTTTTCTGCATCTATTGAGAGGATCATATAGTTCTTACCCTTTTTTATTAATGTAGTGTATCACATGGATTGATATTTGAATGTTGAAGCACCCTTGCAGCCCAAGAATAAATCCCACTTGGTTGTGGTGAATGATTCTTTTAATGTACTTTGGGTCCTGCTTGCTAGTATCTTGGTAAGAATTTTTGCATCCATGTTCATCAGGGATATTGGTCTGTAATTCTCCCAAAAGGTGGGATCTTTGTCTGGTTTGGGGATCAAGGTAATGCTGGCTTCATAGAAAGAGTTTGGAAGTTTTCCTTCCATTTCTGTTTTTTGAAACAGCTTCAGAAGAATAGGTATTAGGGGCGCCTGGGTGGCTCAGTTGGTTAAGCGACTGCCTTCGGCTCAGGTCATGTTCCCAGGGTCCTGGGATCGAGCCCCGCATCAGGCTCCCTGCTCGGCGGGAAGCCTGCTTCTCCCTCTCCCACTCCCCCTGCTTGTGTTCCCTCTCTCGCTGTCTCTCTCTCTCTCTCTCTCTGTCAATTAAATAAATAAAAAAAATTAAAAAAAAAAAGAATAGGTATTAATTCTTCTTTAAATGTTTGGTATAAATCCCCTGGGAAGCCATCTGGCCCTGGACTCTTATTTATTGGGAGATGTTTGATTATTACTTCAATTTCCTTACTGGTTACGGGTCTGTTCAGGTTTTCTATTTCCTCCTGTTTCAATTCTGGTAGTTTATACATCTCTAGGAATGCATCCATTTCTTACAGATTGTCTAATTTGCTGGCATATACTTGCTCATAATATGTTCTTATAATTGTTTGTATTTCTTCGGTGTTGGTTGTGATCTCTCCACTTTCATTCATGATTTTGTTAATTTGGGTCCTTTCTCTTTTCTTTTTGATAAATCTGGCCAGGGGCTTAATCAATCTTGTTAATTCTTTCAAAGAACCAACTCCGAGTTTTGTTGATCTTCTACTGTTTTTAGGTTTCTATTTCATTGATTTCTACTCTAATCTTTATTAATTCTCTTCTGCTGCTGGGTTTAGGCTTTATTTGCTGTTCTTTCTCCATCTCCTTTAGGTGTAGGGTTAGGTTATGTATTTGAGAGTTTTCTTGTTTCTTAAGAAAGGCTTGTATCACTATGTATTTCCCTCTTAGAACCACCTTTGCTGCATTCCAAAGATTTTGAGCAGTTGTGTTTTCATTTCCATTTGCTTCCATGAATTTTTTAAATTCTTCTTTAATTTCCTGGTTGGCCCAGTCATTCTTTAATAGGATGCTCTTTAATCTCCATGCATTTGTTTTCCTTCTGAATTTCCTCTTGTAATTGAGTTCAAGTTTTAAAGCACTGTGGTGTGAAAATATGCAGGGAATAATTCTAATCTTTTGGTACTAGTTAAGACCTGTTTTGTGACCCAGTATGTGATCTATTCTGGAGAATGTTCCATGTGCACTTGAGAAGAATGTGAATTCTATTGTTTTAGGATGGAATGTTCTGAATATATCTGTGAAGTCCATCTGGTCCAGTGTGTCATTCAAAGTCCTTGTTTCCTTGTTGATCTCCTGCTTAGACAATCTGTCCATTGCTGTGTATGGGGTATTAAAGTCCCCTACTATTATTGTATTATTACCAATGTGTTTCTTTAATTTTGTTATTAAATGGTTTATATAATTGGCTGTTCCTGTGTTAAGGGCATACATATTTACAATTCTTACATATTCTTGTTGGATAGACCCTTTAATTATGATATAGTGACCTTCTTCATCTCTTATTACAGTCTTTGGTTTAAAATCTAATTTGTCTGACATAAGGATTGCTACCCCAGCTTTCTTTTTTTTTAAGATTTTATTTATTTATTTGACAGAGAGAGAGAGAGAGAACACAAGCAGGGGGAGCAGCAGAGGGCAAGGGAGAAGTAGGCTCCCTGCTGAGCAGGGATCCTGATGTGGGACTCGATCCCAGGACCCTGGGACCATGACCTGAGCTGAAGGCAGCAGCTTAACCAACTGAGCCACCCAGGCGCGCCCCCCAGCTTTCTTTTTTTTAAAATATTTTATTTATTTATTTGTCAGAGAGATAGAGAGAGAACACAAGCAGGGGGAGTGGCAGGCAGGGGGAGAAGCAGGCTCCCCGCTGAGCAAGGACCCATGCAGGACTCAATCCCAGGACCCTGGGATCATGACCTGAGCCGAAGGCAGACACTTAACTGACTGAGCCACCCAGGTGTCCCATACTCCAGCTTTCTTTTGATGTCCATTAGCATGATAAATAATTCTCCACCCCTTCAGTTTCAATCTGGAGGTGTCTTTGGGTCTAAAATAAATCTCCTGTAGACAGCATACCAATGGGTCTTGCTTTTTTACCCAATATGATACCCTGTGTCTTTTTATTGGAGCATTTAGCCCATTGACATTCAGAGTAACCATTGAAAGATATGAATTTAGTGCCATTGTATTACCTGTAAAGTCACTGTTTCTTTTTTTTTTAAAGATTTATTTATTTATTTGAGAGAGTGAGAATGAGAGAGAGAGAGAGTACATGAGAGGGGGGAGGGTTAGGGGGAGAAGCAGACTCCCCGCTGAGCAGGGAGCCCGATGCGGGACTCGATCCCGGGACTCCAGGATCATGACCTGAGCCGAAGGTAGTCGCTTAACCAACTGAGCCACCCAGGCGCCCCTAAAGTCACTGTTTCTGTATATTGTCTCTGTTCCTTTCTGATCTATGTTACTTTTGGGCTCCCTCAAGAGACATTTCTTCAAAGAAAATATAAGACTGGACTATGAGCATATGAAAAAATGCTCACTACTAATTGTTAGGGAAATGGAAATCAAAACCACAATACTACTTTATACCCACTAAAATGGATATAATAAAAAACACAGACAATAACAAGTGTTGTCAAGGATGTGCAGAAATTGAACCCTTGTACGTTGCTATAGGGGATATAAAATGATACAGTCACTTTCGAAAACTGTGTGGCAGTTTTTTCAGAATGTTAAGTAGAGTTGGCATGTTGGCATGTTACTGCATGACCCAGCAACTTCATTCCTAAGTATACACCTAAGAGAAATGCAAGGCATGTCCATACAGAAACTTGTATACAAATGTTTATAGCAGCATTATTCATAATAGCCAAAAGGTGGAAACAACCCAAATGTTTCAATCAATGGAAAAATGGATAACTGTGTTATACCCATGCAATGGAATATTACTTGGTCATAAAAATGAAACACTGATACATGTTACAACATACCTTAACCTTGAAAACATTGCTAAATCAAAAAAGCCAGCCAGAACACCACATATTGTATCATTCTGTATATATGAAATGTCAAAAGTAGGTAAACATATAGAAGCAAAATGTGGAATAGTGGTTGCTTAGGGCTGGGGATAGAACTGGGAATGACTGCCAAGAGGCATGAGGTTTCTTTTGGGGATGATGAAAATGTTCTACAATCAGATTTGGGCGATGTTTGCACAGCTCTGTAAATGTACTAAAACCAATTGAATCGTGTACTTACATCAGGTGAATTTTGTGCCATGTAATTAGTATCTCAACAAAGCTTGTTTTTTTTAAAGAAATGAACATATTGATACACACAGTAACAATGATGAATCTCAAGATAATTGCTGAGGGAAAGAAGCCAGACAATAAAGAGTACTAGTTGTGTGGTTCTTATATAAAGAACATAGAAAATGCAAAAGTTCTAGAAAATGCAAACTGACCCAAACTGACAGAAAGCAGATATTGTTTACCTGTACAGGGGTGATGAAGAGATGGGCATGGATGAGAGGGAGGGATCCCCAGGGGGCAGGAGAACATTTGACAGTGAATGGTTTTATCATCTTATTTGTAATGATGGTTTCATGAGTGTATACATAGGTCAACACATCAAATTGTATACTTTTTAAGGTTTTTTAAAAGTAATCACTATATCCAATGTGGGGCTCAAACCCACAACCCCCAGGTCAAGAGTCATACGCTCTTCCTACTGAGCCAGCCAGGTGCCCCCAAATAGTATACTTTAAAGATGTACAGTTTAGGGGCACCTGGGTGGTTCAGTCAGTTGAATGTCCCACTCTTGATTTCAGCTCAGGTCATGATCTCAGGGTCCTGGAATCGAGGTCCGCGTCAGGCTCACTGCTCAGTGGGGAGTCTGCTTCTCCCTCTCCCTCTGCCCCTCCCCCTGTGCTTGCACACTCTCTCTCTCAAAGAAATCTTTAAAAAAAGATATATAACTTATTGTATGCCAATTATACCTCAATTAGGCTTTTCTAAGAAATGATTTCAAGATAATAGTGCTATGATTTGGCATTGATACAAAAAAATTACCATGTACAGGAAAGCAAGGAAATAGAGCATTGGGACATAAGTTTTATATTAGTGAAATAAATATTCATTAGAGGGGGGATTGACCACAATCCCATATTTTCTTTTTTTTTTTTTTTTTTTTTTAATTTTTTTTATTTATTTATTTGAGAGAGAGAATGAGATAGAGAGAGAGAGCATGAGAAGGGGGAGGGTCCGAGGGAGAAGCAGACTCGCTGCTGAGCAGGGAGCCCGATGTGGGACTCGATCCCGGAACTCCAGGATCATGACCTGAGCCGAAGGCAGTTGCTTAACCAACTGAGCCACCCAGGCGCCCCAATCCCATATTTTCTTGCAAAGCACCAAGCACCTGCTGTAAGACACCTAAGTAAATGATGCTCTATTTATGCTTTATTACCGAGAATACGTGTAAAGATTGCCTATGTTATGCTAAGGAATACAAGTGAAGGGAGGGGTAAATGGCCAATTCTCTGAAGACAGAGAAAATTAATTTCAAAGCAAAGAAAGGCTGGTGTGAGCAATCAGTGTGAAATTCTATCATTAAGGCATTGTACCATCTTTCCTTTATTAGAGTCACCTAAAATAAAGAGGCATCTTACAATCAGTAGTGTGTTAGGTCCAATGACTTCAGGATAGAACAGACCACAGTAGGGCACCTGGGTGGCTCAGTTGATTAAATCTCCGACTCTCGATTTCGGCTCAGATCATGATTTCCGGGTCCTGGGATCGAGCCCTGCATTGGGCTCCCCGCTCGGTGGGGAGTCTGCTTGTCTCCCTTACCCTCTGCCCCTCCCCCTGCTCACATGCTCTCTCTCTTTCAGATAAATAAATCTTAAAAAAAGAAACGAAAGGAACAGGCCACAGTTGCTTAGGAGCTCACTCTGAGGAGGGGGCCCTGGCAGGGAACTAGGGGGAGCCGTAGGACTTGGCAGCTCCCACCAGACTTTTCCTTTTAAGACAATAAACCCTGGGTGTCCTTGGCTCTGCCCCATCACCACTTAGTAACTAAGAATCTCATGATCATCTTTTGCCCCCACGTGGATGCCTACAAAAGTGCAGTCCTGCCTCCTGCAGGAGAGTGTGTCCAGGCCAGAAGTCAACTGAGCATCCTCTCCAACCCCTTGTTTTGTTTGAGGTCTCTGGCCTTGCACAGATCACATAGTGAGTTAGCAATATGTATTTCTAGATTTTTCAGGGTGGCTCTGGAATTGTGGCATGCATGATCTAAATCCTCACATCAAACAATCATGGAGTTACATGGGTCCGGTGTGATCACTGCATCCAATATAGCCCCTCCTCGTAAGCAGCAGTGAACATAGCAGAAGCATCACCAGCTTGGGAGATCCAGAGATCTGTGTCCAGCCCTGACCCTGAGAAGTTACACAACATCTCTGAGCCTTAGTTTTCACACCCATAGAGCATCAATGTTCTTCGCAGAGTCGGTGCAAGCATCAGACAAGATAGTATATGTCAGACGCTGCAAACTCAAATGCCTTTGGGGCCAAGCAGGTCAGTGGAGTCCGGTAAACTAAAGAGCAAGGCCCCTTTCTAAAGAAAACATTCCCTATTCTGTTCCAGCCAGTTGTTAAGTAGAAATACGGCCCCTGTGTTGCCAATTTTTAAAAATACTGCACAGTCTGAACAAAAGATATCAGTGGTTTTCATCGTTCAACCTCTAATGGGTGTACAGTGTCTGGGAGGGGATCAATAATGGTGGTGGCAATTGCTGGGGTGGCAACTTCTCAGGACCCTACCCCCGTTCTTTCTCCCTGCCACATAACAGCTTCTGTGCAAGGTACTGTAGTCCTGAAGGCCACCAAACCCCAACCCCCTATCATCACCCTCCTCAGGAGTCAGGGGGGTTGTGTGACAACGCTGGAACCTAGTCTAATGCTCCTCATCTCCTGCCTCGGTTCCCACTGAGGATTCCAACCACCTCCTGGGAAGATGCAATCTCTAAAGTCATCTGGAAATAACACTTTTAGCACCTAGTTTCTAGTTTGCATCTGAATTGTCACACATTTTAGGGAGATTTTTTTAAATAGCTTCTTGGTTTACACTTAACCATTAAGGATTTTTACTTGTTTTTTAATGTGCTGACCACAGGCCACATTATTTTGGGCTACTGATGAGAGGTTTCCAAATATCTCTAGGCTTCCTGGGGGTGTACTGACTTTAAAAGTTCCAGTTTTCATCCCCCTTGCCCCACCCCACCAACATCACCACTAGTGATCTCGTTCATACCAGGATGCCCATGTATCTGAGTGCTGCCATTTCTATTTATGCGGGGAATGATAGATCTTAGTTATTTGAAAGGCTTTCCCCAACCCCCCCACGCCGCCCTCCAGGATCCTGTAACTAGGCAGCTGGGGGAGGCAGCCCAGCCCACCTTGATGTGAGTGCACAGGGCAGGATAGGAAAGACAAAGGATTTGAAGAGCTTAATGTTTTGTTGCGGTCACAAAAACCTTGCGTTCAGCATATCCTAGCTCCTAACTGCCACTAGGAATGCAGCAGAATTGAATGTGAAAGCCACAGGTTTGGGTACGTAACATTTGTGGATTTTTAGCATTTCTAAACTTGCCTTATGCCCTATCATCTTACTCTGATCACACACAATGTGCTTACAATGGCCTTGAGACTCACTGTCATTACTCAGAATTCAGTCAACTACACAGACCTTTTTACTGTTCCTTAAAGACACTGAACCTCCTGCCCCAGGGCCTTTGCACTGGCTATTCCCTCTAACTGGAACATGTTTCCTCCAGATAGTCACGGGCCTCACACTTTCTCTTCACTCAAGTTTCTATATAATTGTCTCTATCAGAAAGTACATCTGCTTACCCTGTTTAAAGTAGCATGTGTACCTCTTACCCTGCTTTTCCAGCATTTATCACTACTTGGCATTATTTATATACTTGTTTGGTTGTTGCCAGTCTTTCTTTACTAGAATGGTAGCTCATGAGAGCAGAGACATTGTTTTACTTGTGGACATGGAGCCCTAGAACCTAGAATCATGCCTGGCATGTAGCAGGTGCTCAATAAACATTTGCTGCATTGTTTCAAAAAACTAACCCCATTACTCCCTCCACCAATGTCTATTTATGACTCAGTCAGAGCAAAGTCTAATGTATTATGTTTCCTTCAGGTTTCTAGGGTGACATTTTCTGGGATGCACCTTGATAAAGAAAAACCCCAGCATTTCTACCTAGACTGGTTTTGTCACTGTCCTGATCTCTTTGACTACTTCTGGCTCTGGGTCATGTTTCTGGAAATTACACAATAGATGCTCCCATTACTATACTTTTGTTATAAAAGAATAGACTATTACCCACAAAAATTCTGTTTGTCTAAGGTCAGACTCATGGGTTTCTTCGTGCAACCAGATGTTTCCCTCTGGTTTCTGCGGTAAGTGTTAAACCAAGGGTTTGCCAACCTCCTCTCCTCTTGCCCCTGCCCTGTCTTTGTCTGGGTCTGTGCCCAGAAGCCTTGTATTTTTCAGATGTGGGTTGTGACTTGTGACCCATTGATAGGTGATGAAATTAACTTAATAAATTGTGAACAGCATTTTAAGAAAAACTAGAATAGAAACTATTGAGAATGTTTCCATTTTGAAACTGTGGGATATAGTCCCAAAAGTTTGAGAGCACCACTCTGGCCTATATAGGTTGAAAGAAGGCTTAGCATTATTTTTCTCTTTAGTTGTCTTTAGAATATTCTAGAAGGAGGGTTTTTGGCACTCCTGGTCTCAAGTGGGCTTGTGTTGAGTTGTAGAAAACAGGCAATCCCCTTTTATTTTTTTTTAAGATTTATTTATTTATTTAATTGACAGAGAGACACACAACGAGAGAAGGAACACAAGCGGGGGAGTGGGAGAGGGAGAAGCAGGCTTCCTGCCGAGCAGGGAGCCTGATGTGGGGCTCGATCCCAGGACCCTGGGATCATGACCTGAGCCGAAGGCAGTCGCTTAACCAACTGAGCCACCCAGGCGCCCCCAGGCAGTCCCCTTTTAAAATTCCCCCACCAGCAGTACGAGTGGTGGGCACACTTGTCCTTTTAATTGTAGGTTTCATAAAGCAAATATACCTGGGGTAAATGAAAATGGCAAAAGTTCTTCACATGAACCCTCCATTCAAACCTTGCGCTAACAAACGCGATCAACCCTAGCATGGCTGCCTAAGAACACATCCCTGGGATGAACCAGCCCTCCTTTTGTGTTTCTGTCTGGAAAAGCTCAAGACTGTCAAAAGAATTTATCATTTGCTGTAGCCAACACCTGAGGATAGACCCCTGACCTTCCTTTTTAGAGCGTTTACTAAAAAGGGCTTACAACTGTAAATCCATCCTCTGTCCCTTTGAGATATACATATATGTACCTCCTATAGCCCAGGAGTGTCTTTCTCAAGGACCTGATAAGCCATTCCTTTGAATGTAACTATCAGGAAGTAGAGGGCCTCTGCCTGCCAGTCTCTGTGGGAGGACAGAACCCTAACTTCAACACTGCCAGCTAGCAGACACAGCAGGGCTAAGCACACTTACTGACCAATGCTTTCTAATTTTTCACTTCCCTGCCTCTACTTCAGTGCCCACCTGCTCCCTCTCCCCTGCTCTCTGTTTTCCCTTTAGCACCTGCTCAGCTCTGCACAAAGCAGAACGGGGCTTAGCTCTTTCCTCTACTGTCAGTAGTTACTGGATAAAATCTGTTTTCTCTGCTTTAACTGTGTCCAGCTTTGTTTATTGTGGACAGCACGTACACACGCATGCATACACGTACATCCCCCCACCCCCCGCCAGGATAACGCTGCTTCTCAAAGACAGCTGAATCCTGTCGTCCTCATCACCCAGATAATTGCTCCTTTTTGTGCTTATTTCCCTATAGCATCTCTAAGTCATTAGTAAAGTCTTATTCAGCTGTTCCAGCCTGGTCTGTGATGTCCTTTGGGAAATGGAGAGCCATGTACAGGACTCTTTCCTTACAGGGATAAGAGTTGGGACTATGAGATCCAACTCTCTGTCCCCATTGGGAGTTTCTCCCTCTACTACAAACTTGGAGGAACCGGGTTAGTTTTACTAAGGGAAAGTAAAGTTTCCTTACACACAAACCTTTTTAAAGAATTCGTAGTCAGGAAATCTCCTTCTTTTGCTCTTTCTCCAAACTTCAGAAATTAGGGGACCTGAGAGATACTATGGTGATAGGATAGCTAGATGTCAACACAAGAAGGGTAATGAGGTTTCTGTGTTTGGAGACCCCAGGGGAGGCAGCAGGTTAGGGACTCAGGCGGATGACCAGAGATGGGGCAGGCATGGGCGTCCAGGTAGCCTGTCATGCAGGAATCAATAACAAAGGAGCTATCTGAGCATGCAAGAAGAAAAGGAAAATCCCTAGGAGTTAGAAACAAGCATGGAAGTGAAACCAGAGTGATTGGTAATTAGGCAGGCTGATACTGGGCAGCTTGGGAGTGGGGGGGACCTGACCCAAATTAGTCCCCAGCACCAAGGGTCTTGAATTGTGGCAGCGTGTGTTTAAGAACAGAAAATAAGGGGCGCCTGGGTGGCTCAGTCGGTTAAGCGTCCAACTCTTGGTTTCGGCTCAGGTCATGATCTCAGGACGGTTAGACTGCGCCCCACGACGTCAGGCTCTGACCTCAGCAGGGAGTCTGCTTGAGATCCTTTCCCCCTCCCTCTTCCTCTGCTCCTCCTTCCGCTGGTGCACGTGCTTTTTCTCAAATAAATAAATCTTAAAAAAAAAGAACAGAAGATGAAGTATGAGCCCACAGGAGGTAGGGGAGAATTGAGATCCTATATAATGGCCACAGCTTCAGTGAAAAGGAGGCTGGTCCAGAGGATGCCACACACCAGCAGAGAGCACCAGGAGCTGGGAGAGGAGCCAAGGAAAGCTGGGCAGATGCCAGGCCCTGGCCAAGCAGCTCAGGCATCAGATTACCACTTAAGCTCAGCAGGGAAACTGGAGGCCTGAGCAGTGAATTGAAGGTCAAAACCCCATTTTGACTCACAGCTGGTGCGCTGGCTGTGGGAGCTACTGCCCAGGATTAACTCCAGAGCACTTCCCATCCATGAGATGGGGCTGTGCATCCCAAGCTTTTCCACCCAGAGTCCCCAAAGAAGAGGAGCCAGAACCTCTATTTCCAGGGAGGCCAGGAGGAATGGTCTAAAGTTATTCATGTGACCCCACATTTCTTTAAAACCTCAGGTTTTCCTTTTCAGTGGCATAGGATCTTTGTAATGTTATTCAAAACAAACGAAACCAATGACAAGTTTTCCAGTGGCCAAAAACTACCGCTCTCCGTCTCACATGCCAAGTTCCATGTGCCCTGATTTGAGAAACACAGGTCGGTTAAGGCTTCAGAAACAACACAGTGACATTGGTGAAGGCAGGGTTAAGAGTCAGAGCAGAAATCAGAAACCTAGAAGGGGGCCTCCTGTAAGAAGGGTTAATGCAGGCAAGATGAGAGTCATACAGCTTGCAAGTGGGTTGGTAAAAGCATGTTCAAAGAGGCAATGAGACTTCAGGGAGGGAAAAGCTGTCTACTTTTTTACCATTCTATAGACCACCTCTGATCAATTCTATTCTATGATTTTATTGAAACCCTGTTGAGCCAACCGAAATATTTTAAATTTCCACCTCCTAAATTAATTTCTATTCAGATACCACTTACTCATATCAACTAAAACAAGCAAAAAAAAATTCACCTAGTGTAAAACACATTCTTATCCATTCCACATGTTATTGAATAAATACAAACTTTATTGGTATATTTATGTATAAACAATATCCTTAGTTTGATGGTTTAAAAAAATACAAATTCACGTAACCAAAATGCTTAAAGGATTTGGTCAACTAAGCATCAACTCTTTTACCTATAAATATGAAAATTCAGCCTGTCAAAATTGGTTTTGCAAGAGCCATATGTGAGATATTTGTGGATTTCCATGAAGGATGGCTCTTCAGATTATGAGATCTAATACAACACTCAAATCAGATGTTAAGGGAAAAAATGATTTTGCAACCCCAAGTTAGGACCTTCTATAAGAAATTCCAGTGGTATTTACCCACTTTGAAAACTCTGAGTACTTTTCTTTTTCAAAATCAAGTAGGATTCGTAAATGACAACAGTACCTCAAGTGCTTTTATAAATAGCAAAGCTATAGTTTCACAGCTATAAGCAAACGATATTTGTATCTCCCTGAGAGCACAGTTTGAGTTCAAGGGCAGTGTGTGAGTGTGTGTGTTTCCTGAAGCCACTGATTGCAGAATGTGGTGACGGCGAAGAACACTTACCTGTTTATGTTCAGGAGAGCTTAGCTCCCTGCCCATTTCAGATCAGCGTGGCAACTGGGGTCCTTTAACCTCTCCTACAGTTTCCATCCCATCACAGCCTCTGGGCCTTATTCTCTTTAGGTCCAGTAAAATAGGAGACCCAGCCAAGCAGCTCAGAGCACCCCAAAAAGTGGGTCTGGCTGCCAGTCCTGTTTGAACCTATGCCTCTCTTCTCCTGGAACCCACTTGCCTGAACCACCTGTTCCTCATCTCCCTTGCCTTTGAGAATGGAGTCAAGCTCACAAACTCTAGGGACCATGATATCATTTTCTAGACCTGTATCCTTAAACCTGACCTCCTCTTCCTCCCAGCCAGGGGCGCTCTGTTCCCTCACACGACCTTCTTCCAGACCCAGTCTGCTAGGCCAAGATGAGCCACATGCCCTGCCTCAGTCCCCTGGCCCTTTGCCTCTGGCTCATCGGGCACCGCTCTGCCTCATCCCCCTGCTGGTGGGATGGGTTATGACAGCTACACAAACTAAATTTTTGATTATCTGTGAATGGAAATTAGATTTTAAGAGCTTCCATCCCTGGCTAGTGCCTAGAAGCTTAAATCCCGATATGCTTTTAAAGTTTCCCCAAATTACTTGAACTCTTTTCTTTCCCTAAAAGCTGCTGACTGGCAGCTTTAAGTGCAGAATTCTGTACAGCCTTAACAGGTGTAACTGTCTGCCAACCCATGCCATTATTGAGAATCTCTATTTTTTGAGAGCCAGGCTCCTGAGATTTTACAATTCACCTGCATATCTGGTGACATATCACACTGAATCCTTCCCTTGCCTTCATTTATATTCTGAACTAGTCCTGATACTTGGGTCCTGCTGTTAGAACCAGATTTATAACACAAAGATCCTAAATCCACACTTTCCCAGAGTAGGGCTGATCCACTGATGGGCGCAAAATTTGCAATTACTCTTATCAAAGGACTGCCATGACAAGGGACACTCCCTTTCTGAGGGGACCTCTCTGCATATGCCACTGATGTGGTCATTAGATAGCCTCCTTGGAAGTTCTTCCCTGAAATGGTCTTGGGAAAATGATTTCTCTAGCTCATAAATAGTTTCTGAAAGTGATCTCAAAAAAGTCAAATATGTAAGCAATGGCCACATCATTGACCCAAGAGCACAGCTTTTCAAGATGACCACTGGGAGGGCAATAAAGACATGGATGTAACCTCATACATCTCATTTTTCTCTAACTTGATGAAAAGAAAAATTATAATGTCGACTCGTGGCCTGTTTACCGGTTTGAGTGTTTCTTGGTTGGGGGGAATTTGTCTTATTCATTGGCGTCCCCAAGGCTTGACAAACAGAAAGAACACCTTGAATGTTTGCTAAATGGAACTAGATTAAATTGTTTCAGTTGAAAGCTTCATTAAGATTATTAGTGCTCATGAGTAAGTGCATCACTTACTGTAATGTGTTCTAAATTTCCACAAATATGTTTGTATTTTCCCATCCTGCTTTTCGGAGCAGGGAGCTAAACCTAACCTGACCCCTAGGCACAGAGCTTTTCACACACCGACATGCGTTTATATTTATTCTCAATGACCTAAGCATACATAGAAATCTCATTTGCAATGTTCCAAGTCTTTTTTTTAAATCAGCTTTGAACTTTAGCCTCTTCTAACCATAACTTATCTATGAAAATTCAACGCGCTATCCACTCTAATACCTCTAACTTCCCAAACTACTCAGAAGTACAAGCACAATCTGCCGCATCTGCCATGAAATAAAACTCTGTAAAGAGATTTGAAATCATATGATGAAAATAAAACACACTGGGTAATGCGGTTACTATGTCGTTACCATTGTTGTTGCTTTTAAGTACGGCACATGAAACAGGATCTCTTAATCTGTTTCCCCAATTTGGGGATTAGAATGAATTTCCAGTGAGCTCATCTGAAAGCTCTATCTCTTAGAGTGAAGGACAGACTCCATTCTTTGAGTCCAAATTGTGCCAGACTGATCCGAAAACCAAATAGAAGGGCTTCAAAGGATCCTGAAAACTAAGGTTCCAGGAAGGTGACAAGGACTCAAATCACAGTCTAAAAGGTAGAAAGTATACAGTTCAAAAAGAATCAGCCATTCCTGCAGTGGTCAGCAGTGGAGGGATGTTTACATTAAAAAAAAAAAATAGTATTCTGAGTCTCTGGAAAATCCTTTCTACATTGCAATACAGGTATTGGACATGAAGAGGCCAGGCCAGTGCCCTGTGCTGAAGGTACAATTCTGTCTGGGGATGACAGTTCTGGTCTGAATGTACCTCTATAAGGTACATATAAGAAATAGAGGTTTTGATGGGGGAAAAGTCTTTTATCTCTTTCAAAGCATATAGGTCTTCCCAGACCCATCTCCCGGTCCTGTCAGAGAGAACAACATATGAAACACTCTTGACAAGGAGTTGAAGGCTCTAATAGAAGAAAAAAAGAACAAAAAGAAACAATTTTATTTCCCTGCCTTTCTGAGTGAATCCTTTAGCAAACGTGTCAGAACAAAAAATGAGCCAGTTTTTGTTTCCTACTCGGAGATAGACAGCATGACAGAACGCCACTGACCTTGCAATGGAAAGACCTGGGTTTAGATTCCTGGCTTAGCTACTTACAATCAGAGTGACCAGGGGCAAAGCCCTTAGCCTCCCTGAAACTCGGTTTCCTTGCCTGTAAAACTGAAGTGATAATATCCAGTCACCAGGTCGTTATGGTTAAATGAATTGATATACACAAGTGCCTGGCACAGAACCTGGCATGGGACAGGTGTGTCCTGAATGTTAAATATTCTTCTTCTTTCCTCCTGAGGTAGGTCACGCAAACATTCCTGGCTGGTCTCAAGTGTCCCAAAGCTGTGACTTCCAAGGAGTGCCACGGGAAGCCACAGGGAGCCCAGGTGTAGGGCCTGTAGCTCAAGCCCAGCCTGCTGTCTTTAGTGGCACGAACCCGGCGACAGATGAGGAGGAAGGTCTCCTGGCACCTGGTCCCGAGCCCCCGCGGCCCTGCCCGGCGCCCTCGTGCAGTCACACCGACACAGCCCCGGGCACGATCCTCCGGATGTGGGTGTAAGACTTCCTGATGGTGACGCTGCCGTGGTGCGACACCCCCCGGGGCAGGACGCACTCCTCCGTTAGTTTCTGGGCCTCAGGGTCCCAGCATAGCACGGTGGCGATGACCTCGTTCTTCTCGTCCCGTCCCCCGGTGATGTAGAGCCGGTTGTTGCAGGGCGAGATGCCGCAGCTGGCCCTCTCGTGGCTGAGCTGGGTCACCAGGCACCAGCTGTCCTCCAGGGGGCTGTAGGCGTACAGCGCTCTCATGGCCCCTCCTGAAGAGGAAGGGAAACACGGTGGGCATCTCGCTGTTCTTCTGGTTTTCTTCCCCTTTACCCACAAAAATCCTACTTCTGCTCGGTCAAATCCACCATCTTGCTAATAGAAAGGGTAGATTCGTGGCTCTCCGGGAAGCTGAGTGGGTATGCAGGGCAGTAAGTCTCATGCTAGAAACACTTCGCAGAGCCCTTTAAACTCTGTGGCCAGGCGCTAATCACGTGCGAAAGGACAGTTGGCTTCACGTGGTGCCAAAATGTACCCTAAGACTGCTCCCTGGAGGAAATACCACCTGGTACATCGGGTGCACTCAGCTTGTCATCCCAGCTCTGCCACGTTTTTATTGTAACCATAAGCCCTGAGACCGTGGTGGTTTTAAGACATGAGAAGAACCATGCGTATAAAGCACCTGCAGAAGGCCTGGTGCATAGAAGCTATCAACACATGGCAGTGACTAGAGGCAGTGGCATCTCTTTGTAGACTGAGCATGACCTGGGACACCAGTCCATGTCACCATCTTAAGATGAGCTTTGAAGTCATGAGACTGACCATACAGATACAGGAAACCTGAAGCAAGGGTGAGAAGGGGTTCTTCCTTAATCTCTTCCTGTATTTTGCTTCCAGGAAGCCTTTTCTGATTAGCTCTTATTTACTGGAGTTACATATTTTTGGCATCTCCTTAAATCAGTGACTCTCAATCATGGCTGCCCGGGAAAATCACCTGCACGTTAGAAAAACCTTGCACTGTTGGCCAGCATCCTCCTTCTCATTCTGATATCATTGGTCTGGGGTAAGCTCCAGCTATGCGTATTTCTGTAAAAAGCTCCCCAGGTGATTCTCATGAGTAGTCAGGATTGAGATCCATCATCCTTAACAATTACATGCCAACTCTGGTCTGGCCAGCCACGCTTTCCTTTTGGCTAAATGCAACTTTTCAGAGCCCCCAAAGCAAGTGGAAAGAGTAAAATTCCCATGAACACAAAATAAGAAATGATGATAGCTACTATTTATCAGTCACTTACCATATATACTGTGCACATTTCAATTTCTGTACATTTGCTAATGTTTACAATATGCTTCGTTCCTGTAGCAACTTCTGGCTCGTCCACTGGGCCCAGCTGTCAGTCTGCTTTGTATGTCCCCTAAAAGTGGGCTGTTTCTGTATCCAGGACTGGAAGGTAAATTCCACCAAGGCCCGGACCAATCCCATCTTCTCTTTCTTTTCAACTTCACCCACATCTCCCAGGAATCTGTGAGTTCCCAGGAGGGCCTTATCTGATCTACCTGCAAGACTGCATGGGTGGGGGGCCTCAGATAAATAAGATGCCATTCATTCACTTACCAACAACATAGATGCGATCCCGGAAACTGACTGCATTGATGCATTTAGCCTCCACTGGCATGGACGACTTTAAACTCCATTTATTAGTTGAAGGGTCATAACACTGAGTCTTGTCTGTGGCCAGTTTCCCATTCGGTCCGCCCCCAATCACATAGAGCTTCTTCTTATGGCTGGTGGCTGCGAAGGAACTGACGTGGACGAGAAGGGGCGCTGCCTGCAGAGGCACAGGGCACCGGGAGAAGCTGTCAGCCCCACAGCTACAGACTGCTCCCAGATTGCTGCCACGGCTCACAGCACACAGGCCAGGAGCTAGGGGACACAAGCCTGGGCATCCTTTGCCTGAAGTCACAAAGCCTGTGGGCTTGACTCCCTTTGCGATGCAGAGAGGTCAAAGCATGTATTTCCCACCCTCCCTGCAGACTCAGGACAGGCTAGAACAGGCTGAGTGATGGATGTTTCCAGCCTGTTTCTTCCAAAGTCCAGCTATCAGGGGAGAAAAGGTGTACATAGGAATAAACATTTATACAGATGAAACCAGCCAATGTTGGAGGAAAATGCTTTCTCAAACATGCATATTTATATTCATTCATGTGTTCTTTCATTTAAAAAATACGAGTGCCTACTATATGCCAGGTATTGGCCATATTGCTTACATCTAGGAAGAAAAGCTGGTATAAGGGTTTCAGGCGGCCATAGATAAGCAGACTCCCACTCTGGGGTAGCATGAAGATTTGTGTGAACCCCACAGCATTCAAGGGCACTTCCCAGAGCCTCTTATCCACTGACATGGCCCTCTTAGGTCATGGAGCAACTCTGTAATGGGACTTGACAAGTTGAGCAGATCTGGGGCGCACCCCCATAAATATTAAGGGCTATATAGCAGTTTTCAGGTTGACAGATCTTGGCTGGATGCCATGAAGACCTGGCTACCTTTGCCTGTGCCTCTGATGATCATGTTTTATACTCCCCAAAGTGGAACATACTCTGACATATGATCTGGTAAGGAGAAAGAAAATTTGAGATTGGGCCTAACCTGAAGATAGGATATTTGAGATTGGGCCTAACCTGAAGATACAGGAATTAAGTTCATTTTACTTTTTATTATTATTATTATTATTATTATTGTAAGGACACTTAACATGAGATTACTCTCTTAGCAAATTTTTTCCCACATCAGAGGGTAATGTGCCAAGGTTGTAACAAGGTTTGAGGGAGGCATGTGTCACACAACGGCGTGAACACGACATCATCATGCTTATGAACTACAAAAGGATCTCTCTTAACACATTTTTAGGCATAAAATGCATTTTAAGCATAAAATGCAGTACTGTTATCTGTAGGCAGATCCCCAGAGCTTATTCACCTTGCATAATTGAAACTTTATGCCCACTGATTAGCAATGATATACACCTAAGGTTGAATTGCTAAAGTCTTACAAGCAGCATATAAATGGTTCATGATCAATAGGCAAATAAATAAGGGCTAACCTCTAAACACTACCAAATGACTCTGACTCAGTAAACAGTGTAGTAAAGGGATCCCTGTAGGCCCACTGTGGAGACAACAGATGGCATCTGAGGAGACAGAGATTCTGAGCTAAGACGTGCAGACCGAGGTTAGGACCAAGCCTCCCCTCTCCATCTGGGGTTCTTGCCCACACAGAGCTTCCCCACCCGAAAGGAAGCTGTTTCTGTGACCTGATCAGCAATGCTGAAGCAATGGCTCCTTTCAGGAGGGAAACTCAGAGCCACCAACAATGTTCTCAGTGCGAGCAGAGAAATCAGAAAGCCATATACCTACATTGGCATATACTTTTTTTTTTTTTTAAGCTTTGACGTAGTAATACAAAGTCACTCATAGGGCACCTGGGTGGCTCAGTCGGTTAAGCCTCTGCCTTCGGCTCAGGTCGTGATCCCAGAGTCCTGGGATCGAGCTCCACATTGGGCTCCCTGCTCAGCAGGGAGCCTGCTTCTCCCTCTCCCACTCCCCCTGCTTGTGCTCTTTCTCTCTCTCAAATAAATAAATAAAAATCTTAAAAAAAAAAAAGAAGGAAATCTCCTATACCTCTGACCAGCAGTTATGGAAGGGATCGTAGGTCTCCACGTTGTTGATCCTCTGCAAGCCATCAAAACCTCCAATCACATAGACCTTGCCACCTAACACCACCATCTTATGCCTCCAGCGGCCTATGTTCAAATACTCAATTTGAATCCATTTGTTGATTGAAGAATTATATTTCCAAACATCGTGCTGTGTTTCTTTGCCACCTAGAAGAGATACAGAGCATTTAAGAAACCACCAGATGTGTCAGAAATACAGCTTGTCCCATAATTTCCCACAGTCCTTAAGAAATTGTGAAGGTGTGTGTCGTTTGGTTGGGGAGACAGAGCCAACACAGAGGGATAGAGAGAGCCAGTGTGAGGGTGGGGTGAACTGTGTACCAGGACTGTGTCGTGTGTCACCTCTGTGCTATGAGAGTTCAGGGAAGAGGTGGCTGAATGAGTTGGGTTCAGAGAAGTCTTCAGGAAATCAGCACCCATGTCCATGTGGGTGGGTAGGGGCCAGCAGGTGCCTGGACTCCGTGTCTGTGCAGCCAAGGGAAAGGAAGTAAGGCAGGTCAGGTGAGGTTGGATGATTGCGTGTGGGGATGGTAGGTCCTTGACCAACAGCCAAATTAGAAGGCAACTTAAGTTCTGTTTGCTTACTTATTTACACAAATACAAACCTGGAAAAATCACCAAGAAATCTTACAAAATTGTCTCAGTTCAAATCTCCAATCTATACAAAAAACATAAGTGGAATTTAATCCTATTGTTAAGTATTTTTTTTTATAAAAGAATGAGATGCACACAATAGGTAATTTGAGAATGAGTTGGTAAATATTTTTTTCAAGACCACTCTCTCAATAAACAGAAAATACATAATTCAGTTAGGGTGAGAGACCAAGACAAAGGAGAACTGACTTTTTTGGTGACTTTAATAAAATATTTTATCAGCTTTGTGTTTCCATTCCTCATCAGCACAGAGTACCACCAACTACTTAAAGCAAAAGATGTACTTTTCAGACTTATAAATGTGCACTAGTAGGCCAAGGTGTATCACTGATGATGCTCTGTGTTCTGGGTAAGCATTTCTCTAGGGTAGAGCCCAGAGTGAGTTCTAAGTCAAGGGCACACACACTTTGAATTTTTATAGGTGTTGCCAAAGAGCCTTCCACAGCTGTTCTGGTTGACCTTCCCCCACCCTACCCACAGCATATATTAAGAGCGTTTTTTTTTTTTTTTTTTTTTTGGTTTGTTTTGTTTTATAGGCTGATGGAGAAAAGTACTGTCATAGTTTGGTTTTTCCTGGCTGCTAGGGAAACTGAGCTTCTTCCTCTTCCATGTATTTTTTGTTCATATAGTTTAACCATTTTTCCTTGGGTTGTATACATTTGAGAGGTCTCTATTCAAAACAGTGTGTGTGATATTGATCCCATTTAGGTAGTGTCAAAAGTTATAAAATAGGGGCGCCTGGGTGGCTCCGTCAACTAAGTGTCCGACTCTTGATTTCAGCTCAGGTCATGGTCTCAGGGTCATGAGATTGAGCCCCACCTGTGTTGGAAGTCTGCGGGGAGCCTACTTAAGATTCTCTCCCTCTGCCCCTCCCCACCTCACACGTGCACGCACACACTCTCTCTCTCAAATAAATAAAATCTTTTTTAAAAAAAGTTATAAAATAACTACATGCTTTCAAAGAAATGTATGTACACTGTATTAAAAAAAATCTATGATTTTTTTACTTCAAGATGTAAAGGAAGACCTGATTAAGTGGGAAGCATTTCATGTGCATAGATGAGAAGACAGGTTATTGCAAAGATGTCAATCCTCCCCAAGTTAATTGATACATTCAGTGCCTTCAGAACTTTTCAGGGAACTTGAAGAGATCATTCTAAATTTCATTTGGAAGAGTAAATTTGGAAAAATTTCTAAGAAACTTTTTAAAAAGAATGAATAAGGCTTTCCTAGCAAACATCAAAATACAGTAAAAAGCTATGATAATGAAAGCAGTATGGTATTGGCATCAGATAATCAAACTGAATGAAATGAATACAGAAGAGACTGAAAGATATAAACATCATTAAATAAATGGTATTAGAACAACTGGCTATTTATTTGGAGAAAAATTAAGTTAGAACCTTCTTTCACATTATGGTTAAAATAAAATTCAAAAATAAATGGTATAACAATGGAATATTATGCAGCCATAAAAAGGAATGAGATCTTGCCATTTACAACGACGTGGATGGAACTGGAGGGTGTTATGCTGAGTGAAATAAGTCAATCAGAGAAAGACATGTATCATATGACCTCACTGATATGAGGAATTCTTAATCTCAGGAAACAAACTGAGTGTTGCTGGAGTGGTGGGGGGTGGGAGGGATGGGGTGGCTGGGTGATAGACATTGGGTAGGGTATGTGCTATGGTGAGCGCTGTGAATTGTGTAAGACTGATGAATCACAGATCTGTACCTCTGAAACAAATAATGCAACATATGTTAAGAAAAAAGAAAAAGAAGAAGATAGCAGGAGAGGAAGAATGAAGGGGAGTAAGTCGGAGGGGGAGTCGAACCAGGAGAGATGATGGACTCTGAAAAGCAAACTGGGGTTTCTGGAGGGGAGGAGGGTGGGGGGATGGGTTAGCCTGGTGATGGGTATTGAGGAGGGCACGTTCTGCATGGAGCACTGGGTGTTGTGAACAAACAATGAATCATGGAACAGTACACCAGAACAAATTATGTAATATATGGTGATTAACATAACAATAAAAAAATTAAAAAAAAACTAATGATGTAATGTATGGTGATTAACATAACAATAAAAAATTTAAAAAAATAAATAAATGGTATAAAAATAACTGGAGAATATATAGGAGAAGATGTTGATGATCTCGGGGTGGGGAGGGGCTTTCTAAGCATGACATGAAACACAGAATCACACAGGAAAGAAAGTTACTATATACAATATAAATCAAAGTTAAAAGAAAATCATAGTCTGAGGGAAACTATTTGCGATACAAATAGCAAAGGATATATAATAAGAGCTCCAAAAAATTAATAAAAAGACAAACATCCAATAGAAAGACAAAGTGTAGGAATATACAATTTTTTAAAAATAAAGTGTTAGCTAATAAATATATGAAAATATGCTAACATCATTAATTAATTAAATATTCTAGCTATTAAAAATGTAATTGATAATAAAAAATATTAGCAAGGGTGTAGAAAATGGGCACTGTTGTTCAACATTGGTTGAACTGTAAATTGGTACAAACTTTCTGGAGGACAATTTAACAATATCTACAAAAATTCTAAATTGACGTATCTTATGACCACCTCCAGGAATTTCTCCAAAGAACAGCACAAGTTCATAAATATATGTGTATTAAAATGCCTATTACGGGGCACCTGGGTGGCTCAGTCGGTTGAGCACCTGACTCCTGATTTTGGCTCAGTCATGATCTCAGGGTCAGGGGTTCAAGCCCTGCATGGGGCTCTGCGCTCAGCGGGGAGTCTGCTTGTCCTTCTCCCTCCCCCTTTGTTCTTCCCCACTCTCTAAAATAAATAAATAAAATCCTTAAAAAACTAAGATAAAATAAAATGCCTATTGCAGTATTTTTTCCATTATGAAAATAAAAGTTAAAAAAAATTGTTTCATTCATTCAATAGACTTAATCCATATGATAGATTCATTATATCAACATGTAATTATGTCCAAAATAGATTGTTAATTGAAGTACAAGTTTCTGTGATTTAACTGTGTGTAGCAAGCCTGCCTTCATGCATTGCTTGTATCATTTTTCAATAGACAACAACAAATCTAAGAGAGGGAAAGGACAAACTAGAATAACATGTGTAGTGTATGTGACATAGACTGACTGTGATTGCCAAACCTGTCTTTTCCTCCTGCGCACAGAGCTAAACTACATTTCCTAGCCCGCCTGCATGGGGGCTGGTGGTGCAGGGGGCCGTGTGGCTACTTGTTGCCAATTGAATGTGAGCGGATTGATGCCTCCTATCCACGCTGAGGCTGTTATGAGCAGGTGTGCCTTCTCAACTCATTCAGTATCTCCCTCTTCCTGAAATGCATCAACCTGGAAGGCCACGAGTGGAAAAAGGCAGCATCATCAGATGGAAGGAGCCTAGGTCCCTGAATGACTCAGTGAAGCAGGTCCACTCCCCCGACATACTATTGCAATAATTCATTGAGATTTAGCATTTGTGACAGCAACTAGCATTACTTACTCTAAGCCAATATAAAATTATTTTTGTAAAAAAGTTAAATCACAGAAGATTGTAATGGCACAGAGAAACTGCCATATTCTACTTTACACTCTATTATTTGAATCTTCTACAACAATCAAAAAAATATTTCTACAAGATAAATAAGGGTTATTACCTAATCTATGGTATTAACATACCCAGGGAAGAACGGACCTGTCCTTGGTTTTGGAGGATGCCAGTTCTGGGAAGAAGCTCTTCCCCAAACAAGTTCAGATTAGAGAAAGCCTCCGAGAGAGGACAGAGGATGCTTGTCTCCTCTTCTTCATTACCCAAGAAGAGCTGGCTGGCTTTTGATGTCTTGGGGAGATATGGGACTCAGAGAACCTGGGTTGGAACCCTGCCTGATGTTTACCAGTGTGTGACTTATCTTCAGATACATTTTATAATCCTTCAGAGCCTGCATTTTCTTCATTTGTAACTGGAGATTAAAATCATCTACCCTAGAGAGTTGATGTGTGAGGCAAATGATTAAATACCACCAAAGTGTAAATTCATCTACTGTGCTTTAAAGATGGTAGAGACTTTGTCACTTAATAAATATTTATTATTTACTAGTAGCTAGGCGCAGTGCCAGGTACTGGCAATACAGTATTGACTCTCGTGGAATTTAAGGACTAATGGGAATCAGGCGCCATGTAATTATAAATAAGCAAATAACTTAGAAGTGAGAAATGACAAAGTACTGTGTGCTACTGGAGCATCTAAAGGTATGACAGTAAACTTGAGGTGAGGGTTCAGGTTTGGGGAGAAGAGCAGACATTTTTATTCATTACCCAGTGCCCAGCTCAGTGTCCTACACCTCTAGCAAATACCAAATAAACTCTAGTATCACTTTCCTTCTTCCTTTTCCATTAAAGACCGGACCTGTCTGCCTGCTCCCCCAGATCCTAGTATAATACTGCTCACAGGTTAGGGTCCATTAAGTAAGAATGCGCTTTCCAAGATAAGACCACCTGAGCTCCTGGTTCCCACGTGCTGATCCAGTCAGAGCTAGACCATCGCCATTCACAGTAATTCTTCTAAGTTGGTTGCCTGGCTCTCACTCGGGAAATGCATAGTGCCACTGGGGGCTTGCTTTGGCATCATGTGACTCCTGCTTACCTGAGATGTAGACCTCATTTTTTAATGTCACGCATGCAAATTCCACCCACTTCTTATTCTCACTCTCCAGCTCATGCTCCGTCATGGGGAGCTTGGCCACCTCCAGGCGGCTGCGCCGCAGGGGGTCCAGGCAGGTAACCTCCGCCACAAACCGTTCATCCTTCGTGCAGCCACCAATGATCATGAATACCTCAGACTGAAACTCATGCATCCTGGGCTTGGTGCGCTCCGAAATGATCTGGAAAACCAATGGAAGTACATAAAGGCAGGGTGACACAGAGGTTCAGAGCCCAGGCTATGGAGCCAAACCAAGCAGAGCCCAGTTCCCAACTCTGCCACCATGTGACCTCACCTTGAGCCTCAGCTCCATCATCTGTGTAATGGGGACTTTAGTGGTAACTACCTTATAGGTCTGTGGTGAAGATGAAATGGTATCATATATGTAATGTGCCTGGCTTACAAGGGGCCCAGGGTATAATAGATACTCAACAAAGCTTACCTATTATTGCTTTTGCTGCTATCTTAAGAAGTCCTGGTCTGTTTACCATCAAATGCACTTCACCCTTCCCGCCCGGTCTGAAGGCTTGAACCTTGGAATTTCATTTCTGGCCACCTTCCACCCCTTCCTGGTTTCAATTTCTTAATGATATCCCAGACTTTGCTCACCACTAGATCTCTTCTGAAAAAGAAGTCCTGACGGTAGGCACACAGAGCACTTGGAGACTTAGGGAAAAAGAACCAAACGGGAGCATGGTGTGGCAAGGAATGTTGGAGGACTGGGTCCCAACATCAAAGATATGACCCTTCAGAGCCTTGAACAAGCAAAGAAATCCACATCACAGATATTTGAAACCAGCTGAAAGAACAGAGGTTTGAAAGTCAAGCACCCAGAGTTTGGTCCTGGTTTCACCACCTGTGGCTGTGTGACCTTGGAGAAGCAACACAATCTCCATAAATGCCTGAGATCATTTCTCTGTCATCAAGTCATTGTGAGCATTCATGCGGTTGTGATGTAGAGGGATGAGGGACGAGCAGAGCACCTGGCATAGGCACAGCCCTTAATAGATAGTCATGGCAGTAGGAGAAGCTAGAGATGGCATATTGGCATTATTAGGGAAAAGGGAGAGCTGCCCTCCTCCTGGTTCCATCCATCCCTTGGGCTCAGTGGGGAAGGTTCTACAGGTGGTCTGATGGGAGATAGCACCCATTTCCCAATGACCAAAGCAGCCTGCAAGGTCAGGCTGACCTCACACAGGATTTGAAATTTCAATCTTGACGGACAGAGTCTCAGCCTCGCCACTGCCGCCCAGAGACTGCTGAGCCCCCGTCCGTCTGCCGCCACCCACTCTGGACACAGAACATCCAGTCATGGATAAAAATGAGCTGGTGCAGAAGGCCAAACTGGCTGAGCAGGCTGAGCGATATGATGACATGGCAGCCTGCATGAAGTCTGTAACTGAGCAAGGAGCTGAATTATCCAATGAGGAGAGGAATCTTCTCTCAGTCGCTTATAAAAATGTTGTAGGAGCCCGTAGGTCATCTTGGAGGGTCGTCTCAAGTATTGAGCAAGAGACGGAAGGTGCTGAGAAAAAACAGCAGATGGCTCGAGAATACAGAGAGAAAATTGAGACCGAGCTAAGAGATATCTGCAATGATGTACTGTCTCTTTTGGAAAAGTTTTTGATCCCCAATGCTTCATAAGCAGAGAGCAAAGTCTTCTATTTGAAAGTGAAAAGAGACTACTACCGTTACTTGGCTGAGGTTGCCACTGGTGATGACAAGAAAGGGATTGTGGATCAGTCACAACAAGCATACCAAGAAGCTTTTGAAATCAGCAAAAAGGAAATGCAACTAACACATCCTATTAGATTGGGTCTGGCCCTTAACTTCTCTGTGTTCTATTACGAAATTCTGAACTCCCCGGAGAAAGCTTGCTCTCTTGCAAAGACACCTTTTGATGAAGCCATTGCTGAACTTGATACATTAAGTGAAGAGTCCTACAAAGACAGCACGCTAATAATGCAATTACTGAGAGACAACTTGACATTGTGGACATCGGACACCCAAGGAGACGAAGCTGAAGCAGGAGAAGGAGGGGAAAATTAACCGGCCTTCCAACTTTTGTCTGCCTCATTCTAAAATTTACACAGTAGACCATTTGTCATCCATGCTGTCCCACAAATAGTTTTTTGTTTATGATTTATGACAGGTTTATGTTACTTCTATTTGAATTTCTATATTTCCCATGTGGTTTTTATGTTGAATATTAGGGGAGTAGAGCCAGTTAACATTTAGGGAGTTATCTGTTTTCATCTTGAGGTGGCCAATATGGGGATGTGGAATTTTTATACTAGTTATAAATGTTTGGCATAGTACTTTTGGTACATTGTGGCTTCACAAGGGCCAGTGTTAAAACTGCTTCCATGTCTAAGCAAAGAAAACTGCCTACATATTGGTTTGTCCTGGTGGGGAATAAAAGGGATAATTGGTTCCAGATACAGGTGTAGTTTTTGTGGGTACTTTAAGGTTTGGAGCACTTACAAGGCTGTAGTAGAAATGGGTATTCTGTAGATATTACATATTGAACCATGAGTATCTGTGGAATACTCTTCAATGTGCACACCTTTGACTACAGTTGCAGAAGTGTTCCTTTAATTGTGACCCAATTTACTCTGGATAAGGGCAGAAACGGTTCACATTCCATTATTTGTAAAGCTACCTGCTGTTTGCTTTCATTATTTTTGCTACACTCCTTTTAATTTGTATTTAAATGTTTTAGGCAACCTAAGAACAAATGTACAAGTAAAGATGCAGTAAAAATGAAAAAAAAAAAAAAAGAAATTTCAATCTTGACCACAGATGTGACTAACAAGTTACAGTAGCAAAAACTGCCCCCTCAAGTGGTGAATCCAATCAATGGTCACAAGTAAGCAGACCAGCCAACACCCAACCTCTACTTTTCCATAAGAGACTTTGGTTTTCTGTATCAAAGAGTCAGATACAGTAAATTTTGCATCCTCAATTCATGGCCATAAAGTGTGTCATCGGGCTCTCCTTTGGAGGTCGGCAGAAAGAAGTGGGGGATGTATGTGGGGCAATGGGCAGAATCTGAGGGCACTGACAGTGGAGCAGACAGCTGGGATAAGGGTGGGAGGGGTGGGCCTGGGAACGTGGAGTCACTGGGAGGATACCAAGCTGGCAGGACAGGATCTGAGCAATGAGTTGGCACCAAACACAAATTTTGCCACTCTGTGATTTTCTTTCCCATTATCTGCCCTGGTTCATGCCCCTAAATCTCCCCTCCCCACAGTTCAGATGCAACCTCCAGGACCAATGTGGTCCTTTCAAAAGGATTAGGAATTGTGGAGCAACACTTAGAGGACAGCCCTAGCCTCCCAGAATTGGTCCCTGTGTGACCTTTATTCCAGCTCTGAAAGCCAGGCCTCAGCTTTCCTCTGAGGTCCCCATCTTCTTCACGGTGGCTGCCCTCCTGCCTCAATAGCCTGCTGGCCAGTAGGGGACTGGACTAGCTGTGATCTTACTCCTGATTCCCAGCCTGGCACCCCATTCCTGAGTCCTGGGCTGTGGATGACTCTGCTCCCATTGAAACCCCTGCATTCCAAGGGGCGCCTGGGTAGCTCAGATGGTTAAGCATCTGCCTTCGGCTCGGGTCATGATCCCAGGGTCCTGGGATGGAGCCCCATGTCCAACTTCTGGCTCAGCGGGGAGCCTGCTTCTCCCTCTGCCTCTCCCCCTGCTCGTGCTCTCTCTCTCTCTCTCTCTCTGTGTCTCAAATGAATAAATAAATACATCTTTTTTAAAAAAAAAAAGAAACCCGTGCATTCCTACCTGCTATCTGGATCCCCCCATAATATCTGTCCTTGATTTCCCACACCACCTCCCCATCCACTTACCCTTTAAGTCATTAGCATTATTTGTAATGTCCCTTTGTCCTTTCCTCTAAGAAGCCATTCTTGACTTTCTATACATGTTCCCACAGTCCTGAATTTCCCCATCACAGCAGTTTTTCTACTTCCTTGTAATTTACTATAAGGTCCCTGATGACAGAAACAGCCCTTATTCTCCAATGGATCCTCTGCACCAAGAATAGTCTTGGAGATTGTGGGTTTCTATAAACATTTGTTGAATGAATGAATGAATGAATGAATAGGAGACCTAGGTATCCCAGGACCTGATACAGACTTTTTCCCAGTCTAGATCATGGTTGTAACCAGCTTCCACAGCAGCACTCAGCAATCCCCACCTCAGGGTATTTACATCTTATGTTGTCCCCCCAATATTGTTCCAGGGGAGGCCTCTATTCTAGTAGAATACAGCAGAGGTGATGGTTTACCACTGCTGAAACTAGGTTATAAAAAGCACTACAGCTTTCATCTTGACGGCTCTCTCAGTCTTTCTGGGGCCATTCGCTCTGGAAAAGCCAGCTACTATGGACAGGCCCACCTGGCAAGAAACGGAGGCTTCCAGCCAACAGCCAGCAAGGAACTGACACCTGTCAACAATCCTGTGAGTGGGCTTGGAAGTTGATCCTCCAACACTGTTTGAGCTTTGAGATGACTGTAGCCCCTGCCAACAGCTTGACTACAGCTTCATGAGAGACTCTGAACAAGAACCCACCCAACTAAACCAGGCCTAGATTCCTGTGGGCTGTGAAACAATAAATGTAAACTATGAAGTTTGGGGACAATTTATTATACAGCAATAGATAACTAATACAACACTCCAGTTGATGGAATTGCTGGGTATTAAGACCTGACTTATCACTTGGCACCACAGAACTCCCAGGTGGCACTATTGTCAAATGTAAATTCAGCTACATTTGACAAAATATTAACCCCAAAGGCATGACAAGGGCCAGTCTTGAAGTCAGAGATGTGCAAGTTTGTTGCAGACACATAGGAGGGTTTCCAGTGAATCACATGCAACAATCAGCCCTAACCAGTGTCTTTTCAGATTGTTAAAAATAGAACAGACAATTGCACCTTGCTGCTTATTCATTAACAGGGCCTATACTAGGGGACCAACAGAAGTGACCGTGTTGCTTCAACAAAGCTGTCCTCAGGGGTGACTCTCTGCCTCACTCAGGAGTGAGCAACACCACACATGTCAGAGCAGCCTTTGGTATAAATCAAGGTGGTCGCTGGAAACTTAGGAGGCAATGAAAGAGAGGGGAAACTATCTCTGCCCCCAAAGATTTCTCTCAATGAAGGTACTAGCTACCACTTCTAAATCAAATGTAGATTGACGTCCGCTTTTAGGGTTCTAAAATCTCCCACTGTTGCCGCCTCCACGAGCTTAGAGGAGGAATACAGTTAAAATACAGTTAAAAGGGGGAGATGATGATAGGACAAGAAGGTTTTAAGTTTGAAAAAGGAAGGTTAAGGGGAAAAGTGTGTTCAGAGAGTAGCTTCCAGACTTACACCACTATTACCAGGAGGAAACCCAAGATCATTCAAGCAGTGAGCAGACAGGGAGTTTCAGGGAATGAACTGGCAGTGAAACCTCGATTCGAAGATCACAGTGGTTGTTTGGTTCAGTTACCCAGACTGTAAAATGGGAATGAGAAAGTGCCCTGAGGATTTGGGACAATAAAGCAGCAACTCTTAGACACAATGAAAAGAGAAATCTGGGACGCCTGGGTGGTGCAGTCGGTTAAGTGTCTGCCTTCGGCTCAGGTCGTGATCCCAGGGTCCTGGGATAGAGTCCCTCATGAGGCTTGTTGCTCAGCGGGGAGCCTGCTTCTCCCTCTGCCTCTGCTCCCCCTGCTTATGCTCACTCTCTCTCTGACAAATAAATAAAATCTTTTTAAAAAAAGAAAAGAGAAATCTTAGCTTCAGAGAAAGAAAATGCTTGGTTGTGAGAAATAGTGCACCATAAAGGAATTGAGAAAGAATGAGAACAGTCTTCATTTGTGGAGCCTTACCATGCACCAGACACTGTGCTAACCACATCTCATTTATTATCCTATTTTATTTCTCAAAACAATTGTAACAGTTGGTAGGCATTATTATCTTCATGTTACAGGTCAGGACAGAGCTTTCAAGCAGTTAAGTAGCTTACCCAAGGTCACATAGTAAATTGTGCAGTCAAGATTAAAGCTCAGATCTGCCTAAATGCAAAGTCCATGTCCTGCCACTGGAAAATCTTCCAGATATCAGAATTCTCTCTTTTCCTAAATCCAAAACTCATGATGCCACTCTCCCCCACACTGCAAATACCAAAGTCAGAACACATACTTCATAGCAGCAATTTTGCAGAAGGCAGAGCAGAGATATTTTATATCAGCAGAAAACCTTTATCACCTGCATTTCAGGGACTTAGGAAACAGGAAGCAGAAATAAAAGTAGCTAGACTATTGGAAGTGTAGTTGATCAAGACTCTGTACTTTGAATGCTAAACTGAGAGCAGCTGCAGAGACAGACACTGTCTGCAGTTTTATGAGGGCTTTGATACCCAGTGCTGAGCCATCTGCGAGTGACCCACATATCCAGCATAGGGTAGGACCCATATGGTTGCCTGAACTCCCTCCATCAGTCTACTCATCACCGTTCATTCGCTTACTGTCTTGGCTTCTCTGACAGACCATAAATTTCATAAGGCAGAGACTGTTTCTGTAGTGCCTGGTGCCATATCTGGCACAGAGCTGGTGTTCAGAATTTATTTGCAAAAAATACATACATACATACAGACATAAAAGTATAGATTATTAACATATATGGGATGCTGTTAAAGTAGTACTTAGGGGGAAATTTATAGCACTACTGACAATACTAGAAAAAAAAGTTCTCAAATCAATGACTTCAGCTTCCACTTTATTTTTATTTTTTTTAAGATTTTATTTATTTATTTGAGAGAGCATGAATGGTGGGGAGGGGCAGAGGGAGAGGGAGAAGCAGACTCCCCACTGAGCAGGGAGCCCGATGTGAGACTCAATCCCAGGACCCTGGGACCATGACCCGAGCCGAAAGCAGACTCTTAACCGACTGAGCCACCCAGGTGCCCCATCAGCGTCCACTTTAAAAAAATAAAAGAAAATTAAACCCAAAGTAAGCAGAAGAAAGAAAATAATCAAGACCAGACACAAGTAAATGAAATAAATCATAAAAACAAGTGAAACCAGAAGCTGTTTCTTTGAGAAAACTGATAAAATTGATAAACCTCTAACCAGACTGACCAAGAAAAAAAGAGAGGAGACATAAACCACCAATATCTGGATGAGAGATGTGACATCACTATAGATTCTACGGATATTAAAAGGATAATAAAGGAATGCTGTGAGCAACTTTATGCTAATAAATTCCACAACTTCTATGAAATGGGAAATTCTTTGAAAGACACAAACTAACAAAGTGCATTCTAGAAGAAATAGATAGCCCCATATCTATTAAAGAAATACAATTTGTAGTTGAAAACCTCACAAAGAACCGACTGGTTCAGTCGGTTGAATGTCAGATTTGATTTTGGTTGGGGTTATGATCTCAAGGTTGTGAGATCGACATCGGGGTCCGTGCTCAGTGCGGAATCTGCTTGTCCCTCTCCCTCCCCGACTTGCATTCTCACTCTCTCTAAAATAAATAAATAAAATCTTTAAAAAAAAAAACCCAAAACTCACTGATTCTGATAGTATCACTGGTAAATTCTACCAAACGTTTAAGGATATATTTACAGAGTGAATCAATGACAGTAGATCTGAGGACAACACAGAACTAGAAAAGGACGCACAAGAAAAGAAGGAGGCTCCAGGGGCCTCATACAGACAATTTCTAAACCACTTGTGGCTAGGATCTATCAATGGCCTAATGAAGGTTTGGAAGCCTATCCTAGAACTATTGTACAGTGGTATATAAGTGTGTGTGCCCACGTGTATAAACTTAACACACTGTCCCTATATTATTATTTCCTGAGGGTTTTGTTCCTCTCCACTAAGCCTATTTTTGTATTTATGAAGTTTTGAATAAAACATTTCTTCAGGAGTTGTTAAGGAGAACCAAATACATCCAAATGATATGTGTATTCATCATCTTGGTACCCATTTATTTATTCAACATTTACCAATCGCTTACTCTATACCAAGGATTCTCGTAAGGTCTAGAGATGAAAAGTCCAATAATACATTTTTCTGACCATAACAATCTGCTAGTATAGAGACAATTACAGATGAGGAAGTCAATGGTTACCATGTGGTGGCTGGTGTTACGACACAGCAATGCACCAGGTGCTATGAGAATGAGAGAGGTCTCTGGAGAAGGTGATGCTTTAATTTTTTGCAGCTGGAGTAGAAGTCAGCTAGATGGAGAGAGGAAAAGGGCACTTGAACATTAGTCTGCATTAGTGGATGAAAAAGCACATCCACTTTGAGGAACGGCAAGCAGTGCATTAGGAGCCTAGCAGGAGGGAGAGGCTGGAGATGGCATTAGAGAAGTGGGTGGGAGGTGAAGTAGGTGAGGCGTGGCTCTGGGAGCAGAGGCAGGAAGTGTGTGGGCTTTACCCTGAGAGTCATGGGGAGCCGTGAAGAGGGTAAGCCCAAGAACACAATAATTAGGCTTGAGTTTTAGATCATCCAGCTGGTGAATGAACTGGAGGGAGGCCAGACTGAGGGCAGGACAATGAGTTTTGAGGAATTTTCAGAAATTCAGGAAGGAAACAATGACAATCTGAACCAAGGTAACATCATAGGATATCCAAGAGACTCACGGTTCTCCAGAGAGGGCAAACGAGGAAAGCAGTACTCCTGTGGGATGGCGACCAGACAGGGCACATTCTGTCCTGTGTGTGTCACCCCCAACAACCTCCACCCTATGCACTGGGAAGAGGAAGGATGTGCTGAGTGGTTTCCTATCTCACTCAGTCCTCTCAGTAGCTGTTTATAATATAGTATCAGCCCCATTTTACAGATCAGAAATCCAGGGCTTCTGGAACTGCCTGACTCAAACCATGAACAGTGCAGCGTCTTCTTCTCCATGCTGTTCCTAAGGATTGGTAAGCCAGCCTCACCTATACTTCTGTGAGGCTGCTGACTCCTCTACTTTGCCGCTTAACTACAAGGTCGCTCATCGTCAACTCACCTCATTGCCTGAAAGGTGGTACATCCTGGCTTCCTGAAGCAGCGGGAAGACCTCTGGGCACTGTCTGATAAGAGGATCTGCCTCCACCATCTCCACAAAGTACCACGGGTCCAGAAGTGGCAAGCGCACATTCTCAAGGACATAGGGGAGCAAGCAGAGTCGTTCTGACTGTTTGTGTCGGACCCAGCTCATCACAGTCTCAAACACCTGAGCCTCCTCAGTTACATAGAGGTCATCGCTCTTCAAGATGTGGTATAGAGTATCCACGGGAAGTTCGAGGAACTCCTCAGAGTTCAGAATCTGCACAAAGTTTTGAATGATGTAGTTTTGAACCTGCTTCTTCAGACTGTCCAAGGAGTGTGTGTCCGCCAGCCTCAGTATTCCAACACAGTTTTCGGGGTTCAAGGCTTCTGTCAGGAAGCTGGCGCAGGCATCTACCATCCGCAGGAACTAAGAGACCAGAAGGGAGGCAAATCAGGCCAGAAAACCATTAGTCCATAGGGAGCCTTATCAGCAAGTCATGTGTAGTGGCAAAAAATTAGAACAATCCAAATGACTGACAGTAGGGGATCAGCTAAAGAAATGATGTACATTCTTATTTTTGGCAACTCTGTAGTCATTAATATGACATGTAAGAGAATATTAAATGATATAGAAAATGCTCATAATGTATTGAGTTTAAATATCTGTTCACTGAATCTGATCAAGCCTCTCAATTTAATCAGTTTCCAAGAAATATAGCAGAAAGAGGAACACGTTAAATGGCACCATGGGAATATACAATCAGCAAAATCTGGACTGTGAGAAACTTTATGGAAAAACCAGCTCAGTTTCTTCAACAAATACATCACAAGGGGGTAAAGGAGAGAGAGAAAGACCGGGAGGAGGAACCTAGAAATGAAGAGAGATGTAAGAGACACATCAACCTCATGCAAAGTCTGGACCTTATTTGGAATAGTGTTCATTTTAAGTGTGATAATGGTATTGTGACTATGTTTCAAGAAGAATCCTTGTGTTGGGGTGCCTGGGTGGCTCAGTCGTTAAGCATCTGCCTTCGGCTCAGGTCATGATCCCAGGGTCCTGGGATCAAGCCCCCGCATCGGGCTCCCTGCTCAGCGGGAAGCCTGCTTCTCCCTCTCCCACTCCCCCTGCTTGTGTTCCCTCTCTCGCTGTGTCTCTCTCTGCCAAATAAATACCTTTTTTTTTTTAAAGAAGAATCCTTGTGTTTTAGAGATATATACAAAATATTTGCAGATGAAATGAGAAGAGCACTTCACAAAATCATAGGTACATTATGATCCTATTTTTATAAAAAATATAGAATATTGGGGCACCTGGGTGGCTCAGTCGTTAAGCGTCTGCCTTCAGCTCAGGTCACGATCCCAGGATCCTGGGATCGAGCCCTGCATCGGGCTCCCTGCTCCGCGGGAAGCCTATTTCTCCCTCTCCCACTCTCCTTGTTTGTGTTCTCTCTCTCGCTCTCTCTCTCTGTCGAATAAATAAATAAAATCTTAAAAATAGATATATAGAATATTAGCACAGAAAAAAGACTGAAGGGTATACATCAAAATATTAACAGTTATTATATCTCGGTATATCAGTATCTTAGCACAATTTATGCTGCAGTAACAAATAACCCCCAAATCTCAGGTGCTGACAAGAATAAATAATTATTTCTCACTCACATTATATGTCCTACAGGGGTCTTCATTCCAAGGCCGAGGATGACAGAAAAGCCCTGAGCTGAGATGTGACAGGAAGAGAAAAAAGATGGCAGAGACTCACAAGGCTCTTAAGACTTCAGCTCGGAAGTTGCATGTGCCACTTCCACTCACACTCAATTGGTCAGAGTAAGTCATGTGGCAAAATTTGTTGCCAAGGGAAAAATAATCCTCCCATAGACACAGTCCCATAAGGATAGAAAGGGAAGATAGTGTATAAATAATGTAAGGTACCACACTTCCTAATAAGACTCTGAGAATTTCCCTTACTTTTTAAATATACTTTAAAAATCCTCTAAAATCAGTAAGTAGCACTTTTGTAAGTTAAAAATTCATTTGTAAAATTGTTGGTTTCCATATCTTAGTTTTAAATTATCATCATTCTTATAAAAATATGAGTCCCTTATGCTTATACAGCACTTAACCATTTACAAAGCACTGTCATATCCATTATATTATTTAATATTCATTTTACAGATGAGGTGTCTCAAATGCATCAGTTCATTCTTTTTTTTTATTTTAATGTAACACATGCAGTGTTATATTAGTTTAAGGTGTACAATATTCAAATGCATCAGTTCATTCTTATTCACTGCTCTCTGGAGCTTAACTTTGAACAAGTCTAACTTCCTATCTCCCCTTCCTGTCCACGGGCCAGTAATGGGTCAAGTTCTCAGTGTTCTTGGGTTGATGAATTAATTAACAGGAGGGAAAGAGGAAGGCTGAGTGGAGAGGACCTGGTGGGTAGGGCCGGTCTGAGGGCAGTCAGATAGCCCAGTGAGAGTCTGGATGGGACAGACCTGCATCCAACGGGGTGTAACCTGCAGAGAAGACACTCCAGTGATGAGCTGAGGGTAGCAGGGTTGTAAGGCCTGAAGGGTGGGGGTGGGGGTAGGGCTGGTCTTAGAGTGAACCATATTGATTTAGGCTCCAGCCTTCACTCCAGAGCATTCTAGGATTTTTGGGTCAATCCCAATTGCAACATATTATCTTTCCATGTCAGAACACTCATTCTAGTTGTCAGTTTAGAAAACATTGACTAAGGGTCAATGAAATGCTGGAGAAGCTTGAATTTGGCCTCAGACTGCTCTGTTTGCTGGCCCCAGCCATCGCCTGCAGATCTACTCCTCGCATGAGCAACAGTAGAAACGGTTGAGACTGAGAATTCTAACACCTGTTCAGTTGTTTGCAGATTTTCAGTTCAAAAAGTAAAAATATACAATCAAGACCAAGACTTGCTAAGCCCTCAGAACCTGTCACCAGAACCCTATGTGGCTCTGCCCACAGGTGTCTACGAGCACTGAAAGGGAACTCACTTTTGTAGCAGCCTCCAGCGCAAACAGCAGGTACACTATTCCAGTGTTTGCATGAGAAGAAGATGATATGAAAATTAATAAATTTTCAAAATATGTAAACTGTCACTGGGAGGCCACCCAAGAACCTGGTAACAGTGGTTGTCTCTGAGGAGGGGAACTGGTAGCTGGGGTCAGGGTAGAAAGGAAGACTTACTTTTATTTATTTATTTATTTTCTTATTTTTAAAAGATTTTATTTATTTATCAGACAGAGAGAGAGAGAGAGAGAGAGAGAACAAGCAGGGGGAGCCACAGGCAGAGGGAGAAGCAGACTCCCCACTGAGCAGGAAGCCCGATGCGGGGCTTGATACCAGGATGCTGGGATCATGACCTGAGCCGAAGGCAAATGCTCAACTGAGCCACCCAGGCACCCCAGGAAGACTTACTTTTCACTGTTCATCTATTTGTACTCCCTTGCTTTGTGTGCCATGTGACAGAATTCTCTATTTAAAATAAAGTTTCTCATAGAAATAAATAAATAAAATAAGGTTTCTCATGAATGGAGAAAACACTAGAAGGTAACGTGTCAAAATGCTATCCACATTTATCTCAAATGCAGTTTTATAAAGTTATTAAATTGTCTTTCAGACTTTGCTGTTTAGAACAAATGTTCTACACTGAGCATGAAGTTGCTGTTTTTATTTTATTTATTATTATGTTTTTGCAAGAGAGAGAGAGAACACAGGAGCAGGGGGAGGGTGCAGGGGAAAAGGGAGAGAGAGAGAGAGAGAGAGAGTCCCAAGCAGGCTCTACATCCAGTGCAGAGCCCAAAGTGGAGCATGATCTCATGACCCTGAGATCATGAACTGAGCCGAAATCAAGAGTCAGACATCCAACCGACTGAGCCACCCAGGCGCCCCCATATAAGGTTGCTTTTTTTTTTAAGATTTTATTTATTTATCAGAGAGAGAGAGTACCAGCAGGGGGAGGGGTAGGCAGAGGAAGAAGCAGGCTCCCCAATGAGCAGAGAGCCAGACAGATGCAGGGCTCAATCCCAGGACCCAGGGACCATGACCTGAGCTGAAGGCAGACACTTTAACAACTGAGCTACCCGGGCACCCCAATGAGGTTGCTTTTAAAATCAGAAAAAATAAAATAAATACTTCCTTGTGATTTGCAAGTACACAATGAGAAAATAAAATAAAATGTAAAGAATAAAACAACAACTCCTATATGCCAGTCCCTTTATATTACCCAGATAATTTAATCCTCATAACACTTAAAGTAGATTTTTATTGTCATTCCTGTTTTATAGATGAGGAAAGGAGATCCAAAAAAGTGAGGTAATTTCCTCAGAAACTTAAAGCTAATAAGAGGTAGAGCTAAAATTTGAACCAGTCTTATCTGATTCCAAAAATACATGTTTTTAGACCATTTCAAGCTACCTCAGGTCAAACAGAGTGTGCACAGAACAAGGGCTTGGCAGATGTCAACCATGATTTGCACACTTCACCAAGGAGAGCTTCAATAATCTGATTTGCCCAAAGGAAGGCTTGGCCGACAAGGTGCTAATTCCTACCCCTGCTTAATGACTGCTGATGAGCAAAGAAGGAAACCATGAAAGAGAATCACACCAAGTACTGGAGCTCAGATTTGTTAGAAACATTGATCCAAAGTATCCCTCCCCACCCAGAAATCATTCATTCCTTCATTCATCCACCTGTTAATTTCCAGAATGTGTATTGAACATCTCTTATGTAGGAGGCCATCAACCAGTGTTGGGGGTACAGAGGTGAGCAGAAAGAGACACAGTGCCTGTGCTCACTGGACCTGACAGACCAGCAGGGAAGGCAGACATTAATCAAATAATCACACAAGTGACAAATTATAACTGTGATAAATGCTATGTAACAAAGTTCAGTGATTCCACTGCCTGAAAGTGAAGACATAGCCTTATTCTTACCCCTCAAGCTGTGCACTGTCACCAGGACTCTCCCTGATGGAACGCTTCCACAGTCAGACCTGTCTGCTCACCTTCCCCAAATATTCCTAAGCTCACCTGTCACAGTGCCTTTTTGTGCTCATGCTGTTTCATTAGCCTGAACCAGCTTTCTCCCTCATCACTATCTGTTAAAATCCTGCTCTCCTTGTCCAGGACAGTTTGACTCCAGAGCTCCACTTTTTAAGAAAAGACTCAGGACAGTTTGGCCCAATTTGAACTGAAAAGGCCTCTTTCAAGTTAACCTCCAAAAAAAAAAAAAAAGGGAAAGAGTACCATGACCATCACCTTATCTACACAAGGCTGTTTTCTTCATTCAGAGTGTTAAATCTGGGACTGATGGATGGGTTCCAGACTCTGTGAACTCCTGCAATGGTGTGCAAACATCTGTTTGCACATGGGGCAGTTTTCTGGAAATTGAGTTTACAGGAGACACTGAGTTGCCCTCTAGTATCCATGAACCTGAGGACAAAGTCAACACAAGAGGGAGAGCCAGGCTGACAGGACCAGAGAGTCTTTTTTTTTTTTTAAGATTTTATTTATTTATTTGAGAGAGAGAGAATGAGAGATAGAGAGCATGAGAGGGAAGAGGGTCAGAGGGAGAAGCAGACTCCCTGCTGAGCAGGGAGCCTGATGTGGGACTCGATCCCGGGACTCCAGGATCATGACCTGAGCCGAAGGCAGTCGCTTAACCAACTGAGCCACCCAGGCGCCCAGGACCAGAGAGTCTTAACCAGACTGTGCTTTAAGCCTTCCTTGCCTCTGGACATTTTTAATTCTGGGTCAGTACTTGCTTAAGAAGAAAAGAGGAGAATGAAAGAGAAGGGAAGGGAAAAGACATGGAGAAATCCTACCCATTCATGAGATTCTTTCTCAAGAGCCACTTCCTCCTTCTTGGCTTCTCCAGCTGACTAACATGAAATCAACTCCTCCCTCCTCTGTGCTCCACTGGGCAATTCACCTGCCCCTCCATGGAGCACAGATTACATTTCTCCCTTGTACTATGGTCAAGCATCTCAAGGGCAGATTCTAGGTCATACTCGTGTTTTTATTTCCAACAGCACCTGCACAAATTCTGCCAAAAGAAGGGAAGGAAAGAGAAAGAAGGAAAATAGTTTTCGGATACCTAGTATGTACCGAGATCTGTGCTAGACACTTTCTCATCCATTTTTTTATTTAATGAATAAATTTTATTTTTTAACAAATATATTTCATTTAATAAGTAATAACAAGGTAGGTATTAGTACAGACCATTTGCACAAAGAAAGAACTAGAGAATTCAAAGAGTTAAGTGCATTGCCTAAGATCACACAGCCAATAGGTGGTACAGATGACACTCAAGGTCATGGCTAGCTCGCTCTTCTCACTGGCCATCACACTGCCTTTGTAACTGTCGCATTGTTGAATTAACAAACTTCCAGGAGAGTCTAAAGAGGCCTTATGAGGACAAGGGTAGTGAGAATCTCCAAGCTGCCTACATTTCCCCCAAAATATGCTTCAAGAAACACTTCCGAATGTGAGGGGTGTAGAGCAGCATCCTAACCAGTGGCTGGGAAACTGCTGATGTTCAGGGCAGTCATGGGAAAAAGGAATTGTTTTCTTTACAATATATATGCTTTTTGCTTCTTCATATTCAAGATTACTTAGGACTTTAGCGTAAATTTTCTTTCTCAGCCTGTTCCAATGACCCATGAACTTGTTTATTAAAGCTGAGGGATGACAGATAATGGCAACAGACAGCCAACTTCCTGTTTGAGGGGACATGTGAGCAAAAGGTTACAGTCAGGCACCTGACTCTCGAATAGGGAGACTAAAAATACAATCAAAGAAACCACTTGAGACATGGCTGCAGTTCCCATGAGAAGCGTCTGCCCCAATGAGAATGGACCCCCTGCCCCCCAACCCCATTGGCCCTGCTCTGCTTCTGTTCATGCTCTCCAGAATATGAGGTCTTAACAGACTTAACCAGTGTAATTCCACATCTCCCCAGAGGTGCCTTCAAATACACTCCAGAAAAACCGAAGTCCTGTTTTGGCCCAAATCAGCAATTCCATCGACCAGAGTCCCCAAGTGACCTTATAGTTATTGCAAAGGGAGTGTAAAGACACTGGTATTCTTACCTTCAAGCCCCAACAAATCGGTGTTTGTGAAGAGTATATATTTTGTTGATGAGATTAATAAGTCAAAATCATTTTAAATTGTGATTTTTTTTGTGAATTGTTTGTGAATTCATAGTAAATTTTTTGTCACCATTTTCCTTCTCAGACAATAGTTATAAAAAGTAAAGTTGTTCTCCTATGGGGTGTGTACTGATGTTAAAGAGGGGTCTTCAGGGGCACTTGGCTGGTTCAGTCGGTTAAGCGTCTGACTTGATTTCAGCTCAGGTCATGATCTCAGGGTTATGAGATCAAGCCCCGCATCAGGCTCCACTCTGGGTGTGGAGCCTGCTTAAGATTCTCTGCTCCCCCACCCCAAAAAAGAGGAGTCTTCATACTTAAAAATTGTAAATTACCACTATTCCTAATCTTCTAACCCTGCCCCTTTCCCTCTTTCTCAGGTGATACATCTATTTCAGACCAATGGGAATATGTGCCCTCTACCACCAGGATGTCCTCTGCTCCCTCCAAACTTTCAGTCCTCGCTCTAGACTTGGCTGAGGGGTCTGCTGGTCCCTGAAAGCTACGTGGGGTGGGCAGGAAAGGGAACAAAACCTGAAAAAGGCCCACTTACTAAGGTAGGGTAGGTGCTGGGGAACTGACGCAACTGTAGAGGTAGACTGACCTCAGAAGTGGAATCAGAGGGAAAGGAAAGGGTGTGGGAAGTTTGGTCAAGATTCTGGCAACAGATAGCCCTTGAATTTGCAGAGGAGCCAGTGGGGCCCCCAACAGGCCAGCAGCACACAATGGGGGTGAGGAGGAACCACATGGGCCATACAGAGATTCAACGGGCCAGGGCCACAGCTGGAGCTTTGTGACTCAGCCCAGGGATAGGATGAAAGCCAGGGAGGGACTAAATGGAATAACTGTGTCTGGGACATGTTTGATGCTCAGGATATGGGTTATCTGGGGGGGGCAGGGGGGGGCACAGAAGCAGTAGGGCATCTAAGCAAAGCCAAGTCCTGAGAAGCAGATCCATGAGCAGACAGCTGTAATAGGTAAGGCAGCAGGTAGAGAAGGTGGAAACTTAAGTCTCTGCTTACAAGTTCTCTCTGCCTAGAATACATTTCCTCCAACCCAGCTGCCATTTGTTAAAATCCTACCCATTCTATGAAGTCCAGTGCAATGCCACCTCCTTCAGACCCAGAACTTTTTTCTACTCCTACATTCTGCCCCGGGGTCTGGCTGGATTGCTCTGTGGTTTGAAAGCTCAGTGGAAATCCTTACTTTTGAGGCTTTGGGTGTAGTGGTAGGTGGCAGGTATGGGGGTCAGAAGTTCTGGGTTTAGGCCCCAGATCATAGCTTCACTCTCTGTGAGCCACAGTTTCCTCTTCTGGAAAATGTTGAGAATAATAAAGCCCACCTTGCAGTTTCACTGCGAGGGCACTCCCTGGCCAGCCCACTCACAGAAATATTGTCAACATCAGATGGGATCATGTAGGGGAAAGAATATGATAAATGGTTAAATAAATGTGATCTATATTTATAACTTTTATTTTTATTTCCCCCTGATAGTTTCTCATAAAGTACCTTGCACACAGAAAATGGTTAGTAATTTGTGGTAATTAGGTAGAAGTAAAAGCCAGAATCTGGTAGCAACATGGGTTTTCATTACAACTAAAACCCGTATCTCACTTCCTATATTCTACAACCTACAGGCAGTAACTAGGGCATTTCAGGCTTTCATATCCAGGGAAGTGGTAATAGGATAGACAGAAGAATACAATTTTGGTTTTCAAGTTTCTAAATACACTTTCAGAACTATAGTAGAAAAATAGTTTTAAAACATCAATTAGTGGTAATAACTGGGCGCTTTGAAGTGGAAAAGCCAGAATACCAAAGAGTTTAGGCATAAAGTTTATATCAAAGCAGTAAATATAGGAGAATGGATGATAATGTAGGAGCCAGCTTTTCCAACAATGATTCCCAGGCCAGGAAGAAAGAGGAGAAAGAGTCTAGTAACAGAGTGAGAAGCAGGTGTGGGTCCCTGAGACGATGTTCTGCCTCTCAACTCAGGCCAAACTCTAAGGTGAGGGAGATGCAAAAAGCTCCTTAGAGGTTGTGGATCTGAGAGCAAAAGAATGTGTGCCTGGACTGCAGAAATGAAATCAGAAAAGCAGCAGTCCAGCAGAGCGGCCACAGAAGAGAAGCTAGAATATGTTGTGTCTAGACAAAGGGAGTCTATGCCAGTTGCTCCAAGTTCCCTAGAGTTCCAGACTGGCATAGGAGAGCAAATGAAAGTTTCTTGTGTGTCCTTGAGAGGGACACAGAAGTTGCGGAGGGGACTGGCAGACCTGAGGAGGCCTGGCAAATGGGACAAAGAGAATGCAAAGTGACCCACAAAGACTGAGGGCCAGAACCAGGTGGGCCTGAGAATTTTCAGCTGATGGCGGGGGTGTCAATGATCAGAGAGAGAATGATGGGAACACAGATGTTCCAGCAGGTGCCAGCATGGACCAATGATGCAAATAACCATGGTAAGCCGGGGCCAGATGCCTCTTTCTACTATGTCCTAGCATTCTGTAAACACCCCTTGTAACTATATAAGCAACCCGATTCTAAAGAGAGTGTTCTGGGATGCCAGGGATGTTCTGGAGCTTGATCTGGGTGGAGGTCACATGGTTGCAAACACATGTAAAAAATAAAAAACTATACACTTAAGATGTGTGCATTTTACTAAATGTAAGTTATACCTAAAAATAAAAGAGTCGCCGTTGAGATTAAACACAGAACGGTTTTAAAGAAGAGACACTGCTTGGACAGCAGCAGGCTCACTGTTGAGATGGGGACATCTGGTGGCCCCAAGTGTCCTAGTTTCCCCAGAGGGAGTTAGGCATGAGGGTTGGCAGCTGTGCCAGTCTTGCCCCCTGACACACTTACAGGGCCCCACTGGTTCCCAGAATTTTTCACTGGGCAGCCCTGAGGCTGCTGACGGCTCCAGCTGCCCTTAGGATCAAGGCTTGATTCAGGCCTCGTGCTGAGGGATGGACACAGTGTGTGGAGTGGAGAACACACAGGCTAGCATAAGCAGACAGGAGTGAAATTCAGGCTCCTCTCTCACTAGCCATGAAAACTTGAACATTTACTTTACATCACTGATTCTTTATTTCTCCCATCTTTAAATTGGGGGTAAAAATACTGACCTCATTTTAAATGAAACAGTACAGGCAAGAGTTGCCACATAGTGAATGCTCTGAAAAGCAAAACTATCACTGCCGTGTGGACCAGGATATTAACCCTAATGTCTTATCACTTACAGTGGCCACACAGTAACATTGGTTGACAAAGGGGGTGTGTGGGAGAGAGTGCTTCAGTCAACAGATGGATTTCATCTAGGGCGCCTGGGTGGCTCAGTTGGTTCGGCAACTGCCTTCAGCTCAGGTCATGATCCTGGAGTCCTGGGATCGAGTCCCACATCAGGCTCCCTGCTCAGCGGGGAGTCTGCTTCTCCCTCTGACCCTCCCCCCTCTCATGTGCTCTCTCTCTCTCTCTCTCTCTCTCTCTCTCATTCTCACTTTCTCAAATAAATAAACAAATAAAATCTTAAAAAAAAAAGATGGATTTTATCTAGGTAGCAGCAAAGAAATAGTTGGGCTGGTTTCCTTGCTTGGATCAACTGACTACTCGGATGTTGGGTCCATACAATCTGTGGGTCCCTGTCAATGACAACAGAGGTTCATCTGTAACTTGCAGTGATGAGATCTGCTTTTGCTAGGTGCCTGGCACTTAGTAGGTGCTTACAAATGAAGTAGTTATTAGTACTAACCTGTGGAATACTTCTTCCTCTACTAGCCCACAACATTTCTTAAAGCCAGGAGTGGGCTTCTTAGTGTCCTCTTAAAGCAAGTCGGGCAAATTTTAATGGGGTCTTGAGCAGTTTCTGGGGCAGTCCTCATATTCAGCTAGTAATGAACAAGAGCAACGTATGCCTTCATTGATTCAACAAATATTTATGTACTATGATTTATGTACTATGAGCAAGCCAAGAAGCCAACCCAGGCCATCAGGGTCAATCACTGACCACATGGCTACCTCGTCCATACAGATCTCAGCCCAGAGCATGTCAGGGCTTGTGTCTTCTCAGGCCCAGCCAGATGACCAGGCTCCCACTCTGGCAGCCCCCCTTTCCTTCCTCATGTCAGCCTTCAGGACTCAGCCTAATCTCTTTTCAGCTTCTAAGCTTTTTCTTCTAACCAGCTGTTCTGTTATCTTAGGCATCCTCTGTCCCAAAACTAAATGAGGGGTGAGCTGGTCTCCCTGCCTTATAAGAGACTATTAAGATAACTCGATATGTTCCACAACCGTTTGCTGCCCTGCTGATAAACTCACAAGTCCTTATTCTTTCATGAGTTTTTAATAATAAAATTGAAAGTAACAAATATGACAAAGTTCTCCAAATGAACGCAGGGGCAGTTCTCCAAAACTAAAGAATCTCACCAAGTTCTTATAGCCATTGTCCCAGGCCTACAGTCTCTACAGTTTCTGACTGCCTTGCTCATCTAGAACTCAAGAGCCTGAAGTTCCATCTAAGGCAGGTTCTCGGGGCCCCCACTGGATGACATTCATCTCAAAACCCTGCCTGCCAAGTGAAGGGTCACTCAGGCCTTTCCTCGTAGGTGCTTTTCTTACTCTTACCTTTCTAGACACTACTTGGAGAAAATACATTTCTCCCCATAATTCACCAATAAATTATGGCTAGATTACTGCAAAGTTCCTCTCATGGGCAGTTCATTCAGTACCTGCCCCACACTAACTTTCCTCCTAAAAGAAACTATCCCACCCTGGGCACAGATGATTGGACCAGTGACAACTGACAATGGTAATGGTAACTGACCCAAGGGTTAGCCGTCTTTGTGAGGTCGGCAACTCATGAAGTTGCCTCGCATGGAAAGCTCTTTTCAAACAGCAATAGTGGTGACTGGCTGAGTCAATCAAGAGATCTCTTTCTGGACTGGGAAATTCTGGCATAGAAGCAATCAATGGATAATAGCAAGAGAGGTGAAAAGAGAAGGAGAAAGTGAGAGAACAGCTGAGGATCAGCGATGGTGTGACAACTAAAAACCTTTACCACCGGATGGGGTAGAGAACACCAAGATACTCTGATTCCCATTGATTTCAGTCCCACAAAGGTGGTAATGACTTCTGTGGATGTTCTAAAAAAACAAGATAAAATGCCAACTCTGGCACACTTTTCTCTATCTATAATCCTGATTAATTAAATATAGCACCAGTCCAATTCATTCTACTAACCAAGTGTCATATGAACACAATAAAACAAAACTTTAAATCATGGTCTCTTATAATTCTAATCCAGGTAAAAGCAAAGATTTGGGGATGGCATAGGAAAATGTTCTCACAGCTCAATGTCAGCCCAGTTTACTTAAGGTACAAATTGCCCGAAGTAAAGTTAAAATTAATGCACAAATGATGGGAAGAAAATTCTATCCACCATCTATTTTGTGCCAGGCGTTTTACAAATAGCATCTCATTAAATCCTCATAATAACTCTCCCTAAAAGGTAGGTATAGGTATTGTTATCACCCTAATTTTACAAATAAAAAGCTGAGGCTCCGACAATCTAAATAACCTGTCCACATCCACCCAGCAAATAAATGACTGAACTGGGATTTAAACCCAGGTTCTGCCTGACTCCAGCACCCACGTTCTTTCCACTCTACCACTCTGCCTTATAAGAGACCATTAAGATAACTCGACATGTTCCACTTCTCAGGAGACCCCAACAACATTATGCAGCCATCAAAAAGGCTCTATGCAGGGGCGCCTGGGTGGCTCAGTCGGTTAAGCGTCCTACTCGGTTTCGGCTTGGGTTGTGCTCTTGGGGTCGTGCTCTCAGGGTCGTGAGATCGAGCCCCGGGTTGGACTCCAGGCTCAGCAGGGAATCTGCCTGGGAGTCTCTGCCTCTCCTTCTCTCTCTGTCCCTCCCCACCCTCGTGCTCACTCTCTCTCTCTCTCTCAAATAAATAAAACCTTAAAAGAAAGAAAGAAAAGTCTCTATGCATACTGATCTGTAACAATCTCCAAAATATACTGTAAAGCCAAAAATAGCAACATGCAGAACAGTGTGTATAGTGTGCCAACATTCATTGGAGACAATGAGTGGGAGTGATAGAATGCACATATACGTTGTGCGTAGGGTGTGAAGGACAGCAAGACATGGTTCAAAGTGAACAGGGCAAAATGTCCCACTGTTTCCCCTTCTGTTTTCTGAATTTGGAACAAGGGTATGTTTTATTCATTCAAATGAATAAATACTTTTTTAAAACCACAAAGTGATTTCAACAACCTAGAAACTTCTGTCCCTTATGGTGCTTTCAAGCATGAAGATATCCCCAGTTTTCTACATCTAAGACTTCAAAGCAAGTCATCCAGAAGCAACAGAGATCAGAAAGTGGGTTAAATAGATACCCAGACGCCCAGAGCACTCTTCTCTTGTTTTCATAAGAATTAACACTCATAGGAAAATGAGTAAAACAGCCTCAAAGAGAAACTTAGTATTTTTTGCCTAGAAAGTGAATGAGATTTGGAAAATTTTAAGGTGAGGGATTACCAGAATAGGGGAATCAATAATAAACTGAGCACGCTCTATCTCTATCCTGTCTCTGTCTTCCTCCTCCTTCCACCTCTGATTGAAACCAAAATCTCTACTGAAGCTCACCACTTGAGAGAAAATGAGGAGGAGGAGGAGGAGGAAGATGGACAAGGACAAGGAGAAACTTAATGGCAAAATCATTTCCAGATACATTAGAGATTTAAGTATCAAAGCTGTGGATATAACAAGACCAACGGAAATTATAAGTGAATAAGTATATACTTAAGCAGTGGGGAAGGTCTTTCTAAAAACACATAACAAAGGCAAAAAACATCAAGGAAATGATCAATAGATCTGACGAAACACAAATTTTAAATTTTGTACCTTAAAAAAAGTCATAACCAGAAATTATGAATCAAATAACCAATGGAAAATATTTGCAACATTACAAAACTCTTTACTATCTAAAGAGTTTTTATTAAAATCACCCAAAACTGAAAGAAGAACAAGAAACAGAAACACAAACTCCCTCCTCCATGAAACTGGGAGTTATCAGTAACCCCAAACCACAGACTATGAAGACTGGCAAATGGCTTTGCTGAGAGGAAAGAGGTCAGACCAAGTGCCTACAAAGGAGTTTGTCCCTTAGAACCCCAGAAAGCAGGAATATTAAAGTCCCAGGGAAAGAGCAAGGCCAGGTACCACCCCTGGTATCAGCCCCCCCTTAAGAAGAATTTAAGCTGGGGCGCCTGGGTGGTTCAGTCGTTCAGCGTCTGCCTTCGGCTCAGGTCATGGTCCCAGGGTCCTGGGATTGAGCCCCGCATCGGGCTCCCTGCTCTGCGGGAAGCCTGCTTCTCCCTCTCCTGCTCCCCCTGCTTGTGTTCCCTCTCTCGCTGTGTCTCTCTCTGTCAAATAAATAAATAAGATCTTAGAAAAAAAAGAAGAAGAAGAAGAAGAATTTAAGCCTGCTGGGACGCCTCCCCACCTCTTGTGATCTAACAACTCCACTCCCGATAGAAAAGAAGATTTATCCTCTGGAGAAACCAGACCAGAGAGGTTCTGGACCAGGGACACCGGAGATTGAGGAAGACACATGAGGACATCATACTGAAAATAAGGAGGCTAAGTAAAGATTTGTAAATACGCCCACACCCTCACACCCAGTGTAGAATACACGCGGCCGTCTTATAGTCCCCAGGCAAAAACTGAACTAGATGGAGGCCCCATCAGGGAAGGATTTCCCTGAGGTCAGACTGTTGGAGCAGTAGGGGCAGGGGTGGGAGGTGGGATGAGACAGGGCTGCTGAGCAGGAGGTTGCGGAGTCCCTCCCTCCACAGAGAGAGGACCCCCTGAGGGTTAGTGACGTCGAAGGGGTGAGCAGGTCAAGATGGAGAAAGGGGTAAGGCTGGGGGGGTAACTGACTTGGACACATCCTCCGAAGGTGTGTCCAGCCCCGACCGAAGTATCTTTTAAAGTGCCCTGAAGAAACTGAGACAATAAAACTGGCAAACAATTATTCGGAACTCATCAGTGCTGTTTCATAGTTTCCTCCCTCCTTCCACTCTCCTTTCCTTGCTGTACTCCACAGATCCTGCCTAGACTCCAGCTTCAACAAAAATAATCCCACTGTCCATGGTCTTGACTCATGGCCCCTCATTCCCCACCTTCCCAGACTTTGTTTTGTTTCCCCTTAACTGCTGACCGACAGAGGATCCAAGAGGATACCACCTCCCAGAGTCCCAAACCATGCACAAGATCTGACGTTTGTCCCAGTCCCTGGGAATGACCGGGCTTGTCCCTGGACTCTCATAAATTTCAACAACCTCAGTGAGACACTCTCTGCTTAATCTGGCAAAACCAAGTTCAAGTGTACTTTTAGACCCAGGCAAAGATGGCAATGGGGGATGGAGCCCCTATGATAACTATGGATGCAACCGACAGAATCTGTGGGTCTACTTATTCCATGAAGCTAAATATAATTGTAATCGGATTGAAACAAACATAGTCAAATCCAAACCATAAAACATAATCCCGAGGGTTCTCTCTTTTATCTTCCGTAATACCGCTCATGAAAAGTGCTCTTCTTCCACACCCACCACAAAGTACTGACCAGGCAAGGTCCTGTGTGCCCCAAAATCTAGACACTGCTCCCAGAGAGACTGCATGTTGTACTGCAAAAATGTAGCTCCTGGACTCGAAAGCCCAGGGTTCAAATAACCCATCTCTGTACATTATTACTCTTCCCTCCTGTAAAGTAGGGAGAAGTAACTATCTCCCCAGGTTGTGCTAAGGATTAGAAGTTATATACATGAGGGGTGCTTGGGTGGCTCAGTCGGTTGAGCATCTGGCTCTTGGTTTCAGCTGGGGCTGTGCTCTCGGGGTCATGGGGATTGAGCCCCGCATCGGGCTCAGGGATCAGTGCAGTCTGCTGGAGATTCTCCCCCTGCTCACTCTCTCTCTCTCAAAATAAATTTTTAAAAATCTTAAAAAAAAAAAAAAAGAAGTTACACATTGAAGTGATGACTGGAACCCCTGGCTCCAATTAGGCTTCAGCAAATTGTAGTCACTGCTGTTAGGAACCAAGTATAGATTCCAGGCACCATGCTGTCCTGGCTTGATGGCATTAAGAAATCAATGCCGCATCTCACCACCTCTCAGGAAATTTCCAAAGGAGCCTCTTCTGACTTTCAAGTAAGTAGAGGCCCAGCTTAGTGTGTGTGTGAGTGTGGTGTATATATGTGTGCCAGGTACGAGCTTGGGAGCCAGTCGGCGGATTTCTGAGGAGTCGCTGCTTTCCCCTGCTCCAGAGGAGAGCATTGAGACTGTTCACACACCTGAAAGAGGTTAGCAGCTTCCAGGACCCGCTGCACATTCTGCTTGGTGATTAGTGCCTTGCTGGTGTACGTGTAGTCCAGAAGAGTGTGCATGGTCTCAGCATCGACCCCTTTGATAATGATCCTCTTCTCATACTTTTCCTTTAAATCGTTGCAGAACATGGCCCTGGAAGAGAGATGAGTCAATATGAGTCCTACCGTGATTCTTAGTTCTAGGTCCAAACAGATCCCCCCTCACACCCATCTGCCCCCATGGAACAGTGAGGTTCCTACTAAGGTCAGGACCCAGGATGATTGTTCTCTGTTCCTCTAATACCCAGCACACAACAGAAATTCAATCGAAACTTACTGAACAGAACTGTCCTGCTCTGCTGTGCCCAGCTATGGTCCCTATAGCAGTCCCAGATCTGAAGGGACAGTAGGAGCCCTACTGGCCAAGCTGGTGGGATCTAGAACTACTTTACTGGCCCAAAGAACTACTTCAATGGCTCAGAGTGCTGGAGATTCTTCTGGGAGCATTGTGGGGCCCCTCCCCTGCTCAGGCCTTATCTGTACTTTTTTAATGACTAGGTACCCCAAAACAGGGTTTCTGACTTCATTCTCAGTCCTCATTCCAGCCTTCCTCTGGCCTGGAGGCTGTCCCCACACCCAGGCCTGGCCAACTGGGGCTCAAAATCCTGGAAGGGATTTAAATACCAAGCAGTCTCTGGACTTCATTGTGTCCCCCTAAAATTCATATATTGAAGCCCTAACCCACCAACATAGATAGCGCTTTCAGGAGATAGCTAAGGTGAAATGAAGTTGTAAGAGGGGGGTCCTAATCCAATAGGATTGGTGTCCTTAAAAGAAGAGGAAGAGACAACAAAACTCTCTCTCTGCCGTGTGAGCACACAGTGGCTGTCTGTAAGCTGAGAGTCCTCACCAGATGCTGACCATGCTGGCACCCTGATCTTTCAGTCTCTAAAACTGTGAAAATATAATAAATTTCTGTTGTTGAAGCCACCCAGTCTATGGTATTTTTTTATGACAGCCCAGGTTGGCTAATACAGACAGTCTCTCCCCTAGCCCCTAGCAGGGACACATGCACAAATAATAGTCTACAAGGGTCAAAAAGACTTACGAAGTGCTGTGCCGGCCAGGGATCGCTGCTCATGGAGAAGGAAAATGTTGCTATGTGACAACTGTGAATAGGACTTCCAGGTAATAAACACCGGAAGTAGATGCAAGAGTGTGGGGCATGCAGAGGATCTAGCAGGCATGTGGTTTGGCTGGAGCCCAGGGGCTATGAGAGAGGGTGGGGAGAGATCAGTGCAGCCAGATAACCTGGGTCCTAATTGTGGAAGGTACTGGAGGCAGGCTAAGGAGTTAGGTTTTTATTCAGTGGGCAATGGAGAGCCATTGAAGGGAGCAGAAACAGGACTCAAAAAGAACATTTTTAACGGGTGTGTTCTTACTTTAGTTTGCTGGTGACAGGTGCCTTTAGAGTAATGCATTAATTGCACCCAAACAGAGCTGGGAGGCTTGTGACAATGCCAAAGCCTCGTCCCAGAAACCGTACTAATTGAGGCAGTCGCCATCCTACTAGGCGACTGGACCTCCTGAACTTCAGACACATGAACAGGACCCTTAGAGAGCCATCATCTCCCAGCCAAGTCATTGAAATGGGAAGGTCCCAGGGTTGAGCCCTGATGATAGAATGCGCTTCCCCAAACTGGGACTTCCATGTCAACACAGAAGGATTTACTCCTAAATCCTGCTCCTCCTCCTTTCTCCACACCTCCTATTTATCTCTGGGAATCCCTCATCAGTTTCTTTCCCTCATTTCCTAATCTGCAAAACAAAAGTAACTGCTTCTGGTTTCCCAGAACAATCATAAACATTAAAAGTCAAAAGTCCCCAGAAAGAAAGAGATTGAGAAAAAGAGAGAGAAAGAAGAGAGAGAGAGAGAAATCACTTGACTAGTTGACTTTTTGAACCTTTTGTTTTAACCAATGAGATCTTCTCCCTAGGGTCTCCTTGAGTCCTTCCCAGCTCCTTACTGTAATCAACAATAATCCTCCCACCCTTCTCTCTCTCCTCCTCTTCTCTTCCCTCAACTGGCCTCTTTCTCCTCAAGAATATGACAGCAAGAAAGAAAGAACAGGGGTGTCCAGGTGGCTCAGTCGTTAAGTGTCTGCCTTCGGCTCAGGTCAGGATCAAGCCCCACTTCAGGCTCCCTGCTCGGTGGGAGGCCTGCTTCTCCCTCTCCCACTCCCCCTTGCTTGTGTTCCCTCTCTTACTGTGTCTCTGTCAAATAAATAAATATAATCTTAAAAAAAAAAAAGAAGAAAGAAAGAAAGAAAGAAAGAAAGAAAGAAAGAAAGAAAGAACGAACAATGTGAATTCTGCAAAGTTACTAAATCCCAACTTGGAAGCAGAGAGGCAGTGATGTCATTTGGGCAGATGACCGATTTACAAGCCACTTTTGTCAACCATAACTCCTCTTGGCCAGAGACGCACAGAGCCATCTGCAGAACCACATGCCTTTTAAAGTGGTATCACATAGGACTCACCTTGCTGCCTCCTCATCCCATAAAGAACCCTGCCATCAAAGCAAGCACACAATTTCTTCCCAGCTCAGCCTGTCCAGGATTTGGACAACTTCACTTGCTAAACCTTCCCTTTTTTGGGTCCTTAGAGC